>NC_137668.1:1976958-2106958 GCF_963422515.1 Blennius ocellaris
AGAGAGAGAGAGAGAGAGAGAAGAGAGAGAGAGACAGAGTGAACAGAGAGAGAGAGAGAGAGAGAGAGAGAGAGAGGAGAGAGAGCGCTTCTAAACGTCAATACGATTCAGGAGCTAGCAAAAGAAAGAAAAAGTCCAAACAGTCAGAGTCTCGTGCTTCACTTGAAGGTGAGATGTTGTTGAAATAAAAAGAAAACTTTGTGGCATAAAGTTTTTTCAGACGTGTTCATCTGTAAAGTTCTTGTTCCACTGTTGCTCTAGAAAGTTCTTGTTCCGCTGTTGATAGAGGCTGTTCATTTGATTAGTTAGTAATTGTAACTTATTATTATTTTTATTATGTTATTGGAAGGGGGGCCCCAAAATAAAATCCTGCTTAGGGCCCCCACTTGGCCAGGGCCCTGACTCCGTCGCTCACTCACCATCTGACCATGACCAACCACTCACTCCCTCACTCATTCACCTCACTGCATACACAGTGGCAGTTCAGGGTTCAGTGTCTTGCCCAAGGACACTTCGGCAGGTAGAGATGGAAATCGAACCTACAACATTCGATTGGGAGATGCCAAGTCTACAAAGTGCTCTCCTTGGGACTGGTACCAAACAATGAATTGTCTCACTAAACCTGCCTGTCTGACCCGTCTGTCTGCCTGACCCGTCTGTCTGCCTGTCTGACCCGTCTGTCTGCCTGCCTGACCCGTCCTGTCTGCCTGTCTGACCCGTCTGTCTGCCTGACCCGTCTGTCTGCCTGTCTGACCCGTCTGTCTGCCTGTCTGACCCGTCTGTCTGCCTGCCTGACCCGTCTGTCTGCCTGTCTGACCCGTCTGTCTGCCTGACCCGTCTGTCTGCCTGTCTGACCCGTCTGTCTGCCTGTCTGACCCGTCTGTCTGCCTGTCTGACCCGTCTGTCTGCCTGCCTGACCCGTCTGTCTGCCTGTCTGACCCGTCTGTCTGCCTGACCCGTCTGTCTGTCTGCCTGACCCGTCTGTCTGCCTGTCTGACCCGTCTGTCTGCCTGACCCGTCTGTCTGCCTGTCTGACCCGTCTGTCTGCCTGCCTGACCCGTCTGTCTGCCTGTCTGACCCGTCTGTCTGCCTGCCCCACCTCGTGCTTCTTGAACAGCTTCTTGAAGTAGTTGGAACAGGCGGCCAGGACGCAGCGGTGAGCGCGAAACTTGACGTCCTCCACGACCACGGCGATGTCGCAGTGCTCTCCCTCCAGGCGCTGCTCGTTCAACAGCTTCAGGAAGATGCTCTTATGGTCCTCATCCACGTATTTCACCGTCTCTGACATCTGACACACACACACACACACACACGCACGCACGCGCGCGCGCGCGCGCACTCAGTTGTTATCAGTCGTTATAAACTAATTGATAGTAAACTGATCACAGTGCTCGTTCTAGTTCATGTTCTCTGCAGCTTACAGCTAACAGTTAACAGCAGGTCCAGACCAGACCGGGTCTGGGTCTTAGTCCTGGTCCAGGCACTTTGAGCTACGACGCTAACTGAAGTAAACACCGGGACCGGACCCGGTGCCCGGACCATGTCTTGGTGTTAAATGGCGGACAGTCCGGCCTCCGTTCTCAAAATGGCGTTTCTCCGGGCGGCGAGGTTCCTCCAGGCGGCTCAGTCCACCGGGCTGTGGTCCGGCGCAGGACTCCGGCGACGCGCAGCTCCGGCGGGTTGCCGGTCCGCCGCGCGCCGCCGACCCTCCGCCGTCCACGGCACCGACACGCAGGCACGCGAGCCTCGGCGACAAGAACGAGACGGAGCTCGAGAGCGCGCAGACTCGCGGTAACGGGCGGCCGAGGCGCGGGACCGAGGACCGGGCTCTTACCGTGACAGGGCCCGTGAGGGGGGATCCTGAGGAAGGGGGGTGGGGGATGCACGGCGTCTGCTCTGGTGCTGTGGTTACTGTTGTTGTTGTTTTTGTTTTTGTTGTTATGCCGAGGACGAGCAGAGCCGAGGCCGCGCTTTGCGCCTTCACGCACACACTGCGGAGGCACGTAGGATGCGCGCCAACTGACGGGAGTGCGCATGCGCACTGCGGCCTGAACGGTCCCCCTTTCAATCCTTGAAAACCTGGAAACACGCACGCGCACACGCACGCGCACACACACACACGCACACACGCACACGCACGCACACACACACACACACACACACACTCTAGCATGATGCTCAACACAAAGTACCTCATCAATAATTGCTCCAGGGGGCGCAGTGTAACAGGGGCTAATGTTTATTTGTCCACATTGTAGTATTTAGCAGAGATGGACTCGAGTCCTGATTTTATGACTTTTTGACTCGGCTTGACAAAATAAAAATAAAAAAGACTCGGACTTGCTTGGACTCCAGGCTCAGTGACTCATGACTTGGAGTATAGGCTCAGTGACTCCAGACCTGGACTTCACTCTACCCCTTTGACTCGACCAGTCATATCAAGTCATGTCATTATGAAAAGTGTGGTTTATGAATCATATTTCATTGTTATGGCTTCGTTTCATCATATCCCAGTGACAGCCGCTGTCAGTCACAGTGAGGTATAGCGCTGGCTGCAGCTGCTGCAGCCCCAGCTGTGCAGTGCAGCCACACACTATTAATTGGCTGTTAAACACGTGTGACACACACCCTTCCGCGTTGTACACGCAAAACATTGAATAGGATAATTGATGTTGTCGAAGGGTATATTTGTCCAGTTATGAAACCACAGCGACCTTTACTATTTGTCAGGCAAACACTCTGATTGGCCTACTTCACCGGGTCATTTGCATAGATTGTGTTTCGCATTGGAGATACTTTATTTTCCTTTGCAGAATTAAAGGCCGATACAATGAGCACCCGGAGGGTTGTCAACCCCCCCCCCCCGGAACAATTGGCCGGGTCCGGCTCACCTCCGGCCCTCTCAACAGGGGTCTCTCAGGGGCCCCAAGTCCCCCCAAGGGGAGTGCGCAATGTGGCGGAACCCCAGTCTCCCCCGGATTCCTCCAACTGCCCTCCTCCCTCCTTCTCCCGGCTGCTCCCGCGACCGGGTCCGCATGGGCCGAGCGCAGCTGCTGGTGGACTGACAGGTCTCTGTGCTGCCTTGTGTGCCTCGGGAAGGGGTGGATGCGTAGACAGCCAGGGCCCCGGCAGGTTACTGCTGGTAGGTTGCTGCGGCTGCCCGCCAATCTTGGGTGTTGGACGTATGTCTACGCGGAGCCACGACCGGGTCCATCCTGGCCGGCGCCTAGCACCCACCTTCTCCCCCAAACTCAGGGGTGAGGGGCCCGACCCGCTCACTTCCACCCTCAGCCTCAGACCAGACGAGACGACCCGTTGAATTTACGCATATTACTAAGTGGAGGAAAAGAAACCATAAATAACAGTTAATGACGTTTCTGCGCTCGACCAATCAGAACGTTTTCCGAACATATTTTAAATATGATTTGATTTTAGTAGTTTATTTGACAGGGACAATGTACAAAATACATTGATCTTGTTAAATATGTTATTAGAGCGCTCTTACTCTCTGTCTAAAAGAAGGTTCTTATTTTGAAGGCGCATACATGAAGTAGTTATGGTGTTCCTCATGCGCTCATGGTCACGGATGCTGTTCTCCCGTGCGACCAAGTTGTCCAACAAATAAATATGCCAAGCAAAGAGGCTGAAGATACCAACGTGAGAGCATCGTTTATTTTACTTTGAGTCATCTCCTCGACCTGCGCGCCTTAACAGGTTCTGGGCCCAGGCACCCAGACAGTGGTCACACAGGCAACGTGGAGCCGACGGACCGACAAGGCTGCTACGGAAGGTGCGCAAGGGCGGATTTGAGCCGAAGAAATAGCGAGACACGGAGCAAGGTAAAGGCAAACGTGACGTATTTACACGGAGCTTACCATGGACATTTTGCAAATAAAGGACAGTTTATTGTTGAAGAAGAATTAAACGCGACGTATTACGCGAGCAATGTTCAAGTCAAGAAAAAGCACGAGGGAAGACAAAATGGCGACTCGTGGAACCCTGTCCCCGCAGATGTTCTTCGATGGATCGGAAGACAAGTACGACCTTTGGGAAGCGAGGTTTTTGGGACATTTACACACCTTAAAGTTGACAGAGACTATTTTGAATGAGCCAGTTGGTGAGGCGCAGACAGCAGCAGATGGGGACCAAGAATCCAGATTGCTACGCAGAGCTAATAAGGCTAATAGATGATAAAAATTGGTCGCTTTTCAGACACGAGGCTCAATACGACAGCAGGAAAGCATTGAAAATACTGAGGGAGCATTACTCAGGGAAAAGCAAGCCACGGATCATCAACCTGTACACGTCCTTGACCAGGCTACGGAAGACGGACAACGAGTCAACCACGGACTACATCATCCGAGCAGAGAACCTGATTACAGCTCTACGTGATGCCGGTGAGACTCTTAGTGACAGTTTGATCATAGCCATGATTCTTGGTGGTTTACCAGACGCTTACAAACCACTTGCCGTTCATATAACGCAAAATGAGGACAATGTGACATTTGCTGACTTCAAACAAAGATTACGAATATATGAAGAATCAGAGAAAATGGGCACAACAGAGACCACAGATAATGTGATGAAAACTGATGTAAGGCAGGAAAGAAATTCCCATAAGAAATATACCAGCAACCTAGGAAAAGGTGAAGATGTAAATATGACATGCTTCAAATGTGGAATTAAAGGACATAGAGCAAGGAAATGTACCAGAAAAGTGTGGTGCAACTTTTGCAAAAGCAACACACACCAAGAAACTTTGTGTAGAAAGAAAGATCAACAGGACAATGCAAGAAAGGTCACAGATGAAGAAGCGAGTGACTACTTCTTCAAGGCTGCACAAACCAAAGGTGATGGTTCAATCCCCAAAGTAAAGATGAAAGGCATTATGGTGGACGCAGGAGCGACATCCCATATTGTGAACGACGTAAAAACATTTCAAAGCTTTGATGACACATTCCGACCAGAGACTCATTCAGTGGAGCTTGCTGATGGGACGCGCTGCAGTGGAATGGCTCAAGGCAGAGGAACATCTCCTGGACAGTGATGGGCGACAGCACAGAGCACAGCTGCGGGATGCTCTGTACATGCCTTCGTATCCCCACAACATCTTTTCAGTGTCAAGAGCAACGAATGGAGGTGCAACAGTGATCTTCAAGAGAGAAGATGGTAACCAAAGATGGTAACAGATTTAGCATTCATGAGAGTGAAAAGCTGGACTACATACCTACTGTTGATAATACTGACCAGTGTAAAGTGTGTCATGATGTACAAACCTGGCATGAGATTCTTGGGCACTGTAATTTTGAGGATGTAATCAAACTCCAAAGCATGGTCAAAGGTATGGACATTAAGGGAAATGCAGTGAAGCCAGATCAGATGTGTGAAATCTGTACAAAAGGCAAGTTTTCTCAAACAAGAACTAGAGAGCCAGACATTAAAGCAGAGAAACCCTTAGAGCTCATCCATGCTGACCAAGCAGGCCCAATGAAAACGACAAGTATAGAGGGGTACAAGTACACACAGTCAATACTGTGCAATACTGGTGTATTTCCTAAAGTCAAAAAGTGACGCAGTTCTAGCTACAGATAGGTTTTTGGCTGATGTAGCTCCCTATGGTGAAGTCAAGTGTAAGCGTTTACATGTCGAGATTTCCAAGTGTTGTTAACTAAGAACAAAATCCCACATGAGACATCTGCACCTTACTCGCCACACCAAAATGGCACAGCAGAGCGAGGTTGGCGAACGTTATTTGACATGGCTAGATGTTTACTGTTAGAAAGCAAGTTACCAAACTCACTGTGGAACTATGCAATTCAGACAGCTGCCCATGTGAGAAACAGATGTTACAATAGACGTACAAAGAAAACAGCGTACGAACTACTGACAGGAAAACTACCAAATCTATCTCAAATGCAAAAGTTTGGATCGACATGTTTTAGCTACAAACATGAGAAGGGCAAGCTAGATTCCAGATGTGAACAAGGCATTTTCGTAGGTTACGATAAAAACAGCCCGGCCTATCTGGTATATTACCCTGAAATAGAAAAGGTCCAAAAGCATAGGTTGGTGAAATTTACTACCAAAACAAACAGATCGCTCTTACTCTCTGTCTAAAAGAAGGTTCTTATTTTGAAGGCGCATACAGGAAGTAGCTATGGTGTTCCTCATGCGCTCATGGTCACGGCTGCTGTTCTCCCGTGCTACCAAGTTGTCCAACAAATAAATATGCCAAGCAAAGAGGCTGAAGATACCAATGTGAGAGCATGGTTTATTTTACTTTGAGTCATCTCCTCGACCTGCGCGCCTTAACAGATCTTACGAAAAGGTGCTCTGTACCAGATTTAGCTCATGCTAATTTCCATCTGCAGTCCCCGGGCAGGGGCACACAGTATTAAAACATTACATTACAAATAACTCTCAATAGCACTAATAAATACAGTACATGCAATCTAAGCTGAACAGTGATATTTAAAATAAAATAATCAGATGGCTTACTTTCAAGAAACCATCACAGCCTAAAATCAATACAACAGTAAAGAATGTTTGCAACAATATATTACATTTGTAAAATTTAAGTGTGCTGATGCTGACATAGCTGGTCATCGAGGATGTATTTCTTTAAGTTTCACGAAAAACAATTCAGATCTACAGACAACTTTAGACTGTCAGGGAGTTGATTCCATTGTTTATGTGAGGAGCCACACCTCGCTCAAGGACCGGATCTTCCCTCACTGACACTCCTGCTGGTAATTTGCCAATTGATTTTGTTGGGGTCAGTGTTCGATTGGAATATGAAAATTACTGTAGTGAGTGATTAGCGGAAGGTTCTGACCCACCGGAAGTAATTTACATATAGACAAAACATCAACTTGGAGTAAATTGCTCTTTACTCGTTGATAATTGCTGATCACAAGCGGTAAACCACCAAAATAATGGATTATGGAAGTAATAGTTTACTAAAGTAACGTACCAAGTGTAAGTAGACTGTAAGTAAATAAATAACCATTTGTTTAATTATTTACTAACAATCAGAGGAGTAATCATGAAGAAGTTGGTCTTAATTAAATAAAGCTGTGGTTTATCAATGCAGACAAGGAGTTTCCAACAACCCTTAAGTGTCTTAAATTACTCAGAGCATTAAAATCATTGGAAATGATTTAAACCGTTGAAACTATCAATTAATTAATATTACCGTTACTCAATCACCAAAATCAGGTCACCAGCTGAAGTTAGGATTTTAACTAAACATCGACTGACTAAATAAACTTTAAAAAAATAAAAGTTTATTTAAATTAGTTATTATTCTTTGTTGAAATGATAACCACACTTTAAATGAAACAGGAAAGAAGGCTGTGAATCCGAGCACAGACTGTTACAACCAGCAAGTGTCACAGAAAAGCACATAAACCACCAAGAATCGTTCAATTCAACTAGCAAGCGTTTATTAACAAACGTCTATTCCTAAATCATCAATCTACGGATCACATATAATCAATAAACATCAAGCAGAGTCATAAAACAGCACAAAATAAATGAACAAGACAAAACAAAAGCCAGCAAAGTGTGTGTGTGTGTGTGTGTGTGTGTGTGTGTGTGTGTGTGTGTGTGTGTGTGTGTGTGCATGTGTGGGCTGAATGGGAAGTGAGTGTAAAGACCGCCAATGTCCACCAGGGGGAGGCAAACTTCAGCGGTCCAGTGCAGTGCGATGACCCACGTGGCCACCAGGGGCGTGTAGCGGCGCACAGAGTGAGTGCAATGGCTCGATACGACCACCGGATGGCGGCATGACGAGAGGTTGCAAGCACTCAAGTGACCACTAGGGGCACAGCGGCGCTCGGAGAGGGAATGCAATGACTCGACACGTCCACCAAATGGCGGCCACTCAAGAGATTGAAATCACCCACGCGATTAGACTCCAGGAGCAGAGGGGTAACCTGAGAGAGAGAGAGAGAGAGAGAGAGAGAGAGAGAGAGAGAGAGAGAGCTGCACGGTGCGGAGGTTCGCGTGGATATAAAACCAACGCACAGACACAGACTGCTTGAAAACACGGGATTGGCGTCCACGGTTGGTTCTCTGCTCATCCAGCGAGATGAAGAAACTCCGGGCCCGGTCGGCGTGTGTTAAAACGTGGTCCTTTGTCTCCGTGTAAAGAGGTACGTCGTGTCCAGACGCAGGTTTGACTTGGAAAAACGGTGCGTTGCCTTCGCGGCTGGATTTTATACCTCTGCATTGTGTTCAGGGTTACTGCTGTGCTCAGGGCAACGTGGACCAATCCTGAGGGGGCTCGCCCCGGAGCTTCCGGCTGGTGAGGGAGGTTTTGGATCCCCCTGCCGTTGACCTGCAGTGTTGCACCGTGCTGGGGGGAAGACCCGGGGGGAGAGTCATGTGGCCAATGGCGAATTTTTCCAGGCCTGAGCCTGGGGTCTCCCTGTTCTTAAAACGTAGTCCACCCTCCCTCCTTCCAGAGATTGAGTGGCCCAACAATTCTACCCACCTCTTAAGCCCTGCAGTGAGGCGATCCGGTGCCAGAAGATTGAGTTCTCACCCAAGTCACCAGCTTTCCTTGTGCGCTCCATGGCTCCCCGCTCTGAGCGCCCTCGGTCCACCTCCTCTCAGCGCAGTGCTCTCTTCTGCTGTGGTCCTGGTGCGCTCCATGGCTCCCCGCTCTGAGCGCCCCCGGTCCACCTCCTCTCAGCGCAGTGCTCTCTTCTGCTATGGTCCTGGTGCGCTCCACAGCTCCTCGCTCCGAGCGTCCTCGGGCAACCATCTCCCAATGCAGCGCTCCCTCCTGTTACGGTCTTCTCACCCGTGAGCTCTGCACTCCGGAGTCTCCAGTCCCCATCTCTCAGGTCTTGCAATTTAAATAAACTTTTGTTAATTGGACCTGCTCTGCTTCTGGGTTCAGAACACTACACACCGGCTCCCAGCTGTAACAGTTTAATGGTTTTATATGAAAAGGCTGTCTGTGCAAAGACAGAGGATCTTTTCAAGACGGCACAGTTTCTGTGAGCAGTGGAGCGGGATGTTTGGCGCGTGTTTGAAGAGGGTTCTTAAATTTGGATATCGAATTAGGTTGTCAAAGCTTAATATTTTATATTTACTGAGAATATTGCAGTGATGATGGTGAAGGCTTTTTCTGTTGAGCACCTGTTGAGCACCTTTAACACCTGATTGTAGCCTGATCTAAGTGGTTTGAGTGTGGCTTCTTTGGCCTGAGACCAAACAGGACTTACGGTTTGTAAGTAATGTGTGGAGAAATCATAGCATTAAAATAAATGAAAGATGTTTCAGTTGTCAAACTATTTCTGATGTGTCTAAGGTGGAGGTGTTATGTTTAATGGAATTGCAATTTTTTTGATATGGTTTTTAAAGCTCAGAGCTTTGTCCAAATGTACACCTAGATATTTAATCTCTGTCATGATGTTGCTTTTTTTTGTCCATCGTCCCCGCAGCGGAGCTGACCGCGGTTGAACAAAATGCTGACCGCCGCTGCATTGCATTTGAACATAAACCACAGACGCGATACAAAGACAGGCATGGCGCACCAGCACGGCACGCCAACGCTATCCTGCAGACGGTGAGAGTGGACACCCCTGCCTGGTACCTTTCTCGAGATTGAACCTTGAGGAAGTTTGATCATTTGTTTTAATACAGGCACTGGGTGAGGTGTACAATGTTTTTATCCAGGAGAGGTAATTTTGTTCAAATCCAAATTTCCGTAGTGTAGCGAGTAGAAATTTCCAATTTACCCTATCAAAAGCTTTTTCTGCATCTAAGGAGGTGATAATGGCCTTTTGTTATCCCCCGCCGTGGCTGATAGGCCCCGAAGGGGGATCTTGAAACAGTCTCCGTACGTACGTCCGTACGTCCGTCCGTCCGTCCGTCTGTTCGAACGTTTCTACCTATATCTCGGCAACCCCTGGGCCCACAGTGACCAAACTTCACATGTGGATACATCTCAGAGGGGGAAGGGATACTATGGTGACCTTGACCTAATTTGCATATTAAGTAGGTCACAGGGGGTCACGAAGTGCTTAAAAACACATTTTGGGCTCTGGAGGCCTAGGTTTTTGAGCTAGGGCTCTGAAATTTTATACACACATGATACACACTCCAGGGATAACCTCCAGTACACCAAGTGACCTGACCTTGACCTTGAAGATTGGTAGGGTCTGAAGTTTGCTCGTCATGGTTGCACAATACATGTATTTTCATATAAACATTTCTCCTCATTTCTCAGCAGTTCCTGGGCCCACAGTCACCAAACTTCACACATGGACACTCCACCTGGGGAGAAGGGTCACCATGGTGATCATGACCTAATTTGCATATCAGGTCACAGGGTCACTAAGGGCATAAAAAACACCTTTTGGGCTCTGGAGACGTATTTTGACATAGCTTATGAAGAAGACCTTTCAGATTCTACATAATTATCTACTAGGACCCATGGAACACCCTCTAGTGTACCAAGTGTGCTGCCTTAGAGCTGGCTTTGTGAGAAAATATAAAGCCCTCTGGCGGGGGATTAGCCCAGCAACGGCCTTCTTGTTTATTGTGGTGGCAGTGGTCTATAAGATTAATTAAGCTGCGTGTGTTGTTAGTGGAGTGTCGTCCTTTAATGAACCCTGTTTGATCAGGGTGTATGATGTGTATGATGATATTTGTCTATTCTGCTTGCTATTGTTTTACTAAGTATTTCAAGATCTACATTGATTAGTGATATCGGGCGATAGCTAGATGGTAGTGTGGGATCTTTATCCAGTTTAAGAAGAAGATTGATATTTGCACAGTTCATATGTGGGGGGAGAGATGAAGATTCTTTAATTTCCTCAACTGTTCTAAAAAAATTGGTGAGAGTAAAGGCCAATATTCTTTATAAAATTCAGTAGTGTATCCGTCAAGTTCTGGAGCTTTACCATCAGGCATGTGCTGGAGAGCTTCATGCAGTTCTTCTACTGAGATGGAAGCTTCTAGGCCTTGGATCTGTTCGTCTTTTAATTTTGGAGGTCAACTGTGCTCAGAAAGTTCTCTATTTCAGATTGTGAGGGGTCAATTTGTGAAGAGTAAAGTTTTCTGTAAAACTCTCTGAAAGTAGTATTTATTTCCTGAGGGTCACAAGTGATTTCACCATTTTGAGTTTTAACTGAGGTTAGTTAATAGTTAATAGTCTGTATTTCTGTTGTTTGGTGACATGGCATGAATGGATGAGGCGAGCACATAGAGTCATGTGATGCTCCAGCTTTCTTCATAACACCATTCCGTTTGTTTACCCCAGTATCTGGACAGAGTATTGCTGTGTGTCATGTCCATGCCAAATCACCCGATATGATCTCTTTATGCGAGGTTTCGATACCGTCTGGGGAAAGGCACGTCAAACTTTATTGCTGTAGGAAGCAGCGATGTTACAGGTATATCCTCAGTCGTGCGCAGTGTAGATGGCAAACAGTTTTGTCCATTTGTTTGTGTGTGCTCATAAGGGCAACTCACTGCGATTGTGACTGCAGCTCCACACATGGCTAAAATGCCATTGGCTCCTGTTAGCTCTTCCCTGTCACCAGGTCTGGGGTTTAGATGTACATCCCCACACAGTAAGAGTACAGTAAAGTGCACAGCAAGGTTGAAACAGCTGACCATCGGCGGCGCCCATCAACATGGGAGCTGATCGACAGGCACAACTGCCGTGTTTAAGAACAGGCATGTTTGCGGTGGTGAGTGGCGCATCGCCGTGTGATCCGACTGGCAGCAAAGAGCTTGCCAGTCACTCCACGTTGACAGTAACACCGTGGCAAGCACAAAAGACAATAACCACATACTGATTTGTATTTAGTTACCCACTTTTTCTCAGATTAGGCAGCTGTGGCTTCGCTTCAGGTCCACTGTTGTCAGATGACTTTGGCGACTCCTTGGAGCATATCAAGCTCGCAGGACCTGCCAACCTGCAGCCTCCACCTGTTGCCATCTTTCTCTGATGTCTGAAATAGCAAAAGTAATTTCAGTTCCGTGACCGGACAAATATACGCTGCCTTAGGTTTTTGTCACATTACTTGAAAGTGTCAGGGAATGCAGGTGGAGTGTGGATGGACCCTAGCGCAGACTCAGGAAGTTCCATAAAAAGCAGGTTTATTTAAGTTCAGGAAACACGAGGAAAACGCAGGGACACAGGAGCGACATGACGAGAGGCGAGACAAACTGACAAAGACAACTGAGGGAAAGGGTTTATATACACATGAGAAGCGCACAGGTGGAACACAATGAAAGGAGTACACAGAGGGAGAAGGCCATTGGTTGATTGAAAACACAAGGTGAGAACAGACCTGACAGTACCCCCCCTTCAAGGGCCATCACGTCACGGCCCAAAAACAGGGGGGGTAACCTGGAAGGTCATGGGGAACTCAGAAGGCACTGGGAGCCGGGGGGGGGGGGGGACTCGGAATGCCCCGGGGACCACAGGACAACAAGCAACGGACCAACAAGTCAGGTAAAGCAGGAAAGTCGAGACTAGGGGGTTAAGCAAAGGAGAGAAAAGACTAGAGACTGAGTGTGTGTGTGTGTGTGTGTGTGTGTGTGTGTGTGTGTGTGTGTGTGTGTGTGTGTGTGTGTTGGGGGGGACGAGAAACAGGAGACGAGAAACAGGCCAGATAGGAACAGGTCACTGGTGAAACACAGGCCGGCTTGAAACAGGCCACAGGCAAACACAGGCCGGGCTGGAAGTAGGTTATAGGCAAACACATAGGCCGGGCAGGAAACAGGCTGGAGCAGGTCGCAGACGACCAGGCCAGACTGGAGCAGGTCGCAGGTGAACAGGCCGGACTGGAGCAGGTCATGGGGATCTTTAAAGTCGGGATGTGGAGTTGATGAGTCCGCTGGGTCCATGACGGTCAATTAATCCCCGTTTCCACCGCACAAAAGTGCGGGGACGGAACGGAGCGGTACGAAGTGGTACGGAGCAGTACGGCAAAGCGAAACTGGAGCTCGACTCCGGTACCCGTTTCCACCGCAGAGAGGAGCTTGAAAAGTGGGCGGTGCTTAAGAGCTCCGCAGATATGCGATGTTACAACAGTAGTCTCAGCTTGGCTGCAGATCCAGATCTTATGAATCCTCTGTTGTCGTTTACATCCTCCACTTGGCACTTGTTGTTTAGTTAACTGTTATTTTTTGCAGCCGCTGAGCTGCAGCCGCAACTTCCGTGTTTGTTCTGAGAGAGTGAACCCTCCGGAGACTTGCCCCACACTCAAGCGCGCCCCGGCTGGCTGCGGCACAGAAATGGGAGCCTTTAGCTTTCTGCTCAAACGCAGGAGCAGCCACTCCACTCTGGCGCTGATCGCGCTCCTGCAGCTCCGCGCAGGAACACGGAGGCTCCGAGCTCCGAGCTTCTCTGCAATCACGTCCGCGGTCCGTCCCCGCGATGCAGCGGCACTGACCGTGGTTGAACAGAACGCTGACCGCCTGTGCCTCGCGTTTGGACAGAAACCACAGACCCACGGCACGTGGTGCACACCTGTGGAACACAACGATAGGAGCACACAGTGGGAGAAGGCCATTATTTAATTGGAAACACGAGGTGAGACACACAGAGGCAGACACAGAGACCTGACAGAAAATGATTCAGGAAGTCCAGAATTAATGGAAATGACAGGGTTTGATTTTGCCCACCAGGGGGAGTGGATCTCATTCCCTTTCATAAAAGCCATTCTGGATTTCTTGAAGGAATGTGACAAAAATCTAAATTATGCTTGTATTCAACTCATTCTGTCACTGACAGAACAAGTCATTTTAAAAAGTGATGTGGTCCTTTACATTTTTTATTTAAAAACAAAACATTACGTAGGAGTAATTTTTAGGCAATCTTGTATAAAATAGGTCGCCAGCTGTCACAGGGCTTCTGGATGCTTAATGTATAAATTCTACATTTTATTTTATTTTATTCAATTCAAGGTGCGAAAGTGTCTTCAAATATCTGGGATTATAGGAGTGGGTATTGCATTTGTTACACTTGGTGGTGTTCGACAGACAAATATTTTGAAAATAACTTCTAAAAGCTTCCATCTCACAACTAGACTATGGATAGCTAAACCAAAAATGTCCTCCCAGTGCCTCAGCAGTTAATTCTTTTAAGGAATCGTTTAGGACTTGGCCTCGACTTGAGACTTGACTGCCTAGACTTTGGACTCGACTCAGGACTTGAGCACAAACACTTGGGACTTGACTTTGACTTGGTCTCACCCTCTGGTGTATAGTAGTCCACAATGCATTACAATGCACCATTAAGGTACTTTTTTATGTTTCACTTCTGTAAAACTACATTATGATACATGTAAATAAATAAACTAACATGTAAATAAATATGATTTATAACTGTAAACATTAAAAAAGTAAAGTGAAAACAGATCTTTGTGTGGGAGTTGTATTGTTTCTGCACAAATGAGTGGAACAGCATGTAATAATGTGTAACGGTGTGAAACACTGTGTACTAGTGTGCAAGTGTGTAAAATAGTATAATAGTGTGTAACAGAGCAGAGTGTAGCAGTGTGTAACCAAGTAGAGTGTAACAGTGTGTAACAGGGCAGAGTGGAAAAGAGTGTAATAGTGTGTAACAAAAATAAGTGTAACAGTCTAACAGTGTGTAACAGAACCGAGTGTAACAGTGTATAACAGTGTAACAGCCGAATAGCAGAGTGAAGCAGAATATAATTATGTCTAGCAGTGTGTAACAAAGCAGAGTGTAACAGAGTGGAATAGCGTGTAACAGAACTAAGTGTAACAGTCTAGCAGTGTGTAACAGAGCCAAGTGTAACAATGTGTAACTGTGTAACAGAGCCAAGTGTAATAGCATGTATCAGTGTAACAGAGCCAAGTGTAACCGAGTGTAACAGAGCCAAGTGTAATAGTGTGTAACAGAATGTGACAGAGTGTAACAGAGCCGAGTGTAATAGTGTATAACAGTGTAACAAAGCGAAGTGTAATAGTGTGTAACAGTGTGTGGCAGGGTTCTAGTTCAGTCCAAAATAATAACCCCAACTATCCATATGGCCAGTGCTCAGTATTTACAGTGAGAACAATATATATTTAATAAAAGTAAGAGCAAACAAACAGAACTTGATCTCAGCTCTCTGTTCAGCTGTCCGATTTCAGAATTTTTTTTTGCAAGGCATGTTGATTCATCACATTAGTCTTGAGACAGGAAGAAGTTGAGACCCTCACAATGTCAGGGGCCGGCAGCCCTCCGCTCTGTGGTTCCTCTGCTGGGCTCCTCGGTTCCTCTGCTGGGCTCCTTGGTTCCTCTGCAGTATGTCCCTGAGCGGTGGGACGGACGGTATGGTAAGATACAGTAGGTACGGTAATATACAGTACAGTACGGTACAGTATGGTACGATAAGGCAAAGAGCATCCAGACCAGCTGTATTGGTCAGTCCCACAACAGAGAGTACGGTAAAATGTAGGTGGGGTTGTGAAGGATGCAGTGATGCAACGTCATTATATTATATTATTATTATAGTGGCACAAAGAACGTGGAATTACTGCCACACCTCCTCACTGTGTGAAGCCGTGAGCTCCTGGTGGCCAAACCTCACTGTCTGAAGCTGTGAGCTCCTGGTGGCCACACCTCACTGTCTGAAGCTGTGAGCTCCTGGTGGCCACACCTCACTGTCTGAAGCTGTGAGCTCCTGGTGGCCACACCTCACTGTCTGAAGCTGTGAGCTCCTGGTGGCCACACCTCACTGTGTGAAGCTGTGAGCTCCTGGTGGCCACACCTCACTGTCTGAAGCTGCTCCTGGTGGCCACACCTCACTGTCTGAAGCTGCTCCTGGTGGCCACACCTCACTGTCTGAAGCTGCTCTTGGTGGCCACACCTCACTGTCTGAAGCTGTGAGCTCCTGGTGGTCAAACCTCACTCTCTGAAGCTGTGAGCTCCTGGTGGCCACAACTCACTGTCTGATGCTGCTCCTGGTGGCCACACCTCACCGTCTGATGCTGCTCCTGGTGGCCACACCTCACTGTCTGAAGCTGCTCCTGGTGGCCACACCTCACTCTGAAGCTGTCAGCTCCTGGTGGCCACACCTCACTGTCTGAAGCTGTGAGCTCCTGGTGGCCACACCTCACTGTCTGAAGCTGTGAGCTCCTGGTGGCCACACCTCACTGTCTGAAGCTGTGAGCTCCTGGTGGCCACACCTCACTGTCTGAAGCTGTGAGCTCCTGGTGGCCACACCTCACTGTCTGAAGCTGTGAGCTCCTGGTGGCCACACCTCACTGTCTGATGCTGCTCCTGGTGGCCACACCTCACTGTCTGATGCTGCTCCTGGTGGTCACACCTCACTCTGAAGCTGTCAGCTCCTGGTGGCCACACCTCACTGTCTGAAGCTGTGAGCTCCTGGTGGCCACACCTCACTGTCTGAAGCTGCTCCTGGTGGCCACACCTCACTCTGAAGCTGTCAGCTCCTGGTGGCCACACCTCACTGTCTGAAGCTGTGAGCTCCTGGTGGCCACACCTCACTGTCTGAAGCTGTGAGCTCCTGGTGGCCACACCTCACTGTCTGAAGCTGTGAGCTCCTGGTGGCCACACCTCACTGTCTGAAGCTGTGAGCTCCTGGTGGCCACACCTCACTGTCTGAAGCTGTGAGCTCCTGGTGGCCACACCTCACTGTCTGATGCTGCTCCTGGTGGCCACACCTCACTGTCTGAAGCTGCTCCTGGTGGCCACACCTCACTGTCTGAAGCTGCTCTTGGTGGCCACACCTCACTGTCTGAAGCTGTGAGCTCCTGGTGGTCAAACCTCACTCTCTGAAGCCGTGAGCTCCTGGTGGCCACACCTCACTGTCTGAAGCTGTGAGCTCCTGGTGGCCACACCTCACTGTGTGAAGCTGTGAGCTCCTGGTGGCCACACCTCACTGTCTGAAGCTGTGAGCTCCTGGTGGCCACACCTCACTGTCTGAAGCTGCTCCTGGTGGCCACACCTCACTGTCTGAAGCTGTGAGCTCCTGGTGGCCACACCTCACTGTCTGAAGCTGCTCCTGGTGGCCACACCTCACTGTCTGAAGCTGCTCCTGGTGGCCACACCTCACTGTCTGAAGCTGCTCTTGGTGGCCACACCTCACTGTCTGAAGCTGTGAGCTCCTGGTGGTCAAACCTCACTCTCTGAAGCCGTGAGCTCCTGGTGGCCACACCTCACCGTCTGAAGCTGCTCCTGGTGGCCACACCTCACCGTCTGAAGCTGCTCCTGGTGGCCACACCTCACTGTCTGAAGCTGCTCCTGGTGGCCACACCTCACTGTCTGAAGCTGCTCCTGGTGGCCACACCTCACTGTCTGAAGCTGTGAGCTCCTGGTGGTCAAACCTCACTCTCTGAAGCTGTGAGCTCCTGGTGGCCACACCTCACTGTCTGATGCTGCTCCTGGTGGCCACACCTCACTGTCTGATGCTGCTCTTGGTGGCCACACCTCACTGTCTGAAGCTGTGAGCTCCTGGTGGTCAAACCTCACTCTCTGAAGCTGTGAGCTCCTGGTGGCCACACCTCACTGTCTGAAGCTGTGAGCTCCTGGTGGCCACACCTCACTGTGTGAAGCTGTGAGCTCCTGGTGGCCACACCTCACTGTCTGATGCTGCTCCTGGTGGCCACACCTCACTGTCTGAAGCTGTGAGCTCCTGGTGGCCACACCTCACTGTCTGATGCTGCTCCTGGTGGCCACACCTCACTGTCTGAAGCTGTGAGCTCCTGGTGGCCACACCTCACCGTCTGATGCTGCTCCTGGTGGCCACACCTCACTGTCTGAAGCTGCTCCTGGTGGCCACACCTCACTGTCTGATGCTGCTCCTGGTGGCCACACCTCACCGTCTGATGCTGCTCCTGGTGGCCACACCTCACTGTCTGAAGCTGTGAGCTCCTGGTGGCCACACCTCACTGTCTGATGCTGCTCCTGGTGGCCACACCTCACTGTCTGAAGCTGTGAGCTCCTGGTGGCCACACCTCACTGTCTGAAGCTGTGAGCTCCTGGTGGCCACACCTCACTGTCTGATGCTGCTCCTGGTGGCCACACCTCACTGTCTGAAGCTGTGAGCTCCTGGTGGCCACACCTCACTGTCTGATGCTGCTCCTGGTGGCCACACCTCACCGTCTGATGCTGCTCCTGGTGGCCACACCTCACTGTCTGAAGCTGCTCCTGGTGGCCACACCTCACTGTCTGATGCTGCTCCTGGTGGCCACACCTCACCGTCTGATGCTGCTCCTGGTGGCCACACCTCACTCTGAAGCTGTCAGCTCCTGGTGGCCACATCTCACTGTCTGAAGCTGTGAGCTCCTGGTGGCCACACCTCACTGTCTGATGCTGCTCCTGGTGGCCACACCTCACTGTCTGAAGCTGTGAGCTCCTGGTGGCCACACCTCACTGTCTGAAGCTGTGAGCTCCTGGTGGCCACACCTCACTGTCTGATGCTGCTCCTGGTGGCCACACCTCACTGTCTGAAGCTGTGAGCTCCTGGTGGCCACACCTCACTGTCTGAAGCTGCTCCTGGTGGCCACACCTCACTCTGAAGCTGTCAGCTCCTGGTGGCCACACCTCACTGTCTGAAGCTGTGAGCTCCTGGTGGCCACACCTCACTGTCTGATGCTGCTCCTGGTGGCCACACCTCACTGTCTGAAGCTGCTCCTGGTGGCCACACCTCACTGTCTGAAGCTGCTCTTGGTGGCCACACCTCACTGTCTGAAGCTGTGAGCTCCTGGTGGTCAAACCTCACTCTCTGAAGCCGTGAGCTCCTGGTGGCCACACCTCACCGTCTGAAGCTGCTCCTGGTGGCCACACCTCACCGTCTGAAGCTGCTCCTGGTGGCCACACCTCACTGTCTGAAGCTGCTCTTGGTGGCCACACCTCACTGTCTGAAGCTGTGAGCTCCTGGTGGTCAAACCTCACTCTCTGAAGCTGTGAGCTCCTGGTGGCCACACCTCACTGTCTGATGCTGCTCCTGGTGGCCACACCTCACTGTCTGAAGCTGCTCCTGGTGGCCACACCTCACTGTCTGAAGCTGCTCCTGGTGGCCACACCTCACTCTGAAGCTGTCAGCTCCTGGTGGCCACACCTCACTGTCTGAAGCTGTGAGCTCCTGGTGGCCACACCTCACTGTCTGATGCTGCTCCTGGTGGCCACACCTCACTGTCTGAAGCTGTGAGCTCCTGGTGGCCACACCTCACTGTCTGAAGCTGTGAGCTCCTGGTGGCCACACCTCACTGTCTGATGCTGCTCCTGGTGGCCACACCTCACTGTCTGAAGCTGTGAGCTCCTGGTGGCCACACCTCACTGTCTGAAGCTGCTCCTGGTGGCCACACCTCACTCTGAAGCTGTCAGCTCCTGGTGGCCACACCTCACTGTCTGAAGCTGTGAGCTCCTGGTGGCCACACCTCACTGTCTGATGCTGCTCATGGTGGCCACACCTCACTGTCTGAAGCTGTGAGCTCCTGGTGGCCACACCTCACTGTCTGATGCTGCTCCTGGTGGCCAAACCTCACTGTCTGAAGTTGTCAGCTCCTGGTGGCCACACCTCACTGTCTGAAGCTGTGAGCTCCTGGTGGCCACACCTCACTGTCTGATGCTGCTCCTGGTGGCCACACCTCACTGTCTGAAGCTGTGAGCTTCTGGTGGCCACACCTCACTGTCTGATGCTGCTCCTGGTGGCCACACCTCACTGTGTGAAGCTGCTCTTGGTGGTCACACCTCACCGTCTGAAGCTGCTCCTGGTGGCCACACCTCACTGTCTGAAGCTGCTCTTGGTGGCCACACCTCACTGTCTGAAGCTGTGAGCTCCTGGTGGCCACACCTCACTGTCTGATGCTGCTCCTGGTGGCCACACCTCACCGTCTGATGCTGCTCCTGGTGGCCACACCTCACTGTCTGAAGCTGCTCCTGGTGGCCACACCTCACTCTGAAGCTGTCAGCTCCTGGTGGCCACACCTCACTGTCTGAAGCTGTGAGCTCCTGGTGGCCACACCTCACTGTCTGATGCTGCTCCTGGTGGCCACGCCTCACTGTCTGAAGCTGTGAGCTCCTGGTGGCCACACCTCACTGTCTGATGCTGCTCCTGGTGGCCACACCTCACCGTCTGATGCTGCTCCTGGTGGCCACACCTCACTGTCTGAAGCTGCTCCTGGTGGCCACACCTCACTCTGAAGCTGTCAGCTCCTGGTGGCCACACCTCACTGTCTGAAGCTGTGAGCTCCTGGTGGCCACACCTCACTGTCTGATGCTGCTCCTGGTGGCCACACCTCACTGTCTGAAGCTGTGAGCTCCTGGTGGCCACACCTCACTGTCTGAAGCTGCTCCTGGTGGCCACACCTCACTCTGAAGCTGTCAGCTCCTGGTGGCCACACCTCACTGTCTGAAGCTGTGAGCTCCTGGTGGCCACACCTCACTGTCTGATGCTGCTCCTGGTGGCCACACCTCACTGTCTGAAGCTGTGAGCTCCTGGTGGCCACACCTCACTGTCTGATGCTGCTCCTGGTGGCCAAACCTCACTGTCTGAAGCTGTCAGCTCCTGGTGGCCACACCTCACTGTCTGAAGCTGTGAGCTCCTGGTGGCCACACCTCACTGTCTGATGCTGCTCCTGGTGGCCACACCTCACTGTCTGAAGCTGTGAGCTTCTGGTGGCCACACCTCACTGTCTGAAGCTGTGAGCTCCTGGTGGCCACACCTCACTGTCTGATGCTGCTCCTGGTGGCCACACCTCACTGTCTGAAGCTGTGAGCTTCTGGTGGCCACACCTCACTGTCTGATGCTGCTCCTGGTGGCCACACCTCACTGTGTGAAGCTGTGAGCTCCTGGTGGCCACACCTCACTGTCTGAAGCTGCTCTTGGTGGTCACACCTCACCGTCTGAAGCTGCTCCTGGTGGCCACACCTCACTGTCTGAAGCTGCTCCTGGTGGCCACACCTCACTGTCTGAAGCTGCTCTTGGTGGCCACACCTCACTGTCTGAAGCTGTGAGCTCCTGGTGGTCAAACCTCACTCTCTGAAGCTGTGAGCTCCTGGTGGCCACACCTCACTGTCTGATGCTGCTCCTGGTGGCCACACCTCACCGTCTGATGCTGCTCCTGGTGGCCACACCTCACTGTCTGAAGCTGCTCCTGGTGGCCACACCTCACTCTGAAGCTGTCAGCTCCTGGTGGCCACACCTCACTGTCTGAAGCTGTGAGCTCCTGGTGGCCACACCTCACTGTCTGATGCTGCTCCTGGTGGCCACACCTCACTGTCTGAAGCTGTGAGCTCCTGGTGGCCACACCTCACTGTCTGATGCTGCTCCTGGTGGCCAAACCTCACTGTCTGAAGCTGCTCCTGGTGGCCAAACCTCACTGTCTGAAGCTGCTCCTGGTGGCCACACCTCACTCTGAAGCTGTCAGCTCCTGGTGGCCACACCTCACTGTCTGATGCTGCTCCTGGTGGCCACACCTCACTGTCTGAAGCTGTGAGCTCCTGGTGGCCACACCTCACTGTCTGATGCTGCTCCTGGTGGCCACGCCTCACTGTCTGAAGCTGTGAGCTCCTGGTGGCCACACCTCACTGTCTGATGCTGCTCCTGGTGGCCACACCTCACCGTCTGATGCTGCTCCTGGTGGCCACACCTCACTGTCTGAAGCTGCTCCTGGTGGCCACACCTCACTCTGAAGCTGTCAGCTCCTGGTGGCCACACCTCACTGTCTGAAGCTGTGAGCTCCTGGTGGCCACACCTCACTGTCTGATGCTGCTCCTGGTGGCCACACCTCACTGTCTGAAGCTGTGAGCTCCTGGTGGCCACACCTCACTGTCTGAAGCTGCTCCTGGTGGCCACACCTCACTCTGAAGCTGTCAGCTCCTGGTGGCCACACCTCACTGTCTGAAGCTGTGAGCTCCTGGTGGCCACACCTCACTGTCTGATGCTGCTCCTGGTGGCCACACCTCACTGTCTGAAGCTGTGAGCTCCTGGTGGCCACACCTCACTGTCTGATGCTGCTCCTGGTGGCCAAACCTCACTGTCTGAAGCTGTCAGCTCCTGGTGGCCACACCTCACTGTCTGAAGCTGTGAGCTCCTGGTGGCCACACCTCACTGTCTGATGCTGCTCCTGGTGGCCACACCTCACTGTCTGAAGCTGTGAGCTTCTGGTGGCCACACCTCACTGTCTGAAGCTGTGAGCTCCTGGTGGCCACACCTCACTGTCTGATGCTGCTCCTGGTGGCCACACCTCACTGTCTGAAGCTGTGAGCTTCTGGTGGCCACACCTCACTGTCTGATGCTGCTCCTGGTGGCCACACCTCACTGTGTGAAGCTGTGAGCTCCTGGTGGCCACACCTCACTGTCTGAAGCTGCTCTTGGTGGTCACACCTCACCGTCTGAAGCTGCTCCTGGTGGCCACACCTCACTGTCTGAAGCTGCTCCTGGTGGCCACACCTCACTGTCTGAAGCTGCTCTTGGTGGCCACACCTCACTGTCTGAAGCTGTGAGCTCCTGGTGGTCAAACCTCACTCTCTGAAGCTGTGAGCTCCTGGTGGCCACACCTCACTGTCTGATGCTGCTCCTGGTGGCCACACCTCACCGTCTGATGCTGCTCCTGGTGGCCACACCTCACTGTCTGAAGCTGCTCCTGGTGGCCACACCTCATTCTGAAGCTGTCAGCTCCTGGTGGCCACACCTCACTGTCTGAAGCTGTGAGCTCCTGGTGGCCACACCTCACTGTCTGATGCTGCTCCTGGTGGCCACACCTCACTGTCTGAAGCTGTGAGCTCCTGGTGGCCACACCTCACTGTCTGATGCTGCTCCTGGTGGCCAAACCTCACTGTCTGAAGCTGCTCCTGGTGGCCAAACCTCACTGTCTGAAGCTGCTCCTGGTGGCCACACCTCACTCTGAAGCTGTCAGCTCCTGGTGGCCACACCTCACTGTCTGATGCTGCTCCTGGTGGCCACACCTCACTGTCTGAAGCTGTGAGCTCCTGGTGGCCACACCTCACTGTCTGATGCTGCTCCTGGTGGCCACGCCTCACTGTCTGAAGCTGTGAGCTCCTGGTGGCCACACCTCACTGTCTGATGCTGCTCCTGGTGGCCACACCTCACCGTCTGATGCTGCTCCTGGTGGCCACACCTCACTGTCTGAAGCTGCTCCTGGTGGCCACACCTCACTCTGAAGCTGTCAGCTCCTGGTGGCCACACCTCACTGTCTGAAGCTGTGAGCTCCTGGTGGCCACACCTCACTGTCTGATGCTGCTCCTGGTGGCCACACCTCACTGTCTGAAGCTGTGAGCTCCTGGTGGCCACACCTCACTGTCTGAAGCTGCTCCTGGTGGCCACACCTCACTCTGAAGCTGTCAGCTCCTGGTGGCCACACCTCACTGTCTGAAGCTGTGAGCTCCTGGTGGCCACACCTCACTGTCTGATGCTGCTCCTGGTGGCCACACCTCACTGTCTGAAGCTGTGAGCTCCTGGTGGCCACACCTCACTGTCTGATGCTGCTCCTGGTGGCCAAACCTCACTGTCTGAAGCTGTCAGCTCCTGGTGGCCACACCTCACTGTCTGAAGCTGTGAGCTCCTGGTGGCCACACCTCACTGTCTGATGCTGCTCCTGGTGGCCACACCTCACTGTCTGAAGCTGTGAGCTTCTGGTGGCCACACCTCACTGTCTGAAGCTGTGAGCTCCTGGTGGCCACACCTCACTGTCTGATGCTGCTCCTGGTGGCCACACCTCACTGTCTGAAGCTGTGAGCTTCTGGTGGCCACACCTCACTGTCTGATGCTGCTCCTGGTGGCCACACCTCACTGTGTGAAGCTGTGAGCTCCTGGTGGCCACACCTCACTGTCTGAAGCTGCTCTTGGTGGTCACACCTCACCGTCTGAAGCTGCTCCTGGTGGCCACACCTCACTGTCTGAAGCTGCTCCTGGTGGCCACACCTCACTGTCTGAAGCTGCTCTTGGTGGCCACACCTCACTGTCTGAAGCTGTGAGCTCCTGGTGGTCAAACCTCACTCTCTGAAGCTGTGAGCTCCTGGTGGCCACACCTCACTGTCTGATGCTGCTCCTGGTGGCCACACCTCACCGTCTGATGCTGCTCCTGGTGGCCACACCTCACCGTCTGATGCTGCTCCTGGTGGCCACACCTCACTGTCTGAAGCTGCTCCTGGTGGCCACACCTCACTCTGAAGCTGTCAGCTCCTGGTGGCCACACCTCACTGTCTGAAGCTGTGAGCTCCTGGTGGCCACACCTCACTGTCTGATGCTGCTCCTGGTGGCCACACCTCACTGTCTGAAGCTGTGAGCTCCTGGTGGCCACACCTCACTGTCTGATGCTGCTCCTGGTGGCCAAACCTCACTGTCTGAAGCTGCTCCTGGTGGCCAAACCTCACTGTCTGAAGCTGCTCCTGGTGGCCACACCTCACTCTGAAGCTGTCAGCTCCTGGTGGCCACACCTCACTGTCTGATGCTGCTCCTGGTGGCCACACCTCACTGTCTGAAGCTGTGAGCTCCTGGTGGCCACACCTCACTGTCTGATGCTGCTCCTGGTGGCCACGCCTCACTGTCTGAAGCTGTGAGCTCCTGGTGGCCACACCTCACTGTCTGATGCTGCTCCTGGTGGCCACACCTCACCGTCTGATGCTGCTCCTGGTGGCCACACCTCACTGTCTGAAGCTGCTCCTGGTGGCCACACCTCACTCTGAAGCTGTCAGCTCCTGGTGGCCACACCTCACTGTCTGAAGCTGTGAGCTCCTGGTGGCCACACCTCACTGTCTGATGCTGCTCCTGGTGGCCACACCTCACTGTCTGAAGCTGTGAGCTCCTGGTGGCCACACCTCACTGTCTGAAGCTGCTCCTGGTGGCCACACCTCACTCTGAAGCTGTCAGCTCCTGGTGGCCACACCTCACTGTCTGAAGCTGTGAGCTCCTGGTGGCCACACCTCACTGTCTGATGCTGCTCCTGGTGGCCACACCTCACTGTCTGAAGCTGTGAGCTCCTGGTGGCCACACCTCACTGTCTGATGCTGCTCCTGGTGGCCAAACCTCACTGTCTGAAGCTGTCAGCTCCTGGTGGCCACACCTCACTGTCTGAAGCTGTGAGCTCCTGGTGGCCACACCTCACTGTCTGATGCTGCTCCTGGTGGCCACACCTCACTGTCTGAAGCTGTGAGCTTCTGGTGGCCACACCTCACTGTCTGAAGCTGTGAGCTCCTGGTGGCCACACCTCACTGTCTGATGCTGCTCCTGGTGGCCACACCTCACTGTCTGAAGCTGTGAGCTTCTGGTGGCCACACCTCACTGTCTGATGCTGCTCCTGGTGGCCACACCTCACTGTGTGAAGCTGTGAGCTCCTGGTGGCCACACCTCACTGTCTGAAGCTGCTCTTGGTGGTCACACCTCACCGTCTGAAGCTGCTCCTGGTGGCCACACCTCACTGTCTGAAGCTGCTCCTGGTGGCCACACCTCACTGTCTGAAGCTGCTCTTGGTGGCCACACCTCACTGTCTGAAGCTGTGAGCTCCTGGTGGTCAAACCTCACTCTCTGAAGCTGTGAGCTCCTGGTGGCCACACCTCACTGTCTGATGCTGCTCCTGGTGGCCACACCTCACCGTCTGATGCTGCTCCTGGTGGCCACACCTCACTGTCTGAAGCTGCTCCTGGTGGCCACACCTCACTCTGAAGCTGTCAGCTCCTGGTGGCCACACCTCACTGTCTGAAGCTGTGAGCTCCTGGTGGCCACACCTCACTGTCTGATGCTGCTCCTGGTGGCCACACCTCACTGTCTGAAGCTGTGAGCTCCTGGTGGCCACACCTCACTGTCTGATGCTGCTCCTGGTGGCCAAACCTCACTGTCTGAAGCTGCTCCTGGTGGCCAAACCTCACTGTCTGAAGCTGCTCCTGGTGGCCACACCTCACTCTGAAGCTGTCAGCTCCTGGTGGCCACACCTCACTGTCTGATGCTGCTCCTGGTGGCCACACCTCACTGTCTGAAGCTGTGAGCTCCTGGTGGCCACACCTCACTGTCTGATGCTGCTCCTGGTGGCCACACCTCACTGTCTGATGCTGCTCCTGGTGGCCACACCTCACTGTCTGAAGCTGTGAGCACCTGGTGGCCACACCTCACTGTCTGATGCTTCTCCTGGTGGCCAAACCTCACTGTCTGAAGCTGCTCCTGGTGGCCACACCTCACTGTCTGAAGCTGTGAGCTCCTGGTGGCCACACCTCACCGTCTGATGCTGCTCCTGGTGGCCACACCTCACTGTCTGAAGGTGTGAGCTCCTGGTGGCCACACCTCACTGTCTGATGCTGCTCCTGGTGGCCAAACCTCACTCTCTGAAGCTGTGAGCTCCTGGTGGCCACACCTCACTGTCTGATGCTGCTCCTGGTGGCCAAACCTCACTGTCTGAAGCTGCTCCTGGTGGCCAAACCTCACTGTCTGAAGCTGTCAGCTCCTGGTGGCCACACCTCACTGTCTGATGCTGCTCCTGGTGGCCACACCTCACTGTCTGAAGCTGTGAGCTCCTGGTGGCCACACCTCACTGTCTGATGCTGCTCCTGGTGGCCAAACCTCACTGTCTGAAGCTGCTCCTTGTGGCCACACCTCACTCTGAAGCTGTCAGCTCCTGGTGGCCACACCTCACTGTCTGAAGCTGTGAGCTCCTGGTGGCCACACCTCACTGTCTGATGCTGCTCCTGGTGGCCACACCTCACTGTCTGAAGCTGTGAGCTCCTGGTGGCCACACCTCACTGTCTGAAGCTGTGAGCTCCTGGTGGCCACACCTCACTGTCTGATGCTGCTCCTGGTGGCCACACCTCACTGTCTGATGCTGCTCCTGGTGGCCACACCTCACTGTCTGAAGCTGTGAGCACCTGGTGGCCACACCTCACTGTCTGATGCTGCTCCTGGTGGCCAACCCTCACTCTCTGAAGCTGTGAGCTCCTGGTGGACACACCTCACTGTCTGAAGCTGCTCCTGGTGGCCACACCTCACTGTCTGAAGCTGCTCTTGGTGGCCACACCTCACTGTCTGAAGCTGTGAGCTCCTGGTGGCCACACCTCACTGTCTGATGCTGCTCCTGGTGGCCACACCTCACTGTCTGAAGCTGCTCCTGGTGGCCACACCTCACTGTCTGAAGCTGCTCTTGGTGGCCACACCTCACTGTCTGAAGCTGTGAGCTCCTGGTGGTCAAACCTCACTCTCTGAAGCTGTGAGCTCCTGGTGGCCACACCTCACTGTCTGAAGCTGTGAGCTCCTGGTGGCCACACCTCACTGTCTGATGCTGCTCCTGGTGGCCACACCTCACTGTCTGAAGCTGCTCCTGGTGGCCACACCTCACTCTGAAGCTGTCAGCTCCTGGTGGCCACACCTCACTGTCTGAAGCTGTGAGCTCCTGGTGGCCACACCTCACTGTCTGATGCTGCTCCTGGTGGCCACACCTCACTGTCTGAAGCTGTGAGCTCCTGGTGGCCACACCTCACTGTCTGATGCTGCTCCTGGTGGCCAAACCTCACTGTCTGAAGCTGCTCCTGGTGGCCAAACCTCACTGTCTGAAGCTGCTCCTGGTGGCCACACCTCACTCTGAAGCTGTCAGCTCCTGGTGGCCACACCTCACTGTCTGAAGCTGTGAGCTCCTGGTGGCCACACCTCACTGTCTGATGCTGCTCCTGGTGGCCACACCTCACTGTCTGAAGCTGTGAGCTCCTGGTGGCCACACCTCACTGTCTGAAGCTGTGAGCTCCTGCTGGCCACACCTCACTGTCTGATGCTGCTCCTGGTGGCCACACCTCACTGTCTGATGCTGCTCCTGGTGGCCACACCTCACTGTCTGAAGCTGTGAGCACCTGGTGGCCACACCTCACTGTCTGATGCTGCTCCTGGTGGCCAAACCTCACTGTCTGAAGCTGCTCCTGGTGGCCACACCTCACTGTCTGAAGCTGTGAGCTCCTGGTGGCCACACCTCACCGTCTGATGCTGCTCCTGGTGGCCACACCTCACTGTCTGAAGCTGTGAGCTCCTGGTGGCCACACCTCACTGTCTGATGCTGCTCCTGGTGGCCAAACCTCACTCTCTGAAGCTGTGAGCTCCTGGTGGACACACCTCACTGTCTGATGCTGCTCCTGGTGGCCACACCTCACTGTCTGATGCTGCTCCTGGTGGCCAAACCTCACTGTCTGAAGCTGCTCCTGGTGGCCAAACCTCACTGTCTGAAGCTGTCAGCTCCTGGTGGCCACACCTCACTGTCTGATGCTGCTCCTGGTGGCCACACCTCACTGTCTGAAGCTGTGAGCTCCTGGTGGCCACACCTCACTGTCTGATGCTGCTCCTGGTGGCCAAACCTCACTGTCTGAAGCTGCTCCTTGTGGCCACACCTCACTCTGAAGCTGTCAGCTCCTGGTGGCCACACCTCACTGTCTGAAGCTGTGAGCTCCTGGTGGCCACACCTCACTGTCTGATGCTGCTCCTGGTGGCCACACCTCACTGTCTGAAGCTGTGAGCTCCTGGTGGCCACACCTCACTGTCTGAAGCTGTGAGCTCCTGGTGGCCACACCTCACTGTCTGATGCTGCTCCTGGTGGCCACACCTCACTGTCTGAAGCTGTGAGCACCTGGTGGCCACACCTCACTGTCTGATGCTGCTCCTGGTGGCCAACCCTCACTCTCTGAAGCTGTGAGCTCCTGGTGGACACACCTCACTGTCTGATGCTGCTCCTGGTGGCCACACCTCACTGTCTGAAGCTGTGAGCTCCTGGTGGCCACACCTCACTGTCTGATGCTGCTCCTGGTGGCCACACCTCACTGTCTGATGCTGCTCCTGGTGGCCAAACCTCACTGTCTGAAGCTGCTCCTGGTGGCCAAACCTCACTGTCTGAAGCTGTCAGCTCCTGGTGGCCACACCTCACTGTCTGATGCTGCTCCTGGTGGCCACACCTCACTGTCTGAAGCTGTGAGCTCCTGGTGGCCACACCTCACTGTCTGAAGCTGTGAGCTCCTGGTGGCCACACCTCACTGTCTGATGCTGCTCCTGGTGGCCACACCTCACTGTCTGATGCTGCTCCTGGTGGCCACACCTCACTGTCTGATGCTGCTCCTGGTGGCCACACCTCACTGTCTGAAGCTGTGAGCACCTGGTGGCCACACCTCACTGTCTGATGCTGCTCCTGGTGGCCACACCTCACTGTCTGATGCTGCTCCTGGTGGCCAAACCTCACTGTCTGAAGCTGCTCCTGGTGGCCAAACCTCACTGTCTGAAGCTGCTCCTGGTGGCCACACCTCACTGTCTGAAGCTGTCAGCTCCTGGTGGCCACACCTCACTGTCTGATGCTGCTCCTGGTGGCCACACCTCACTGTCTGAAGCTGTGAGCTCCTGGTGGCCACACCTCACTGTCTGAAGCTGTGAGCTCCTGGTGGCCACACCTCACTGTCTGATGCTGCTCCTGGTGGCCACACCTCACTGTCTGAAGCTGTGAGCTCCTGGTGGCCACACCTCACTGTCTGAAGCTGCTCCTGGTGGCCACACCTCACTCTGAAGCTGTCAGCTCCTGGTGGCCACACCTCACTGTCTGAAGCTGTGAGCTCCTGGTGGCCACACCTCACTGTCTGATGCTGCTCATGGTGGCCACACCTCACTGTCTGAAGCTGTGAGCTCCTGGTGGCCACACCTCACTGTCTGATGCTGCTCCTGGTGGCCAAACCTCACTGTCTGAAGCTGTCAGCTCCTGGTGGCCACACCTCACTGTCTGAAGCTGTGAGCTCCTGGTGGCCACACCTCACTGTCTGATGCTGCTCCTGGTGGCCACACCTCACTGTCTGAAGCTGTGAGCTTCTGGTGGCCACACCTCACTGTCTGATGCTGCTCCTGGTGGCCACACCTCACTGTGTGAAGCTGCTCTTGGTGGTCACACCTCACCGTCTGAAGCTGCTCCTGGTGGCCACACCTCACTGTCTGAAGCTGCTCTTGGTGGCCACACCTCACTGTCTGAAGCTGTGAGCTCCTGGTGGTCAAACCTCACTCTCTGAAGCTGTGAGCTCCTGGTGGCCACACCTCACTGTCTGATGCTGCTCCTGGTGGCCACACCTCACCGTCTGATGCTGCTCCTGGTGGCCACACCTCACTGTCTGAAGCTGCTCCTGGTGGCCAAACCTCACTGTCTGAAGCTGCTCCTGGTGGCCACACCTCACTCTGAAGCTGTCAGCTCCTGGTGGCCACACCTCACTGTCTGAAGCTGTGAGCTCCTGGTGGCCACACCTCACTGTCTGAAGCTGCTCCTGGTGGCCACACCTCACTCTGAAGCTGTCAGCTCCTGGTGGCCACACCTCACTGTCTGAAGCTGTGAGCTCCTGGTGGCCACACCTCACTGTCTGATGCTGCTCCTGGTGGCCACACCTCACTGTCTGAAGCTGTGAGCTCCTGGTGGCCACACCTCAATGTCTGATGCTGCTCCTGGTGGCCACACCTCACCGTCTGATGCTGCTCCTGGTGGCCACACCTCACTGTCTGAAGCTGCTCCTGGTGGCCACACCTCACTCTGAAGCTGTCAGCTCCTGGTGGCCACACCTCACTGTCTGAAGCTGTGAGCTCCTGGTGGCCACACCTCACTGTCTGATGCTGATCCTGGTGGCCACACCTCACTGTCTGAAGCTGTGAGCTCCTGGTGGCCACACCTCACTGTCTGAAGCTGCTCCTGGTGGCCACACCTCACTCTGAAGCTGTCAGCTCCTGGTGGCCACACCTCACTGTCTGAAGCTGTGAGCTCCTGGTGGCCACACCTCACTGTCTGATGCTGCTCCTGGTGGCCACACCTCACTGTCTGAAGCTGTGAGCTCCTGGTGGCCACACCTCACTGTCTGATGCTGCTCCTGGTGGCCAAACCTCACTGTCTGAAGCTGTCAGCTCCTGGTGGCCACACCTCACTGTCTGAAGCTGTGAGCTCCTGGTGGCCACACCTCACTGTCTGATGCTGCTCCTGGTGGCCACACCTCACTGTCTGAAGCTGTGAGCTTCTGGTGGCCACACCTCACTGTCTGATGCTGCTCCTGGTGGCCACACCTCACTGTGTGAAGCTGTGAGCTCCTGGTGGCCACACCTCACTGTCTGAAGCTGCTCTTGGTGGTCACACCTCACCGTCTGAAGCTGCTCCTGGTGGCCACACCTCACTGTCTGAAGCTGCTCCTGGTGGCCACACCTCACTGTCTGAAGCTGCTCTTGGTGGCCACACCTCACTGTCTGAAGTTGTGAGCTCCTGGTGGTCAAACCTCACTCTCTGAAGCTGTGAGCTCCTGGTGGCCACACCTCACTGTCTGATGCTGCTCTTGGTGGCCACACCTCACTGTCTGAAGCTGCTCCTGGTGGCCACACCTCACTGTCTGCAGCTGCTCTTGGTGGCCACACCTCACTGTCTGAAGCTGTGAGCTCCTGGTGGTCAAACCTCACTCTCTGAAGCTGTGAGCTCCTGGTGGCCACACCTCACTGTCTGATGCTGCTCCTGGTGGCCACACCTCACCGTCTGATGCTGCTCCTGGTGGCCACACCTCACTGTCTGAAGCTGCTCCTGGTGGCCACACCTCACTCTGAAGCTGTCAGCTCCTGGTGGCCACACCTCACTGTCTGAAGCTGTGAGCTCCTGGTGGCCACACCTCACTGTCTGATGCTGCTCCTGGTGGCCACACCTCACTGTCTGAAGCTGTGAGCTCCTGGTGGCCACACCTCACTGTCTGATGCTGCTCCTGGTGGCCAAACCTCACTGTCTGAAGCTGCTCCTGGTGGCCAAACCTCACTGTCTGAAGCTGCTCCTGGTGGCCACACCTCACTCTGAAGCTGTCAGCTCCTGGTGGCCACACCTCACTGTCTGACGCTGTGAGCTCCTGGTGGCCACACCTCACTGTCTGATGCTGCTCCTGGTGGCCACACCTCACTGTCTGAAGCTGTGAGCTCCTGGTGGCCACACCTCACTGTCTGAAGCTGTGAGCTCCTGGTGGCCACACCTCACTGTCTGATGCTGCTCCTGGTGGCCACACCTCACTGTCTGATGCTGCTCCTGGTGGCCACACCTCACTGTCTGAAGCTGTGAGCACCTGGTGGCCACACCTCACTGTCTGATGCTGCTCCTGGTGGCCAAACCTCACTGTCTGAAGCTGCTCCTGGTGGCCACACCTCACTGTCTGAAGCTGTGAGCTCCTGGTGGCCACACCTCACCGTCTGATGCTGCTCCTGGTGGCCACACCTCACTGTCTGAAGCTGTGAGCTCCTGGTGGCCACACCTCACTGTCTGAAGCTGTGAGCTCCTGGTGGCCACACCTCACTGTCTGATGCTGCTCCTGGTGGCCAAACCTCACTCTCTGAAGCTGTGAGCTCCTGGTGGACACACCTCACTGTCTGATGCTGCTCCTGGTGGCCACACCTCACTGTCTGATGCTGCTCCTGGTGGCCAAACCTCACTGTCTGAAGCTGCTCCTGGTGGCCAAACCTCACTGTCTGAAGCTGTCAGCTCCTGGTGGCCACACCTCACTGTCTGATGCTGCTCCTGGTGGCCACACCTCACTGTCTGAAGCTGTGAGCTCCTGGTGGCCACACCTCACTGTCTGATGCTGCTCCTGGTGGCCAAACCTCACTGTCTGAAGCTGCTCCTTGTGGCCACACCTCACTCTGAAGCTGTCAGCTCCTGGTGGCCACACCTCACTGTCTGAAGCTGTGAGCTCCTGGTGGCCACACCTCACTGTCTGAAGCTGTGAGCTCCTGGTGGCCACACCTCACTGTCTGAAGCTGTGAGCTCCTGGTGGCCACACCTCACTGTCTGATGCTGCTCCTGGTGGCCACACCTCACTGTCTGATGCTGCTCCTGGTGGCCACACCTCACTGTCTGAAGCTGTGAGCACCTGGTGGCCACACCTCACTGTCTGATGCTGCTCCTGGTGGCCACACCTCACTGTCTGAAGCTGTGAGCTCCTGGTGGCCACACCTCACTGTCTGATGCTGCTCCTGGTGGCCACACCTCACTGTCTGAAGCTGTGAGCTCCTGGTGGCCACACCTCACTGTCTGATGCTGCTCCTGGTGGCCACACCTCACTGTCTGATGCTGCTCCTGGTGGCCAAACCTCACTGTCTGAAGCTGCTCCTGGTGGCCAAACCTCACTGTCTGAAGCTGCTCCTGGTGGCCACACCTCACTGTCTGAAGCTGTCAGCTCCTGGTGGCCACACCTCACTGTCTGATGCTGCTCCTGGTGGCCACACCTCACTGTCTGATGCTGCTCCTGGTGGCCACACCTCACTGTCTGAAGCTGTGAGCACCTGGTGGCCACACCTCACTGTCTGATGCTGCTCCTGGTGGCCACACCTCACTGTCTGATGCTGCTCCTGGTGGCCAAACCTCACTGTCTGAAGCTGCTCCTGGTGGCCAAACCTCACTGTCTGAAGCTGCTCCTGGTGGCCACACCTCACTGTCTGAAGCTGTCAGCTCCTGGTGGCCACACCTCACTGTCTGATGCTGCTCCTGGTGGCCACACCTCACTGTCTGAAGCTGTGAGCTCCTGGTGGCCACACCTCACTGTCTGAAGCTGTGAGCTCCTGGTGGCCACACCTCACTGTCTGATGCTGCTCCTGGTGGCCACACCTCACTGTCTGAAGCTGTGAGCTCCTGGTGGCCACACCTCACTGTCTGAAGCTGCTCCTGGTGGCCACACCTCACTCTGAAGCTGTCAGCTCCTGGTGGCCACACCTCACTGTCTGAAGCTGTGAGCTCCTGGTGGCCACACCTCACTGTCTGATGCTGCTCTTGGTGGCCACACCTCACTGTCTGAAGCTGTGAGCTCCTGGTGGCCACACCTCACTGTCTGATGCTGCTCCTGGTGGCCAAACCTCACTGTCTGAAGCTGTCAGCTCCTGGTGGCCACACCTCACTGTCTGAAGCTGTGAGCTCCTGGTGGCCACACCTCACTGTCTGATGCTGCTCCTGGTGGCCACACCTCACTGTCTGAAGCTGTGAGCTTCTGGTGGCCACACCTCACTGTCTGATGCTGCTCCTGGTGGCCACACCTCACTGTGTGAAGCTGCTCTTGGTGGTCACACCTCACCGTCTGAAGCTGCTCCTGGTGGCCACACCTCACTGTCTGAAGCTGCTCTTGGTGGCCACACCTCACTGTCTGAAGCTGTGAGCTCCTGGTGGTCAAACCTCACTCTCTGAAGCTGTGAGCTCCTGGTGGCCACACCTCACTGTCTGATGCTGCTCCTGGTGGCCACACCTCACCGTCTGATGCTGCTCCTGGTGGCCACACCTCACTGTCTGAAGCTGCTCCTGGTGGCCAAACCTCACTGTCTGAAGCTGCTCCTGGTGGCCACACCTCACTCTGAAGCTGTCAGCTCCTGGTGGCCACATCTCACTGTCTGAAGCTGTGAGCTCCTGGTGGCCACACCTCACTGTCTGAAGCTGCTCCTGGTGGCCACACCTCACTCTGAAGCTGTCAGCTCCTGGTGGCCACACCTCACTGTCTGAAGCTGTGAGCTCCTGGTGGCCACACCTCACTGTCTGATGCTGCTCCTGGTGGCCACACCTCACTGTCTGAAGCTGTGAGCTCCTGGTGGCCACACCTCAATGTCTGATGCTGCTCCTGGTGGCCACACCTCACCGTCTGATGCTGCTCCTGGTGGCCACACCTCACTGTCTGAAGCTGCTCCTGGTGGCCACACCTCACTCTGAAGCTGTCAGCTCCTGGTGGCCACACCTCACTGTCTGAAGCTGTGAGCTCCTGGTGGCCACACCTCACTGTCTGATGCTGCTCCTGGTGGCCACACCTCACTGTCTGAAGCTGTGAGCTCCTGGTGGCCACACCTCACTGTCTGAAGCTGCTCCTGGTGGCCACACCTCACTCTGAAGCTGTCAGCTCCTGGTGGCCACACCTCACTGTCTGAAGCTGTGAGCTCCTGGTGGCCACACCTCACTGTCTGATGCTGCTCCTGGTGGCCACACCTCACTGTCTGAAGCTGTGAGCTCCTGGTGGCCACACCTCACTGTCTGATGCTGCTCCTGGTGGCCAAACCTCACTGTCTGAAGCTGTCAGCTCCTGGTGGCCACACCTCACTGTCTGAAGCTGTGAGCTCCTGGTGGCCACACCTCACTGTCTGATGCTGCTCCTGGTGGCCACACCTCACTGTCTGAAGCTGTGAGCTTCTGGTGGCCACACCTCACTGTCTGAAGCTGTGAGCTCCTGGTGGCCACACCTCACTGTCTGATGCTGCTCCTGGTGGCCACACCTCACTGTCTGAAGCTGTGAGCTTCTGGTGGCCACACCTCACTGTCTGATGCTGCTCCTGGTGGCCACACCTCACTGTGTGAAGCTGTGAGCTCCTGGTGGCCACACCTCACTGTCTGAAGCTGCTCTTGGTGGTCACACCTCACCGTCTGAAGCTGCTCCTGGTGGCCACACCTCACTGTCTGAAGCTGCTCCTGGTGGCCACACCTCACTGTCTGAAGCTGCTCTTGGTGGCCACACCTCACTGTCTGAAGTTGTGAGCTCCTGGTGGTCAAACCTCACTCTCTGAAGCTGTGAGCTCCTGGTGGCCACACCTCACTGTCTGATGCTGCTCTTGGTGGCCACACCTCACTGTCTGAAGCTGCTCCTGGTGGCCACACCTCACTGTCTGAAGCTGCTCTTGGTGGCCACACCTCACTGTCTGAAGCTGTGAGCTCCTGGTGGTCAAACCTCACTCTCTGAAGCTGTGAGCTCCTGGTGGCCACACCTCACTGTCTGATGCTGCTCCTGGTGGCCACACCTCACCGTCTGATGCTGCTCCTGGTGGCCACACCTCACTGTCTGAAGCTGCTCCTGGTGGCCACACCTCACTCTGAAGCTGTCAGCTCCTGGTGGCCACACCTCACTGTCTGAAGCTGTGAGCTCCTGGTGGCCACACCTCACTGTCTGATGCTGCTCCTGGTGGCCACACCTCACTGTCTGAAGCTGTGAGCTCCTGGTGGCCACACCTCACTGTCTGATGCTGCTCCTGGTGGCCAAACCTCACTGTCTGAAGCTGCTCCTGGTGGCCAAACCTCACTGTCTGAAGCTGCTCCTGGTGGCCACACCTCACTCTGAAGCTGTCAGCTCCTGGTGGCCACACCTCACTGTCTGAAGCTGTGAGCTCCTGGTGGCCACACCTCACTGTCTGATGCTGCTCCTGGTGGCCACACCTCACTGTCTGAAGCTGTGAGCTCCTGGTGGCCACACCTCACTGTCTGAAGCTGTGAGCTCCTGGTGGCCACACCTCACTGTCTGATGCTGCTCCTGGTGGCCACACCTCACTGTCTGATGCTGCTCCTGGTGGCCACACCTCACTGTCTGAAGCTGTGAGCACCTGGTGGCCACACCTCACTGTCTGATGCTGCTCCTGGTGGCCAAACCTCACTGTCTGAAGCTGCTCCTGGTGGCCACACCTCACTGTCTGAAGCTGTGAGCTCCTGGTGGCCACACCTCACCGTCTGATGCTGCTCCTGGTGGCCACACCTCACTGTCTGAAGCTGTGAGCTCCTGGTGGCCACACCTCACTGTCTGAAGCTGTGAGCTCCTGGTGGCCACACCTCACTGTCTGATGCTGCTCCTGGTGGCCAAACCTCACTCTCTGAAGCTGTGAGCTCCTGGTGGACACACCTCACTGTCTGATGCTGCTCCTGGTGGCCACACCTCACTGTCTGATGCTGCTCCTGGTGGCCAAACCTCACTGTCTGAAGCTGCTCCTGGTGGCCAAACCTCACTGTCTGAAGCTGTCAGCTCCTGGTGGCCACACCTCACTGTCTGATGCTGCTCCTGGTGGCCACACCTCACTGTCTGAAGCTGTGAGCTCCTGGTGGCCACACCTCACTGTCTGATGCTGCTCCTGGTGGCCAAACCTCACTGTCTGAAGCTGCTCCTTGTGGCCACACCTCACTCTGAAGCTGTCAGCTCCTGGTGGCCACACCTCACTGTCTGAAGCTGTGAGCTCCTGGTGGCCACACCTCACTGTCTGAAGCTGTGAGCTCCTGGTGGCCACACCTCACTGTCTGATGCTGCTCCTGGTGGCCACACCTCACTGTCTGATGCTGCTCCTGGTGGCCACACCTCACTGTCTGAAGCTGTGAGCACCTGGTGGCCACACCTCACTGTCTGATGCTGCTCCTGGTGGCCAACCCTCACTCTCTGAAGCTGTGAGCTCCTGGTGGACACACCTCACTGTCTGATGCTGCTCCTGGTGGCCACACCTCACTGTCTGAAGCTGTGAGCTCCTGGTGGCCACACCTCACTGTCTGATGCTGCTCCTGGTGGCCACACCTCACTGTCTGATGCTGCTCCTGGTGGCCAAACCTCACTGTCTGAAGCTGCTCCTGGTGGCCAAACCTCACTGTCTGAAGCTGTCAGCTCCTGGTGGCCACACCTCACTGTCTGAAGCTGTGAGCTCCTGGTGGCCACACCTCACTGTCTGATGCTGCTCCTGGTGGCCACACCTCACTGTCTGATGCTGCTCCTGGTGGCCACACCTCACTGTCTGATGCTGCTCCTGGTGGCCAAACCTCACTGTCTGAAGCTGTCAGCTCCTGGTGGCCACACCTCACTGTCTGAAGCTGTGAGCTCCTGGTGGCCACACCTCACTGTCTGATGCTGCTCCTGGTGGCCACACCTCACTGTCTGAAGCTGTGAGCTTCTGGTGGCCACACCTCACTGTCTGATGCTGCTCCTGGTGGCCACACCTCACTGTGTGAAGCTGCTCTTGGTGGTCACACCTCACCGTCTGAAGCTGCTCCTGGTGGCCACACCTCACTGTCTGAAGCTGCTCTTGGTGGCCACACCTCACTGTCTGAAGCTGTGAGCTCCTGGTGGTCAAACCTCACTCTCTGAAGCTGTGAGCTCCTGGTGGCCACACCTCACTGTCTGATGCTGCTCCTGGTGGCCACACCTCACCGTCTGATGCTGCTCCTGGTGGCCACACCTCACTGTCTGAAGCTGCTCCTGGTGGCCAAACCTCACTGTCTGAAGCTGCTCCTGGTGGCCACACCTCACTCTGAAGCTGTCAGCTCCTGGTGGCCACATCTCACTGTCTGAAGCTGTGAGCTCCTGGTGGCCACACCTCACTGTCTGAAGCTGCTCCTGGTGGCCACACCTCACTCTGAAGCTGTCAGCTCCTGGTGGCCACACCTCACTGTCTGAAGCTGTGAGCTCCTGGTGGCCACACCTCACTGTCTGATGCTGCTCCTGGTGGCCACACCTCACTGTCTGAAGCTGTGAGCTCCTGGTGGCCACACCTCAATGTCTGATGCTGCTCCTGGTGGCCACACCTCACCGTCTGATGCTGCTCCTGGTGGCCACACCTCACTGTCTGAAGCTGCTCCTGGTGGCCACACCTCACTGTCTGAAGCTGCTCCTGGTGGCCACACCTCACTCTGAAGCTGTCAGCTCCTGGTGGCCACACCTCACTGTCTGAAGCTGTGAGCTCCTGGTGGCCACACCTCACTGTCTGAAGCTGCTCCTGGTGGCCACACCTCACTCTGAAGCTGTCAGCTCCTGGTGGCCACACCTCACTGTCTGAAGCTGTGAGCTCCTGGTGGCCACACCTCACTGTCTGATGCTGCTCCTGGTGGCCACACCTCACTGTCTGAAGCTGTGAGCTCCTGGTGGCCACACCTCACTGTCTGAAGCTGCTCCTGGTGGCCAAACCTCACTGTCTGAAGCTGTCAGCTCCTGGTGGCCACACCTCACTGTCTGAAGCTGTGAGCTCCTGGTGGCCACACCTCACTGTCTGATGCTGCTCCTGGTGGCCACACCTCACTGTCTGAAGCTGTGAGCTTCTGGTGGCCACACCTCACTGTCTGAAGCTGTGAGCTCCTGGTGGCCACACCTCACTGTCTGATGCTGCTCCTGGTGGCCACACCTCACTGTCTGAAGCTGTGAGCTTCTGGTGGCCACACCTCACTGTCTGATGCTGCTCCTGGTGGCCACACCTCACTGTGTGAAGCTGTGAGCTCCTGGTGGCCACACCTCACTGTCTGAAGCTGCTCTTGGTGGTCACACCTCACCGTCTGAAGCTGCTCCTGGTGGCCACACCTCACTGTCTGAAGCTGCTCCTGGTGGCCACACCTCACTGTCTGAAGCTGCTCTTGGTGGCCACACCTCACTGTCTGAAGTTGTGAGCTCCTGGTGGTCAAACCTCACTCTCTGAAGCTGTGAGCTCCTGGTGGCCACACCTCACTGTCTGATGCTGCTCTTGGTGGCCACACCTCACTGTCTGAAGCTGCTCCTGGTGGCCACACCTCACTGTCTGAAGCTGCTCTTGGTGGCCACACCTCACTGTCTGAAGCTGTGAGCTCCTGGTGGTCAAACCTCACTCTCTGAAGCTGTGAGCTCCTGGTGGCCACACCTCACTGTCTGATGCTGCTCCTGGTGGCCACACCTCACCGTCTGATGCTGCTCCTGGTGGCCACACCTCACTGTCTGAAGCTGCTCCTGGTGGCCACACCTCACTCTGAAGCTGTCAGCTCCTGGTGGCCACACCTCACTGTCTGAAGCTGTGAGCTCCTGGTGGCCACACCTCACTGTCTGATGCTGCTCCTGGTGGCCACACCTCACTGTCTGAAGCTGTGAGCTCCTGGTGGCCACACCTCACTGTCTGATGCTGCTCCTGGTGGCCAAACCTCACTGTCTGAAGCTGCTCCTGGTGGCCAAACCTCACTGTCTGAAGCTGCTCCTGGTGGCCACACCTCACTGTCTGAAGCTGTGAGCTCCTGGTGGCCACACCTCACTGTCTGATGCTGCTCCTGGTGGCCACACCTCACTGTCTGAAGCTGTGAGCTCCTGGTGGCCACACCTCACTGTCTGATGCTGCTCCTGGTGGCCACACCTCACTCTGAAGCTGTCAGCTCCTGGTGGCCACACCTCACTGTCTGAAGCTGTGAGCTCCTGGTGGCCACACCTCACTGTCTGATGCTGCTCCTGGTGGCCACACCTCACTGTCTGAAGCTGTGAGCTCCTGGTGGCCACACCTCACTGTCTGAAGCTGTGAGCTCCTGGTGGCCACACCTCACTGTCTGATGCTGCTCCTGGTGGCCACACCTCACTGTCTGATGCTGCTCCTGGTGGCCACACCTCACTGTCTGAAGCTGTGAGCACCTGGTGGCCACACCTCACTGTCTGATGCTGCTCCTGGTGGCCAAACCTCACTGTCTGAAGCTGCTCCTGGTGGCCACACCTCACTGTCTGAAGCTGTGAGCTCCTGGTGGCCACACCTCACCGTCTGATGCTGCTCCTGGTGGCCACACCTCACTGTCTGAAGCTGTGAGCTCCTGGTGGCCACACCTCACTGTCTGAAGCTGTGAGCTCCTGGTGGCCACACCTCACTGTCTGATGCTGCTCCTGGTGGCCAAACCTCACTCTCTGAAGCTGTGAGCTCCTGGTGGACACACCTCACTGTCTGATGCTGCTCCTGGTGGCCACACCTCACTGTCTGATGCTGCTCCTGGTGGCCAAACCTCACTGTCTGAAGCTGCTCCTGGTGGCCAAACCTCACTGTCTGAAGCTGTCAGCTCCTGGTGGCCACACCTCACTGTCTGATGCTGCTCCTGGTGGCCACACCTCACTGTCTGAAGCTGTGAGCTCCTGGTGGCCACACCTCACTGTCTGATGCTGCTCCTGGTGGCCAAACCTCACTGTCTGAAGCTGCTCCTTGTGGCCACACCTCACTCTGAAGCTGTCAGCTCCTGGTGGCCACACCTCACTGTCTGAAGCTGTGAGCTCCTGGTGGCCACACCTCACTGTCTGAAGCTGTGAGCTCCTGGTGGCCACACCTCACTGTCTGATGCTGCTCCTGGTGGCCACACCTCACTGTCTGATGCTGCTCCTGGTGGCCACACCTCACTGTCTGAAGCTGTGAGCACCTGGTGGCCACACCTCACTGTCTGATGCTGCTCCTGGTGGCCAACCCTCACTCTCTGAAGCTGTGAGCTCCTGGTGGCCACACCTCACTGTCTGATGCTGCTCCTGGTGGCCACACCTCACTGTCTGAAGCTGTGAGCTCCTGGTGGCCACACCTCACTGTCTGATGCTGCTCCTGGTGGCCACACCTCACTGTCTGATGCTGCTCCTGGTGGCCACACCTCACTGTCTGATGCTGCTCCTGGTGGCCAAACCTCACTGTCTGAAGCTGTCAGCTCCTGGTGGCCACACCTCACTGTCTGAAGCTGTGAGCTCCTGGTGGCCACACCTCACTGTCTGATGCTGCTCCTGGTCGCCAAACCTCACTGTCTGAAGCTGCTCCTGGTGGCCAAACCTCACTGTCTGAAGCTGCTCCTGGTGGCCACACCTCACTGTCTGAAGCTGTCAGCTCCTGGTGGCCACACCTCACTGTCTGATGCTGCTCCTGGTGGCCACACCTCACTGTCTGAAGCTGCTCCTGGTGGCCACACCTCACTGTCTGAAGCTGTGAGCTCCTGGTGGCCACACCTCACCGTCTGTAGCTGCTCCTGGTGGCCACACCTCACTGTGTGAAGCTGCTTTCTGGCTGTTCATTACATGCAGTGCTGTTGTTGCAAACATGGAGTGCACGAAGCTGGCGTAGCGCAGCCTAGCCTAGCCCCGACCATCAGTGGGAGCTGCATGAAGGTGGCGTAGCGTAGCTTAGGCTAACAACTCACCTTGCAGGATGCACTAATATTATACTACCATATCAAGGTAGTATATACCATATCCTTCGAGTTTGAGACCCCTGACTGAGATATACAAAAACAGTCACAAAATCAACAGTACAAAAACAAAGAGAATTAAATCAAATATCAAGCAAATACTTCAATGATGTACATGAATAATAATGTTACCTTGTTTCTGTAGAGTTACCAGAAACAAGGTAACAAGAGTGGTTTAAAAACAAATATAAAGATGAATAACTCGCTATTAAAACTATGTAAATGTAAGTTACTATGTACAAAAATCTAAATAAATGACCTTAATCTACACATTTGATGATCACATTGTTCCTCTGTTCATCCTCAATACTCCACCCTCTTCTTACAATGGGAGCTTCCTGGCTTCTCTGGAGGAAAAGTTATTTATGACATCACTGTAAGAAATGTGACGGCCAACGTGGTATAGTAGTTGATGCTCATCACTGCTCGTCCACTCACACTGTCCGGTGTCACGGAATATCTCTGGTAGTTTTTATTAATGTGAGCTTGGAAAAGCTGGGCTCTGCACTGGACTCTGCTGCATAGGGAGATGCAGAAAGTCCTCGAACCACAAAACAACTCACACCTCGCATTTTGAGATTATCTTGGCATTTTTTTCTCCTCTTCCAATTTCTCCCTCTTTCTTTTCTCTGAACCTGAAGGAAATGTCCTGTTTTGTGACATTGTTTAGCCTCTACCTGCGCTTTGGATGCACAGTGGTGCTCATGGCAGGGGGTGCATCTCACCAGTGCACCAACGCTTTGGCAGGAAGAATCACTCAGCCGACAGCAGCCGAAAGCAGCAGCAGCATTCTGCTGACCTAAAATTGTGTTTTTGTACAACAATATATCTTTGATGGGTTAGGGTTAGGGTTTGGGTTAGATGTAGAAATCATCAGGCATACATACAAAATATGTATGCCTGTAAGTAGTGTATGCGGGGCCCTGAACAGGCTCTGAGTTGGCTTATGCTGAGGGCCTGCTCTGAGTCAGACCACAAGATGGAGCCACAGAACTGTAGTAACCCTAACCCTGGAGCTGAAAATAGAAGATACCATTTTAAACACCTACCACTTTGTGACGTTTGTGAAGGGTGGGGGTTCCAGTAAATATCCCAGGAGGTGGATGATCCTCAAAATCAGGGGTGTCAAACTCATTTCAGTTGAGGGGCCACATCCTAACCTAATCTGACCTCTGGAGGCCCAACAAGTCAAACATCACATGTTAAACTGCAGATACTGACAAATGCAAAGTCTTTCCTTCTTTTGATTCTTTTGTAACTGCAAGAATTTGCCAGTCTTTTCTGAAATATACATATTAAAGGAAATCAGATATTATATTTGCAACAAAAAAAACCAACCTCAGTCACCTGAATCTGGATATCCTATTTTTATTCAGGATTAAAACAATTTGTCATCATATGGACATTTTTATGAGTTTACGTGTCCAAAGTATCATTTCACATGAATTGGACTCATTGTTTTATTGTGAAAGGTGTTACGTTATGTGACCTCCACAGATGCATTAATGTCGGGGGTCAAATTCTGACCAAGGGTGGTTTTGAATGTCATTTTTGACAATCTAGTGTTTTTAGATCAGCCTCTGTCAGTTTTCATATTTATTCTTTAAAAAAAAAAATTACATGGTGGGCTGGATTAGATCCTCTGTCGGGCTGGTTCTGCGCCCGGGCCACATGTTTGACACCCCTGCTCTAAATGTTCCAGAGGGTGGAGGTTCAAGTAAATGGTCCAGAGGGTGGAGGTTCCAGTAAATGTTCCAGAGGGTCAAGGCTTTTCTAAATGTTCCAGAGGGTGGAGGTTCAAGTAAATGGTCCAGAGGGTGGAGGTTCAAGTAAATGGTCCAGAGGGTGGAGGTTCAAGTAAATGGTCCAGAGGGTGGAGGTTCAATACAACATGACAACCCTTGAGACAAATTTACATTTTGGAAAATATTTTTACACATGAACAAAATTACTACCAGAACCAGAACTTTGTAACAGAACCCTAACCTTAAACTTTTACAACAAGAACCAGAACTACTGTGTGTCACAGATCAGTAATTGATGACTAATGAGTTTGTTTGTTGTTGGCAGAAACATGTGAATGTTTATACACACACACACACACACACACACACACACACACACACACACACACACACACACACACACACACACACACACACACACACACACACACACACACACACACACACACACACACACACACACACACACACACCTCCTTTCAGTCTTACCTGTCCCTGTCCCTCTTCCTCCTCCTCTTCCTCCTCCTCCTCCTTCCAGCCTCACTTGTCCCTCCCTTCTCTTTTTCCATCTCCTCCTCCTCATCCTCTCAGTCTTACCTGTCCCTCCCTCCTCTCTCCTCCCACTCCTCCTCCTCCTCCTCCTCCTGTCAGCCTTACCTGTCCCTCCTTCCTCCTTCCTCCCTCTTCCAACTCTTCCTCCTCTCAGTGTGACCGGTCTCTCTTCGAAGCTTCACGTGCTCTGGAGGCTTCGCATCACTAAAACTATTGAAAACAATTTTGTTTTCATTTTTTCAAACTTCCAGTTGAAACCTTGTGCTGCTTCATTCCAGAGGAGCAGGAGGAGCAGCTACTTTCATTTGAGAAGCAGGAGGAGCAGGAGGAGAAGCTACTTTCATTAGAGGAGCAGGAGGAGAAACTACTTTCATTAGAGGAGCAGGAGGAGAAACTACTTTCATTAGAGAAGCAGGAGGAGCAGGAGGAGAAACTACTTTCATGAGAAGAGCTTCTTTATTGTTCGATCACTGATAGGCGATACTGAGGAGCAGCAGGGGCATCAACATCAGGAGCACCAGTAGGAGCAGTAGGACCAGGAGGAGCAGCAGTAGGAGCAGTAGGACCAGGAGGAGCAGCAGTAGGAGCAGGAGGATCAGGAGGAGCAGCAGGAGGAGCAGCATGTCCCGGGCAGAGGATCGCGGAGACCTGGACTGTGTTTGTTCTGTCGGAATGAAGCTCAACTGGGACATCAACGACCCCAAACTACCACAGGTACGGACCCGGCCCGGACCGGACCACAAATTGAACTATAAAAAAGTAGAAAATAATCAACTTTGAACAAAATAAATTATTAAGTAATAAACTATTAGAAATAATAGTACAAAATCAACTATAAAAAAATAAATACAAAAATTCAATACAGTTTTTTTACTCTTGAATGAAGAAACGATGAATGAAAAAGGTTTTCAGTTTAAAGAATATAATCAATAAATCAATCAGTAAAAACAACGAATGAACTTTGATGATTCCTTCAATTTCTCATAAAACATTTTTTATTGTTTTTAAAAATAAAATATAGAAAAAATTATTGATTTTATTTCTTCAATTTAAAAGAAAAATATTGAAATCTTTAAATCCTTTAATAGTCGAGTATTTCTATTAAAATCTATAAATGCTTTAATACTCAAGTATAATCAAATTAAATCAAATGAATCTCTATTGCTACTACTACTGCTAGTACTACCTCTGCTACTACTACTACTACTAGTTCTACTACTCCTGGCTCCATAAAACACATAAAATCTGTGAAGACTATACAAAAACCGCAAACACCGATAAAATAGAATATTAAAAGCCATATAAGCTCCTCCCCCTCCAGACGGCAGTTTACTGGACATTACATTCTGTTCACCTCCATATTCAGTAGTACCAGACTGGCTCAACCTTCACCTCCACCTTCAGTAGTACCAGACTGGCTCAACCTTCACCTCCACCTTCAGTAGTAAACGCAATGCTTCCTGTGTACTCCAATATTTTGAATGCTTATAATTCATCTACGTTTATGTGTTTGCACTTTCTGTAATGTCTGTTTTTTAGCCTTTTCTTTTATTGGCAGGGTGTGTGTGTGTGTGTGTGTGTGTGTGTGTGTGTGTGTGTGTGTGTGTGTGTGTGTGTGTGTGTGTGTGTGTGTGTGTGTGTGTGTGTGTGTGTGTTTGAGCCCCTAACCTTAAGGTCAGGTGAAGAACAGGTGAAGGTCAGGTGGAGAACAGGTGGAGAACAGGTGGAGGTCAGGTGAAGAACAGGTGAAGGTCAGGTGGAGAACAGGTGGAGAACAGGTGGAGGTCAGGTGGAGGTCAGGTGGAGGTCAGGTGGAGAACAGGTGTGGGATGTGCTCACTCAGCATTCTGCTGTTGCGCCAACAGAAAACAGGTTTGGATGTTTTTGTTTTGGGTGGAAACAGACGACCTGTAATGAGAGCATGAATCTCACTCCATCAATTCCTGTGATCTCACTCCATCAATACCTGTGATCTCACTCCATCAATACCTGTGATCTCACTCCATCATCTCACTCTATAAATTCCTGTGATCTCACTCCATCAATTCCTGTGATCTCACTCCATCAATTCCTGTGATCTCACTCCATCAATACCTGTGATCTCACTCCATCAATACCTGTGATCTCACTCCATCAATACCTGTGATCTCACTCCATCATCTCACTCTATAAATTCCTGTGATCTCACTCCATCAATACCTGTGATCTCACTCCATCATCTCACTCTATAAATTCCTGTGATCTCACTCCATCCACTCCACAAAAACACAACTTAGTGTTATACTACAGTGTCATTCCACTTTGTGGAACACAGTGTCACAGTGTTGTGTCTCACTTTCACATAAAGACAACATGATTCAGTGTTGTTCTCCCGTCTCATTCCACAACAAGAAAGACAACATAACTCAGTGTTCTTCTACAGTCTCACTCCACATAAACACAACATGACTCAGTGTTGTTCTACAGTCTCACTCCACATAAAGACAACATAACTCAGTGTTGTTCTACAGTCTCACTCCACATAAGACAACATGACTGCATGTTGTTCTCGTCTCACTTCACATAAACACAACATGACTCAGTTTTATTCTAGTGTCATACCACATATAGAAACACAACATGACTCAGTGTTGTTCTACAGTCTCACTCCACATAAAAACAACAAGACTCAGTGTTGTTCTACAGTCTCACTCCACATAAAGACAACAAGACTCAGTGTTGTTCTACAGTCTCACTCCACATAAAGACAAGACTCAGTGTTGTTCTACAGTCTCATTCCACATGAAGAAAACAAGACTCAGTGTTGTTCTACAGTCTCACTCCACATAAAGACAAGACTCAGTGTTGTTCTACAGTCTCATTCCACATGAAGAAAACAAGACTCAGTGTTGTTCTACAGTCTCACTCCACATAAAGACAAGACTCAGTGTTGTTCTACAGTCTCATTCCACATGAAGAAAACAAGACTCAGTGTTGTTCTACAGTCTCACTCCACATAAAGACAAGACTCAGTGTTGTTCTACAGTCTCACTCCACATAAAGACAAGACTCAGTGTTGTTCTACAGTCTCACTCCACATAAAGACAACAAGACTCAGTGTTGTTCTCCACTCTCACTCCACATAAAGAAAACATGACTGTGTTATCCTTCAGTCTCAATCGAAATAAATTAAGCATGACTCAGTTTAGTTCTAAAGTCTCACTCAACATAAAGACAACATGACTCAGTGTTGTTCTACAGTCTCATTCCACATGACTCAGTGTTGTTCTACAGTCTCATTCCACATGAAGACATGACTCAGTGTTCTTTTTTTTTTCCCCACAAATGGTTTTTATTGAATTTCATTTATGCACATATACAAACATTTATAAACAGCCCCACCCTCCCCACACCGCAAACAACATCCTTGGACAAATGCATTTAAAAAATAAGAAAGTGTAAAAAAGAAAAGTACATGAGAGTTCAACCTCAGAATAGAGAATGCCGGCCCAATACATTACATATAGACATTAATACAAATCGTAAAAGGAGAAGCATGGAGATCAAACGGACAGAGTTGTTACTTGGGCATCGGGAAGTAACTTTAGCTCATCAAAGTGAGAGATAAAGGGACGCCACCTATGACAAAATCGTTTAAAGAACCTCTCAGAGTGTATTTAATCTTTTCAAGTTTGATGAAGAACATAACATCCCTCAACCAAGAAGATGAGAGGGGAGGCTTGGGAGATTTCCATTCAAAAAGTATTCTTCTCCGAGCGAAGAGAGATGAGAATGCAATAACATCTGCTTGCGGTCTTGAGGAGGCAGAATGCACCAAGGGGACCCCAAAAATGGCTGTGGAATGACATGGCAGGAGGTTGAGCTGCAGGACGTCGGACAGTGTTTTGAACACAAAACTCCCAAAATTGTTCAGTTTTGGACAGAAAAAACATATGACCGTGATGAGCAGGGGCACAGCCACAGCGATCACACCTATCGTTTACGTCAGGGTATATTTCTGACAATTTGGCTTTAGAAAAGTGGGTCCTATGAAATACCTTAAACTGTATGAGCCCGAGGCAAACACAGGATGACGTAGAGCTCATTCTATCGATTGCCTTGGCCCACCAGTCATCAGTGAAAATGACATTAATTATTTTTCCCATGCAACCCTAGCTTTGAGTACAGGTTTGTTACTGAGCAACATGAGATCGCTATATACCCGGGATATAAGAGCTTTCTGATCGGGACTTAATTTCAATAATTCCTCCCAGGGCAAAGTGGGTGGTGGAGAAGGAAACCGGGGATGCTGAGTGCGAATGAAGTGTCTTACTTGTAAGTAGCAAAAGAAATACAAGTGTGGCAGGCCAAATTTTTTAGTTTTTAGTTAGGGCTGTAAAGCTGGAAAAAACTCATTTTTCATATAAATCCAGGAAACAATTAATGCCTTTTGCTTTCCACAGAGAGAATGACGCATCTAAAGCCGGGGGAAATAGGTGGTTACCAACGATGGGAGAAAGTACAGATGAGGATAAGAATCTAAAATGGTGGCGGAACTGATACCAAATCTTTAGGGAAGCCAATACAATCGGGTTTTTGGTGTGTTTGGACGGGACAGTTGGAAGAGAAGAACACAGCAGCGCAGGAAGAGATGATGACAAACAGGAGTTTGACTCAATAGACCCCCAGGAGGTATTAACTGCATGGAACCAATACAGCAGTTTTTGAATATTAGCTGACCAGTAGTAGAACATAAAGTTTGGTAGGGCAAGGCCCCCTCCAAATTTACTAATTTCTAGTGTTTTCCTACTAATTCTGGGGTGTTTTCCTGCCCAAATGAATGATGTAATAAGCTTATTCAATGATTGAAAGAAGGATTTCGGTAAGAATACAGGAATGGATTGGAATAAGTAAAGAAATCGGGGTAAAATGGTCATCTTCACTGCATTTATTCTGCCTGTCAGCGTCAGAGGGAGGTTACCCCATCTCTGAAAATCAGATTTAGTCTGATTAAGTAAGGGAGTAAAATTCGCAATGACTTATAATAAATGGCAAGTTCAACTGCTGGAGGTTCGGGGGGGGGGGGTGTTAAGAGGAAAACACACTTTTCTGGAGGTTGAGTTTATACCCGGAAAAGGAACCAAATTCATTAAGAATAGACATTGCAAACGGAATAGCTGTGGCAGGATTCGAAACATAGAGCAAGAGGTCATCTGCATATAATGGCACACGATGTTCGATCCCCCCGCGATGGATTCCCTCCGGTAAGGGCTATAGATAGGGGCTCAATCGCTAAGGCAAACAAATGGGACTTAATGGGCAACCCTGTCGGGTCCCGCGTGATAGTGAAAAGTAATCAGATCTAGTATCCCCAATGCAAACACTTGCCTGGGGATCAGTGTATAAGAGACGGATCCATGAGCTGAAGCGATCACCAAAACCACATTTTCTAAGAACAGTAAATAAATACAGCCATTCTACTCGATCAAAGGCCTTTTCGGCATCTAACGATATTACGACTTCAGGATGTTTGGAATTTGGGATCGAATAAATTATGTTCATTAATGTTCGGATATTGAAAAAAGAATGACGCCCTTTAATGAATCCTGTCTGCTCCCCCGAAACGATGTCCGGCTAAACTGCCTCGAGACGGGTTGCAAGCACCTTCGCTAGAACCTAAACATCAACATTGAGAAGAGATAAAGGCCTGTAGGACCCTCAACAAGTAGGATTCTTATCCTTCTTAAGTAAGTGAGAGATTGATGCCTGGGTCAGGGTAGGTGGTCATTTTCCCCGTTCCATTGACTCACTATATACATCTAGGAGAAGTGGGGCTAGTTTGCAACTAAATTTCTTAAACAACTCTGTAGGGTAGCCATCAGGGCCGGGGGCTTTGTTACTTTGCATTGAACTTTTCGCATCAATTATTTCCTGTAGCCGTAATGGTAAATCTAGGTTGTGTCCAATTGTGGGATCAATAGTGGGTACATTGAGACCATTAAAAACCGTTCCATGATGGTGTCGTTTGTTTGGGGGTCTGACTGGTAAAGATCAGAATAAAATGTTTTGAATGTTGCATTGATATCAGAGGGGACAGACAAGAGAGCCCCAAGTGGGTCCTTAATTTGAGTAATGACACGCGAGGCAGCTTGGCACTTTAGCTGATGGGCGAGAAAGCGACCACCCTTATCGCCATGCTCATAGTCATTGCTACGTGATTGTAAAAGCATGCGCTCTGCCTGCCTCGTGGGAAGCAAATCGAATTCTGCTTGCAGACTTATGCGCTCCTTATATAGTACAGGACTAGGGTTCCTGGCATATGACGATCTAGGTTGAGGATTAGGTCTGTGAGTCGTGACTCAGTGTTGTTCTACAGTCTCATTCCACATGAAGACAACATGACTCAGTGTGATTCTGCAGTCTCACTCCACATATAGAAACTGTTGGGATCTCACAGGACCACAGAAAGTTTGTTTATTTCTAAGGAAAGACCATTTTCATATGTCATGATACACAGTCACGACATATGAATTCGGACCCAGGAATGTAATTGACCATCACACCCAGTGGGGGGACCTTTTGCCACAGAAAATCCTCCCCCGCTTTCTGCTGAAAAGACGCTTCCCCCATGCACTCAGCCAGTCACTGATTGGTTGAAGCTCTCAGGATTCGACACCTTCGATTCCACAAACTTTCAACAAAAAGTCTTGCAACCAGGGGCCTTCACTCCTTAACTCCTCTGCTGATCCAACCACAAGGGTCAGACCTTCCCAGGACCCGAAGACCAGTGCCCAGATTCTGCTCTCCCATCAACCAAGGAAAACCAACCAGTTCCTCCAGGACGGACCAGGGAAACGACGCCTCACAGAACTTCTTTGTGTTTTCCTCAACCAGCAGGAAAACCATCACAGACCTGAGCGACCAGCTCCTCAGTCTGGACAAAAGGAACAACCAGGAGCTGCAAAGAAGGACTCCTGGAACATCAACTTCATCTTCTTCTCCTCAGCCTGCAGAACCAGCAACCACAGTTAGCAGGAGGTGCTAACTACAGGAGAAGACACCAGCTTCCCTCCAGCCAGAACAACAACCGAACTCCTTCAAGGAAGGGATAACAACAACTGGTCATTACCTGAGATTAGTTAAACCTGATGCTATGATAGAACTGTTTAACTTTTATGAAGATGTGTTGATTCTGTTACAGTGATTGAGTTCTATTGATAATATTAGGAACAGTTATCAACCTGTAAACCAATGCTAGCTCTGCCACAGACACAGGGTCTGCATGCTAATCTTTGCTTTACTAACTCGTTAACTCACAATCCTACACATATCACATCAAACATAACATCACACAGTAACTGAACACCATCTGACGACTCCTGATGTTTTACAAAACAAATCGCATTCACATAAGCTCATTCTAAAAGTGGTACTTTGGCAGAGACACACAGTAAGCAGATGCTAAAGACTAGCTTCCATGTTCCATTGTTCTCCAGCACATGGTGGAGACCCAGGACAGACTTCCTGCTCTCTGACAACCTCCATTTGAATGTAGTTTCTTGTGATCCGCCATTTTGTTTTGTAGTTCCACCACACGTCTTGCGCACACATACACGCCCTCCACTTCTCTCTCTCTTTCTCAATCACACGCACACCTATACACACCCAGCTGTATATAGGTAGTTCAAATCTGTGTTTTATTTGTTTTCATTGTAAATAAATATAATGTTTGGAATCATACTTGCTGTTTTATTAATGAGCACAAAGGAGAATGAAATGTCAACCTCTTCTGTGTCAAGAACTCCAAAGTCCTTCAATCTTTACTGTTAATTCTGGTAATTGTAATTAATTTAACTATTAATTCAAATTCCTGATTAACTGTTTAGTATATCTTATGAGACTGATAGAACTGAATTGGCTATCATTTCCTGTTAGACAGGTGGAGCTCCGAGGTTCTGATACACATCAGATTAAATTTCAATAACATAATTAATCTTTGACAATTATTAACCATTATCGATAGCCAACCACAACATAAATAGTGATCCTTATGAGGTAAGAAATCCCTACAAACACAACACGAGTCAGTGTTGTTCTCGTCTCACTCCACATGAAGACATGACTTAGTGTTGTTCTACAGTCTCACTCCACAAAACGAAAGCATGACTCAGTGCCGTTCTACAATCTCACTCCACATAAAGACAACATGAGTCACTGTTGTTCTATAGTCTCACTCCACAGAAAAACAACATGACTCAGTGTTGTTCTATAGTCTCACGCCATATTTTGACACAACTTAGTGTTGTTCTACATTCACACTCCACATATAGAATGACAACATGACTTATTCTACAGTCTCACGCCACATAAAGAAAGCATAGGGAAGTTTTTAGAATGAAACTTTCTACCTTAATATTATTCCACTCATAATTGTGTTTCTCTGTAGTCACATGACTCAATGTTTTTCAACCGTCTCACTCAAAATATAGAAAAACAACATGACTGTGTTCTTCAGTCTCATTTGAAATAAAGACAACATGACTCAGTTTTGTTCTCGTCTCACTCCACATAAAGACAACATGACTCGGTGTTCTCGTCTCACTCCACATATAGAAACACAACATGACTCAGTGTTCTATACTATAGAACAACACTGAGTCATGCTTTCTTTATGTGGAGTGAGACGAGAACACCGAGTCATGTTGTCTTTATGTGGAGTGAGACTGACGAACAACACTGAGTCATGTTATGTTTCTATATGTGGAGTGAGACGAGAACAAAACTGAGTCATGTTGTGTTTATGTGGAGTGAGACTATAGAATCTATAGTCTCACTCCACATGAAGACAACATGACTCAGTGTTGTTCTACAGTCTCACTCCACATAAAAAAAGCATGACTCTGTTATTCTACAGTCTCATTCCACAAAGACAACATGACTCAGTGTTGTTTTACAGTCTCACTCCACATGAAGACAACATGACTCGGTGTTGTTTTACAGTCTCACTCCACATAAAGACAACATGACTCAGTTTTGTTCTACAGTGTCACTCAACATAAAGGGAACTTTTTAAAGTGAAACTTTCTACCTTAATATTACTCCACTCAAAATTGTGTTTCTCTGTAGTCACAGTGATGCATCCAGAGACACTGCTCATGCTGCTGCTTCTGTAAGGGAGGAAAACAAAAAACTGAAGTAAACAAACTACTTTAATTATGTAATTTTAAAAAATGAATTAAAAGTTTCAAAACAATTAATTAAATGAACACCTTTTTTTAACAGCATTAAATTTAATATTATGTATATAATCTCTGCAGTAGTTTAAATGGATCTAATTCAGGAAGCATTTTTCCCCAAAGCACTTTACATGGTGCATCACATTCACCCATTCACCCATTCACACGCCAGTGGAGGCTGCAACCATGCAAGGCACTGTCACTGCAATGGCAGCAGTTTGGGTTCAGTGTCTTGCCCATGGACACTTCAGCATTTAGACAGGCAGGAATTTGAATCAAACCTGCAACCGTCTGATTGGGAGACAAACGCTTTCCAGCCAAGCCATGGATATGACGACATTTGTGGTTCAGGAAATGATTTATTCAATTGTTATTGAAATAGTTGTTGGTATTTACTTTTTTAGTTTTGATCGTGTTTTATGTCACATTTCCAGGTTTTTGTTTTTTTAAATCTGACATTACTACATGATGAAACTTAGTTTCCTGAACTCTCTCTGACCCCCCACCCCCGGACACAGGACACCAAACAGCTAGACTCATTCCAGGAGTGGACCGATGGCTACGTCCGCTACATCTACAATGGTGAGGATGTCTGCACCGTCACCTGCTATGTCATGTTCCTGTCGGTCTTAGTGTGTGTGTGTGTGTGTGTGTGTGTGTGTGTGTGTGTGTGTGTGTGTGTGTGTGTGTGTGTGTGTGTGTGTGTGTGTGTGTGTGTGTGTGTGTGTGTGTGTGTGTGTGTGTGTGTGTGTGTGTGTGTGTGTGTAGTTGATGATAAGAATGCACAGCGTCACCTGTCTGGCTGGGCAATGAGAAACACCAACAACCACAACTGCCAGATCCTGAAGAAGTCGTGTTTGGGAGTCGTGGTGTGTTCCAGAAGCTGCTCGTTACACGATGGCTCCCGATTGCAGCTCCGCCCGGCCATCTGTGACAAGGCTCGCCACAAGCAGCAGAGTGAGGGCCACCACCACTGCCACCTCTACAGCCACCACCACCACCGCTACAGACACCACCACTGCCAACACCACTGCTACAGCCACCACCACTACTGCTACAGCCACCACCACCACCACCACCGCTACAGCCACCACCACCACTGCTATAGCCACTGCTACAGACACCACCACCACCACCACCACCACCGCTACAGCCACCACGACCACTGCTATAGCCACTGCTACAGACACCACCACCACCACCGCTACAGCCACCACGACCACTGCTATAGCCACTGCTACAGCCACCACCACCACCGCTACAGCCACCACGACCACTGCTATAGCCACTGCTACAGACACCACCACTGCCAACACCACCTCTACAGCCACCACCACCACCGCCACCACGACCACTGCTATAGCCACTGCTACAGACACCACCACCACCACCACCACCACCGCTACAGCCACCACGACCACTGCTATAGCCACTGCTACAGACACCACCACTGCCAACACCACTGCTACAGTCACCACCACCACCATTGCCACCTCTACAGCCACCACCACCACCGCTACAGACACCACCACTGCCAACACCACTGCTACAGTCACCACCACCACCATTGCCACCTCTACAGCCACCACCACCACCGCTACAGACACCACCACTGCCAACACCACTGCTACAGCCACCACCACTACTGCTACAGCCACCACCACCACCGCTACAGCCACCACGACCACTGCTATAGCCACTGCTACAGACACCACCACTGCCAACACCACTGCTACAGCCACCACCACTACTGCTACAGCCACCACCACCACCGCTACAGCCACCACGACCACTGCTATAGCCACTGCTACAGACACCACCACTGCCAACACCACTGCTACAGCCACCACCACCACTGCTACAGCCACTACCACCACTACTACATCCACCATCACTACTGTGGAATCACAGGAGTGCCAAAATTAAAAGGAAATAAATGTGGAAATATAAAGAGAATCAATAATACAAAAATTATACAAAGGTATTTACATCCTTTTTCTATCTTGTCTTTGCTTATTCTATTTTATCAATGCTTCTCCTGTTTTGCCTTTTCCATTTGCTTTTTGTCATTGTATTTACTGGATGAGTCAAGCCGTACAGAAAAGACCAAAGCACTACAATGCAAATCAGCAAGAGCTGTGGGCGTGGCTTTCTGTTCAGGGTGACTCATCACAGTGGCTATGCACGATGTTTTGAAGTAAGGGAGGGAAAGTTAAATATGACAAATGTGGAGGAATTGAGAAGAGGCTACTACATAGCCATTGTATGCCGGCCTTAGTCATACAGCCAATACATGTTTTCGCTCTAGTCGCAAATGCCATCTCTTGTTCATCGGTAAACCCGGAAATATAAAGATGATGACAAGTGGACATGCCCACATTATACCAAAAACCAACATAACAAGCGGCTTCTTCATCAAACAAAATACTTTTGTTACCAAAACAAAGAAATGGTATTTACAATATTGTACAAGAAATAAGAAATTAGTAAAAAAAAAAAGAAAAAGATAGAAAAATACATGAAGCCCTTCAAACTTATTCTTAATGCAACCGTGCCATGTAGTGGCATGAACAAAAATTGCTCAACATGATGTCCCTCAAGCAGGAATCATGTGATCAGGTATCACGAGTCACCCTGAGCCGAAAGCCCTTGTTGATTTGCGTTGGTCTTTTCCAGACAGCTTGCCTCATCCAGTAAATGCAATGATAAAAAGCAAATGGAAAAGACAAAACAAAACAGAAGAATAATTGACTACAGCCACTACCACCACCACCATTGCTACAGCCACCACCACCGCCGCCACCACTGCTACAGCCACTACCACCACCACCACCGCCGCCACCACTGCTACAGCCAACACAAATAGCACTGCTACAGCCACCACCACTGCAACAGCCACCATCACCACTGTCGCTGCCGCCGCCACCACCGCCACTGCTACAACCACCACCACTACAACCACCACCACCACTGCTTCAGCCATCACGACCGCCACAGTGACCACGCCCCCTGCGAACCCCTGCTTAGGGGGTTAGCCAACACAACCAACATAGCAAACACCACCACTGCCACCACTACAACCACCACCGCTGCTGCCGCAGCCACCACCACCGCAGCCACAACTGCTACAGCCAATACCACCACCGCCAACACCACCACCACCACCGTCACCATGACCCCTGCAAACTCCTCCTGCTTACTGCCCCTGTGTTTCAGAGAAGGTGTGTCCGAGCTGTGGCGCTGCCCTGGAGCTGCTGCCATGTCGCGGTCACAGCGGTTACCCCGTCACCAACTTCTGGAGGGTGGAAGGCAAGGCCATCTTCTTCCAGGTGCAACTACAATTACACACACAGCAGCCACACAACTACATGACTACAGAAATACACAACAGCTACACAACTGTACTACTACAGCTACACAACAACTACTCAACTCTAACTATACAAATGCTAACACACTGTCAGGGTTTGTGAACTGAATTGCACAACAGACAAGAAGCTCAATTCAACAGTGTTTTATTCTCAAAAAAAACACAGCCGAAGCAAAGTCAGGCAGTCCAAGGTCAAAACCAGAGCAGGCGATTGAGGGGATATCCAGGAGGCAAAAGTCGGGCAGGCAGGCAGAAGGTCAAAAACACACGAAGGCAACACGAGGGGGGAAAAAAGGCAGGTACAAATGGTGTAAGAACTCAGACGAACTGGCAACTGGAGCTGCAAGAGAGGGAACTAAATACACACACTAACGACAATGACAAACAGCTGTGATCAGGAAGAGGAAGCAGGAGAGCACAGGGGCGGAGCTAAGGGGAACACAGGAGGGGAGGAGAGAAGGCAGGATCATGACAACACACACATTTATTGTTCGGGTAACCCCAACCTTAAATGTGTATGAGGAGATACTGAAGTTGTTGTTTTTGTTGTTGTCCATTGGGGGCCTATACAACAATCCATGATGAACATATCAGGATCTTTCTCAGTTTGTGAAGCTGTGCCCCTTGTGTTGGGAGTATTAATTTATCACCCTGACAACAGAGGAGATGTGCTCTCCATACATTCATGTTAGTGCAGTTCTGTCAGTGTGACATTACATATATATTCATAGTACTGCTTTAATAATAGTAACTGTATTGATCCCCAAAGGGGAAATTCCTTTCTTGATGACCCATCAGTAGCAGCCACAGAGCGGCGCTTGTTGCAGATCAGTATTATTGATCAGCTGATTATTGCAGATGAAGCGTTGTGGCGAGAAACAGACTTGGAACAAATCAAATTCAACAAACTCTGTCCTCTGACCTCTGACTTATGAACTCTGCCCTCTGAACTCTGACCTTTGAACTCTGACCTCTGAGATGAAACTCTGAGTTTCTGGTTCCACAACAGCTAATGTAAATTAGTCCAATCATCTCTGACTATGTGAACCTTGAGTTACTTTGAGACCTTGAGAAAACCTTGTTCTTTCACAGTAAGGTATCAGAATGACAACCCAGTTCTTTCACAGTAAAGTACCAGAGTGAAAACCCAGTTATTTCATGGTAAAGTACAAAACTACAACCCAGTTCTTTCACAGTAAAGTACCAGATCCATGTTTTATTAGTGGAGTCATTTAAAATGTGACCCGGTGTACATCAACACTCTATAAAATACTAAAATAATTACCACACACACACACACACACACGCACACACACACACGCATGCACGCACGCACGCACGCACACACACACACACACACACATTTTTTATCTATATACCCCAATATACTGGTTTTTAAAGAAAACTACCATTTCACAAAACAACATAATGCTGTGCCTGGATTTTCTTTGATCTTGGAAAAAGCCCTGCCCATTCTTAATGATGGTGATTGGTGATTGGGTTCAGTGCTAAGCTGCAGCGGAGAGGAGAGGAGAAAGTATTTAGAACAATGTTTTTGACAGAATCAATAAATCCTGGCCACTGAGGATGAAGGATGTTCTTGTTCTTGTTATAGACTTGTTCCAAGTCTGTTTGGTTCCACGAGGGTTCATCTGGAATAACGAGCTGAATAATAATGCTCACGCTGAGACAACTACACAAACACAACTCCTCCTGTTAGCGCGGTGAGGAATTAACATTCCAACTGGGAACACTCACACGGAGGAAACTCCACCTCCAAACTAGTGGATGTAAAATTTAAAGTAAAAGAAGATCAGTGAAGAAGATCTGCCTGGAACTTTTCTGCTGGAATAAAGGTTCTATTGTCCCATCAATTACTGTGCTCTAATCTCACCAGGTCAGCATTAACAAGTCAGCATTAATCAGTCAGGATTAACCAGTCTGCATTAACCAATCAGCATTAAAAAGTCAGCATTACCAAGCCAGCATTATGAAGTCAGGAATGCCCTGGCTTTGGCTGCAGCAGCAGTGTTGCTTTTAGCTGTTGGATATGTTTGAGTTTTTCATAATCTCAGAGATTACTGTTCCGCTCTGGTAAAGTCAGCTGCTCTGCAGGGTTTCTCCCTCTGCAATTGTCACATGCTGCAAGCTCCACCACCTTCATGTGAACATTCTGATCCTGGAGGAAACTCTGGTTGAACTAGTGAGTTGATAACCTGCTTCCTGTTAATGCTGATCAGGATCCACAATTTCTGGATTAGTTAATCCAGGTAACAGAGACGTCCTGGTATGTTTATCCAGATAACATGGATATTCTGATATGTTAATCCAGGCAACAGAGATATCCTGGTATGTTAATCCAGGTCACAGAGATATCCTGGTATGTTAATCTAGGTAACAGATATCCTGGTATGTTAAACTAGGTAACAGATATCCTGATTTGTTTATCAGGGTTGGAGTACAGGTCTCAGGTGAAGGGGTTCCATAAAACTGTTGTTGAGGTTGATGTTGATGTTGATGCTGATATTGACGTTGATGTTGTTGGTGATGTTGATATTGTTGTGGTCCACCAGGCAAAGGGGGTCCACGATCATCCCAGACCAGAATCAAAGTCTGAGACTGAAGCCAGAAGAAGTTCCGTGAAGCGACGAGTCGGGTCACCTCCATTTCCCCAGAAGAGACGAATGATTGAGACGCAGGTAGAGCCAACACACACACACACACACACACACACACACACACACACACACACACACACACACACACACACACACACACACACACACACACGAACAGACAGACACACAGACGGACAGACACGGACACACGGACAGACACACAGACAGACGGACAGATGGATGGATGGACATACAGACACACAGATAGACGGACATACAGAGAGACGGACAGACAGACACGGACAGACAGAGGGACAGACAGAGGGACAGACAGACCGGCAGACAAACAGTCGGAGGAACGGTTGGACAGACGGACTGACAAACAGAAAGACAGATGGATGGACGGATGGACCGACGGATGGATGGACAGGTGGACGGAGAAGGAAACAAACTGTGTTGTTGACAGTCTTATTGTTTATAGGCCCTTGGCCCTGCCCTGCTGTCCTGTGTGGAACCGTCGGACCGGATCCCTTTCATGGAGCCCGGCTTCCCACAGCACTACCAGGCCTTTGCTCCAGAGTCCTACTACAACCCCCACAATGCACTGGGAGAGGCCCCGCCCACCCTCCAGAAACCAGCCAATCCCAGATTGTACATTGGCCGGCCAAGTTACGAGTTCCAGGGATACCTGGGCTCACCTTCCTACCCCATGACCGCCGACCTCTGTGACCCCAGGTCAGTTCCACACCAGGTCTGACCCTGGTCCTGGGTGCAGTCCATGTCCTAGGTTCATACCTGGCCCTGCATCCCCAAGTGCTCAAGCATCTCAACCAGGTCCTGGATTTAAACCAGGCCTTGGCTTTAGACTTGACCCCTGGTCTAGATTCCAAACCTTGTTTCGATCCAACACTTGGTCTTGATCTCAGGTATTCAGGGGACGTTGAAAATACTGAACACGAATGTTATTGGGATTTGGCAGTTTGTCGATTGATATTGATCAATGATAATCAAACATGTCTATTCATTATTTATTGAAATGTAATTGGATACATCAGATACTTTGGGGCACCACCGGTCAAAAAGGATCATTATTGACAATGGAAACAAAAATTTCACAGATTCTAACTACAGTGTGTGGTAAATAGATTTCACTTATATAGCGCTTTATAGCTGTTCAAGCAGCCCCAAAGCACTTTACATAGCTCATCACACTCCCAAACCATTGGAGGCTGCAGCCATTAAAGGGGCTGTCACTCCAGGGGTTTGGGGTTCAGTGTCTTGCCCAAGGACATTTCGGTATGTACGCGGGCAGAGATGGCCGAGATTTGAAGTAAACCTGCAATTTTCCGATTGGGAGACCACCACTCTGCCGACCGAGCTATACCGCCCCATCTGTGTGTGTGTGTGTGTGTGTGAGAGAGAGAGAGAGAGAGAGAGAGAGAGAGAGAGAGAGAGAGAGAGAGAGAGAGAGCGAGAGAGAGAGAGAAACAAAATGGTTGAATACGAGTAACTGCATTCAAAAAGCTGTCTACGAGAAAACCAAGATGGCCACCGTCAGGACTATGTTGGTAGAGAACAGAACCGATGGTGAACATATGAACTTTATCTGTAGTCATCAGACATTTTGAGTCACGTGTGACTGATGTCATGTTTGATGTGATTTGTGTTGGATCGTGATTGTGTAAAATGTTAGATAGAGTTAGGTAGAGTCCAGAGGAAACTCGAGTCGAGAGGAGGGTAGAGTCCAGAGGAAACTAGAGTCCAGAGGAAGGTAGAATCTAGAGGACGGTAGAGTCCAGAGGAAACTAGAGTCCAGAGCAGGGTAGAGTCCAGAGGAAGCTAGAGTCCGGAGGAAGGTAGAGTCCAGAATAAACTAGAATCCAGAGGAGTGTAAAGTCCAGAGGAAAGTAGACTTCAGATGAATCTAGAGTCCAGAGGAAACTAGAGTTCATAGGAGGGTAGAGTCCAGAGGAAACTCGAGTCGAGAGGAGGCTAGAATCCAAAGGAAACTAGAGTCCAGAGGAAACTCGAGTCGAGAGGAGGGTAGGATCCAAAGGAAACCAGAGTCCAGAGGAGGGTAGAGTCCAGAGGAAGCTAGAGTCTGGAGGAAGGTAGAGTCCAGAAGAAACTAGAATCCAGAGGAGTGTAAAGTCCAGAGGAAAGTAGACCTCAGATGAAGCTGGAGTCCAGAGGAAACTAGAGTTCATAGGAGGGTAGAGTCCAGAGCAGAGTAGACTCCAGAGGAAACTAGAGTCCAGAGGAGGGTAGAGTCCAGAGGAAGCTAGAGTGCAAAGGAGGGTAGAGTCCAGAGAAAACTAGAGTCCAGAGGAGGGTAGAGTCCAGAGGAAACTAGAGTGCAAAGGAGGGTAGAGTCTAGAGGAAACTAGAATCCAGAGGAGTGTATAGTCCAGAGGAAAGTAGACTCCAGAGGAATCTACAGTCCAGAGGAGGATAGAGTCCAGAGGAAGCTGGAGGCCAGAGACATCTAGAGTCCAGACAAAGGTAGTTCCGGGGGTGTGGTGTCCTGCAGGAACCCGGCTGGGTGACATCAGGCAGCAACAAGGTTTAAAAATACAAATAAATACTTTTTTACAGAGTGTTCTGTGGTCTGGTCTAAAGTAGACCCTGTTCCGGTTCTGTGTGCAGGGTGGGTCAGGTCCTGGGGCCGTCCTCCTCTTCCTCGTCTTCATCAGCTCCTCTTTGCTCCTCCTCCTCCTCCTCCTCCTCCTTCGAGCCCCAGACAAAGCCTCCACCTGGCTGGAAGGATCTCCTGAAAAGCTCCACCCCCTACAATGACAACCACCACTACTACAGCACAGAGTACCCCTGCCGTTACCCGGGCAATGCTCCAGGGTCCCCCGCTGCCCTTCAGACCATCATCACCACCACCACCAAGGTCAGTCACTTCCACCTTAATGTGGAGCGAGCACTCCGCACATCCATCACTAACCTCAGTGTGTGGCTCGCAGGTCTCCTATCAGCCCTGCGCTCCACCCAAACCTCCTGCCGGCCTTCAATCCTACCAGCCTTGTGCTCCACCCAAACCTCCTGCTGGCCTCCCGTCCTACCAGCCCTGCGCTCCACCCAAACCTTCTTCCAGCCTCCCATCCTACCAGCCCTGCGCTCCACCCAAACCTCCTGCAGGCCTCCTTTCCTACCAGCCCTGTGCTCCAACCAAACCCTCTGGGCTCCCAGGCTGCTCCTCAATGATGGAGGATGCCTCTTCCTCCACCTCCTCTTATTCCACTGAGGTGAAGGTGACAGAGGAGTCTGGAGGTGTGATCAAGTCTCTGTCATTCCAACCAGAACCTCTAACCACCAAAATGGAGCGAGCCGACAGCTACGACTACCGCTACGCCTACCCCAACTGCTACCGCTACGAGGACTACTGACGTAGCTCTATCGCCGTTACTTTGGCAGAAGCTTCTCCTGCCTACAAACAAGCAGGACCCAGCTGGACCAAACTGGACCCTACTAGACCCAGCAGAAGCCAGTAGGACCCAGCTAGGCAAAAATGGACGCAGCAAGACCCAGCGGGACCCAGAAAAGACCTCCACATCTGTCAGAATGTTTCATCAGATTAATTAATACTTATTAATAAACTCCCTGTGGTCAAAAGTTTGTTTTCTCTTTGACTTTGTTGAACAACCGTAAGAAACAAAACATCCCAACATCCACGTCTTCTGTGATGTTGAGCGACTTGAAGTTGATGTCATAGTGTGACGTAGTATGACAAAGTGTGGTGGAGCGTGACGTTATAGTGTGGCGTAGCATGGTGTAGTGTGGTGTAGCATGGTGTAGCATGATGTAGCATGATGTTATAGTGTGGTGTAGTGTGGTGTAGCATGGTGTAGCATGGCGTAGCATGACATAGGATGGCATAGCGTGATGTTATTGTGTGGCATAGTGTGGCGTAGCATGACATGGCGTGGTGTAGCATGGTCAGGGTTGGAAAGGTTACTTGAAAACTGAAATCTGTGACAATTACAACTTACTTGTCAAAAAATTTAATCAGTAACTTACTCTAAGTACTAAAATTAAAAAGTAATGTACTTTTGTAATGTACTTAATACTTTACCACAGTACTTTTAGTTACTTTTGGATTACTTCACCAGCAAACATCAAAAATAAAGACATCTGCTCAGTGTGTTGACACATCTTATACACAGCAGACACAAATAGTACTTAAGTTTTGAAATATCAAGACTCAGTAACCAATCAGAGGTCCGTTTCACGAAGCAGGTTTAAGGATTACCCCAGGTTATTGAACACCGAGTTGAGGGAAATGTGGTGTTTTCCGTTTCACGACGGGAGGTAACTCAAACCGGAGGAAGCGGGGTAACTCCAGCCTGTTTCACAAAGCGGTGTAACGTCAACTCCCGGTCAGTTACCGGGGCAACAGACGCTCTAGAACTAACCTGGTCGGGAGCAGGTTTTTGTCAGTGAACCTGGAGTTTTGCTCTGGCTCCGCCCCCTTTCAGACGGACACAGGATTTCATTTCCTCATTCAGCGGGGGAGTTTTGGTGAAACAGTTCTGCAGTGCCTTATTCCCGAGGCAAATTAGACGTCAACTTTATTCCCTCAATATGGAATGTGCTTTTGATAATGATCCGATTGATGAAGGCGCAGCATTACTTCGCCGAGAATTTAATATTGGCAGATAATATTCACATCATCAGACCATAGATGTACTGGCATTTGCAGACACCTTCCTTTTTGAGCGGTACCGTTTTACTGCCGAGACCATTATGTACATCCACAGTTTAATCGCTCTGTACATTAGCAACATCACCAGCTGAGCCTTGCCCTGACGTCATAGCAGATATTGTGTGTTGCGCTGCGTTTCCTCGTAAATGGCAGAGCTGTCAGAGACACCATATGCCATCATCACTTCGGGGTCTGATCACCACCACCACCACCAAATAAAGACATGATGCACAATTCATTTGGTCTTTTTTATTTCCTACAAATACAAGAGCTAGTTTAGTTAATGTAGTTAGTAGTTAGCATAATTCACCTGGGACTGTACACCCACCCTTAACTTGTGCTCCTGTTTTTTCCATCTTCTGGAGCAGGTGGAGTCTATAGATCTGTTTTACAGATAACTGGGAGGACATAAGGAGGACATTCAATTATTACAGTTGGACATGAATTCCCCAGAATGAACCTCTGGTGTTTACTGAACATCTGTCTCACTGTGTCAGTCCTTGCAGTGGATGCTGAGGGACCCTCCTGCTGCTGCCCAGCCAGGCCCTGTTAAAAATAATGTGTCAATACTTCAGTGTAGACAAAATATCACTCTTTATTCCACCACAATGTTTCAGAAATGTAAACAGGATGAGAACTATCATACCTCTATAGGCCTTTGTGGATCCTCCTCTGTAAAGGCAGCACACAGGGTTTCCTGTACTCTTCATCCTACATGAATATGTTTCAGTATATTTAAACTACCATTTTGCAAGATCTTTGGAGTGTTGCCTACTTACAAGGTCTGTTGTGGCATGAGGGGGTCCAGCAGGCAGAGAGCACCATCACAATCTGTTGGGTGACAAAACAAAGACATGATGGGGAAATAAAGATGAACAGAAATAGGCTTAAAGAGATATATAGGCCTCGGCATATTATATATTATGAAGGAAGTGGTATGTTGAGGGGTGAGCTCTGAAGAGGAGCTCCTCCAGGGATTCCCTCAGCCACTGGCCTCCCAACATTCTGCCTCTATTAAAGGTGGAGGTGCTGGGCCACCACCCGTTTTACATCTGCCTTCTTTCTGTTGGCTGAGTAAAGTCTGCGTTAGTTTAGCCTTAGTTATTTGACAGCACATGATATGGGTGAGAAGACATTTATGTGTTTGAAAACAGCATTATGTTGGGAATAAAACACCTCACAGTCAAATGGCCACTTGATATTTACTGTACAATGTCACACATGATCGACATTACGTTAAGAAATGTATTGATTAACAATTAAATTGGCAGCGGTCTTACCCGATTGGACAATGTTTTTATATTTCACTTTCAGCTGCTGCCAAGAGGCTTCTCCCCCGAGGAATTGCACCTAAAAGAAATAAATTAATAAGTTACCATCAAGCAGTATTCCCTTGCAATAATATCGCGATGACAAAGACGTTTGAACTTACACATTCACTTGAGCAGCAATCTTCTTCCACGCCGCCTCCCTCTCTTTAACAGCCGCTGCAACGTTGCATTTTTTTTTTTTATATGTTCATATTCGCCATATGATGGGATCAATACTTCCTGCTCCACTGGAGTAAAAAACTCCGCCCTCCGCGTCTCAGTTGTCATGGTGACTGGTTGAATCGGGGCTCCATTGATGCGGTCTTGTTAGAGTGGTGGTGCACGCGCTTGACTCCAGGTGAAACTACTCTGAGTTCATCAAACTGATCAAAATCCGGCGTCGTGAAACCGAAAACTCAGTGTTTTCTGTCTCAGTGTAACTCAACTCAGAGCTCGGTGTTAAGCCCATGGCTTGTTAAACCTGCTTCGTGAAACGGACCCCAGGTGTCTAACTGATTTATTTTTTAAAGAATCAAAACCACAATAAAAATAAAGCTTTTAATTTCTATTCAAGAAAATGTTCCCATCTTTTCCAAAACTCTCTCACTCTCTCTCTCGTCCCATTTCCTTGTTGTTGTTTTTTTTTTTTTATTAAAAAAAGACATTTCTAAAGACATTAGGTGGCGGCATTCTGCGGACCTGTTGGGGTGAAAGGAGAGGATAGAGGAGAGGAGAGGATAGAGGAGAGGAGAGGAGAGGAGAGGATAGAGGAGAGGAGAGGAAAGACAGAGATAGACTTGGTGGGGAGATACATACAATACCCTTGTTAGTGCAATCTACATTTATTTTTCTTTTTTTTATTATAATACAGTGATCCAAATATTTTCCAACTGCCATGAGTTTAAACCAGCCTGAGCAACAACAGAGCAAAAAGCAAAATAATCACAACAATGATAACAAAAGCAAGAACAAAAGGACACAATATAAAGAACAAAAAAAAGAAAAGAAGAAAAAAGAAACAAACAAACAAAGAAACAAAACAAAAAAACAACAACATGATTTAGATAATTGACAGAATAATAGCAGAAAATAAGAAAAATCAGCAGCAAATCTCATCAATGAGGAGTGGAAGTGTGTGTGTGTGTGTGTGTGTGTGTGTGTGTGTGTGTGTGTGTGTGTGTGTGTGTGTGTGTGTGTGTGTGTGTGTGTGTGTGTGTGTGTGTGTGCGTGTGGTTTGTCCTCTGGATGTGAATGGAACTGTTGTGGGGGGCCCGCAGTACCACCCCAGGAGCTGAGGCCACGCGGGCCAGACGCCGTCACTCCAGCACCCAGCGACCCACCGGACCCAGGGAGGCCCCGACTAACCCCCCCGGAGAGCCACGCCCCAACCCGGAAGGCACCAGAGAGGCCCGGAGGACAGCCACCTCGTTGGTTTTAATGTTGGTTTTTTCCCGGACTAAATATGAATGTTTGATAAGAGGCTGTATCCGGCAGCATGAATCACTCATTGATAATAACTGAACAACCTGCAACTCAGTCAACAAGAAGACTTAGAATTTTTTTTTTTAAACGTTATGGCGCGTGTTGCCCCACGTAAAACATGAGATCCTCTAAATGTATTGAGAATAGCTTCCTACCGTCAGCACCAGTATTGATATTGGCAGGTTGCTGGCAGGATAGTGAGCTCATAAAACCAGTCCAGGTGTGTATCAGTGAAAGTGAGCGGGTTTTATCCTACCGAGATGTTTCTTCAGATGAGACGTCGAGTCCCTGGACGTTCACAGCACTTTCACGGCTGGGAAGCATCATTATCACTGTATAGAGAGGTTAAGAGACTTTTCCGACTTTAAAACAGTGATGAGAGCAACAGCTGCAGTATCTATGGCAACGCATCAGTACCGGCCAGCTTGAAAACGTCGGGAAGTGTCGCAGTGGACGCTGACAGTGGACGGCGCCTGTGACAGCTGCATTTCTAATTTATTCCATCTGATTTTCTTTTTTTCTTTTTTTTTTATAATTTTTTTTGTTATACACAACACAGTCATTCCTCGGTGCTTCTAACAGAGAAAATAGAAAAGCCCAACTTATCCACATGAGCAAGCGGGTTTATTTGCGACTGTGGAAAGGAACAACTCCCTCTAACAGGGAGAAACCTTTGCAGAAACCAGAGTCAGAGGTGGCGGCATTCTGCTGACCGGTTGGGGTGAAAGGATAGAGATGTTGGGATCTGCAGGACCACAGAAAGTTTGTTCATTTCTGGGGAGAGACAATATTCATTTGTCATGAGACGCAGTCATGACATGAATTCTGACCCAGGAATGTGATGGCCTTTCACACCGAGAGTGGGGAAGGGGGGGACATTCTCCAGGACCTTCCTCCCCCCCTTTCCGCTCAAGACTCTCCCCCATGCATTTAGCCAGTCATTGATTGGTTGAAGCTCTCAGGCTTTGACACCTCTGAAGTCACACGTGGACAAAAGGCTTTCAGCCAGCTTCCATTTTGACTCTCTTGCTAGACTACACTCCGAGTAGATGAGTTGCTAGAGGAGCAACTCACCCAGCGTTAGCACACAGCTAACACCAGAGGCCTGCAAGTCGGGGCCTCCACTCGTCGCTCTCTGGCAAAGCAAACTCCAAGGAGGTGGGTTGCTCATCCAGCGTTAGCACACAGCTAACACCAGACGCTCTTGCAACCAGAGGCCTTCACTCCTCAACTCTTCTGCTGACCCGACCACAAGGGTCAGACCTTCCCCTGATCCAGAGACCAGCACCCAGAGTCTGATCTCCAGGGAAACCAACCGGTTTCTCCAGGACGGGACCAGGGGGTTCACAGAACTTCTTTGTGTTTTCCTCAACAAGCAGGAAAACCATCACAGACCTGAGCGACCAGCTCCTCAGTCTGGACAAAAGGAACAACCAGGAGCTGTAAAGAAGGACTCCTGAAACATCAACTCCATCTTCTTCTCCTCAGCCTGCAGAACCAGCAACCACAGTTAGCAGGAGGTGCTAGCTACAGGAGAAGACACCAGCTTCCCTCCAGCAGGACAACAACTGAACTCCTTCAAGGAAGTGGTAACAACTGGGCTTTACCTGAGATTAGTTAAACCTGATGCTATGATAGAACTGTTTAACTTTATGAAGATGTGTTGATTCTGTTGCAGTGATTGAGTTCTATAGATAATGATATTAGGAGCAGTTATCAACCTGTAAACCAACGTTAGCTCTGCCACAGACACAGGGTCTGCATGCTAATCTGCTTTAACTTGTTAACTCGCAACCCTACACATATCACATCAAAGACAACATCACACGGTAACTGAACACCATCTGACGACTCCTGACGTTTTACAAAACAAGTCTCATTCACATCAAGTCATTCTAGAAATGGTCCTTTAGCAGAGACACACAGGAAGCAGACGCTAAAGACTAGCTTCCATGTTCCATTGTTCTCCAGCACATGGTGGAGACCCAGGACAGACCTCCTGCTCTCTGATAACCTCCATTTGAATGTAGTTTCTTGTGATCCGCCATCTTGTTTTGTAGTTCCATCACACGTCTCACACACACACTCCCTCCACCTCTCTCTCTCTCTTTGTCTCTCCACACACACACACACACACACATGCACCTACACACACCAAGCTGTATATAGGTAGTTAGAATCTGTGTTTTATTTCTTTTCATTGTAAAAAAATAAAATTTTTGGAATCATACTTGCTGTTTTATTAATGAGCACAAAGGTGAATGAAATGTCGACTCTTCTGTGTCAAGAACTCCAAAATCCTTCAAGCTTTACTGTTAATTCTAGTAATTGTAATTAATTTAACTATTAATTCACATTCCTGATTAACTGTTTAGTATATCTTATGAGACTGATAGAACTGAATTGTCTATCATTTCCTGTTACGACAGGTGGAGCTCCAAGGTTCTGATACACATCAGATTAAATTTCAACATTATTAATAACTATCTTTGATAATTATTAATCATTATCGATAGCCAACCAAAACATAAATAGTAAATCCCTACATAATGGTCCCAACATGGTGCCACGTGTCCGGGCTACATAATGGTCCCAACAGAGAGGAGAGGATTTTTTTTCCCACTCCAACTCACCATGCACACACATGCTTACATTGTCACTCTTGTCCATTCTCTGTGTCTTCCCCGGCACACGGGAGGAGAGGACAGATCTCCCGGGAAGAAAGGAGAGGTGAACAGTGAGTCATAATTCTACAAACCTTGAGAATGGATTCACACAGGAGTTTATTATAAAAGACAGAAATACTGGCCTTCCAGAGAATTGTGCAATTCTAAAGTCGTCGAAGCGGCTGAGAATGGCACATCCAGCCAGCATGCAGGGAGAAACAAGAGTGAGACCGAGCCTCTGGGAGGTCCCGGTAGTTAAAACCCGCGCTCCGCTAAATCCCCTCTTCCCATTGGCCACTGCTAGAAAGAGGCGTAAGTAACGTAATCTCCTATTGGTGGGCCTTCACACAGACTGAAAACACTACACTTCCCATAATGCCATTCAGCATTTTTCCACAACCAGCAGCTCAATAACAGGCAAGCTGCAGCCATTTTAACAGTTTAAGTAAGTCTATGCAGCAAACGTCACATTTCGGAGATCATGTAAACATCATAATTCTAACACTCTCAATATCACTGTCATATTATGGTTAGTAATGTCAAAGAAGCACACTACAGAAAAAGCTTATACTTTACAACAGACGTGCACATCAGTCTATTATTTTTACACTCCCCCACGCAGACCATGCCAGGTTGACAACTTACAACTAATCAACTAAACTACATGAACTAAGCAACAAAAACACAACACAACACAATTATTACCAACACTACAAACCGAATATAACCCCCAATAATTACATTTAAATCACGATAAACAGAAACTCCCATAATGCATTGCAGCTATCAGCTCCTTTATTGCTACACATTATTAGGGATTTCTAGAACCATGAGTGTGAGTGGTGTGGCTTTCAATGTCCTTTAGTTGTTGTGCACTTCACTATAATTTGCCGTCACTCTCAACAAGTGTGCAATGAACCCTCCCGGAATTGTTGGTGCTTTTCCTGTCAAAGATACAGGAAGCTCCCAGCTTCAGATACCAGTTGAGCCGTGGAGCCCGGAGCCCTGCTATTATTGTTGCGTAATGACATTACATCGCTGCGTCGTTCACGACCCGCCTATATTTTGCCCCACTCTTTGTAGCGGGACTGCGCAACGCAATATATCTCTGGGTGCGCTTTGCCTTACCTCCCATACCACCCCTCTCCGGGATGAACTGCAGTGGGACAGAGGCTCAAGGAGCTGCAGTGGAGGGACGAAAGAGCGGCTCCGGAGCCGCAGGTTGCCGACCCCTGATCTAGACAGTAACATGATTTTCTAGATTAAACAAACCTCAGCAGCTCTGTCATGACAGTAACATGATTTTCGAGCAAGAGTATAGATTAGCAGGTAGGCAAAAAAAAAAAAAAAAAGCAAAAACAACAACTACAATGATAACAATATCAGAAATAAACGACACAAAACAAAGAACAATAGAAGAAAACAAGAAAAAATCACCAACCCACCAACCCGGTGGGACAGTGTCAGGTTTAGGCTATAGACATTTATTAAATCTGCAAGAAAGAACAAGACAACAAGGGTAGGTTTCTTTTACTCATGAGGAGAACAGGCAGGAAGTGCTCTAGTCACCGTTCCGACCCGCTCTGAGCTTCTGCCGTTCTCCTGTGCTTTTTATTCCGATTAACAAATGGGAGGGTTTACAGGATATGCATCATAGAAATAGACAAGTTGTTGCGCTTGACAGTTATCAAGAGTAAGCACAATCTCAGGGCGTCCTCTATGCGTGGATCACCACTGAGGTGGTGCTACGGGGAAGACGCATTGTTCCTGTTTTATCAGTCTTGCTCAGAGTGCTTCTACCAAGGCTCAGAACACATGATTAGTCAAAGTTAAACAACAGCGCCTGAGTGACGCTGCTAAATAAAGACAGAAGAAATAAGACTGAGATTAAGCATGAATATGGTAACTAAATGGAATAATACTCTAACATTTTCCCCCTGTTTATCATATTTATGCTTACATTCTCACATCACTTGTAACCAGCCACTTTTTTATTGATTTTCAACTGCAAGATCATTTTTGCAAGAACACAAACATTTACACTCAGAGTTCTAATGTTTTATTGCTACTCGTAATCTTCAGGGTCTGGGAATAGAGTGAGAATGGCGGTGAAGACTGTCAGGGGGACCAAAACAGACATTACAAGAGTTTTGTATTTCCCAAACATGTCAGCCCAACCATCCCACACAGATGTGTCAACGCCAGAGTCTTTCATCTTTTTATTCAAAGTACGAAGACCCTCCAAGGCTCGTGTGAGTGTTCCATCGGCTGCTGTGTTATTTGGAATAAAAGTACAACACATCGTCATATGCTGACAATGAGACAATGTCTAAAAAGAAATTAAAAGTCAAAAGTACCTCCTATCCAAAGCATCTGTTTCTGTCTCGACAATTATTTTTTTTTAAATTTAAATGCCAACTAAGTATTTGTTTTTCCAAAGCAGTTATTGAAACTGAATTTTTTTTTAACATTAAACAATTTAAGTTGATTTTGTTGGCAGTGCAGCAACATCAGTTCAGGATCCACCTGCAACAAATATCACATCAGATTAGATAGTCCAATAATTTGATTAATGATCAACCACCAAAGAAATACTGACTTTAAACTTTATTATTGTCCATCCATCCATCCATTGGCTACCGCTTTATCCGGGGCCGGGTCGCGGAGGCAGCAGTCCAAGCAGAGTAGCCCAGACTTCCCTCGCCCCAGACACTTCCTCCAGCTCCTCCGGTGGCACCCCAAGGCGTTCCCAGGCCAGCCGAGAGACATAGTCTCTCCAGCGTGTCCTGGGTCTGCCCCGAGGCCTCCTACCGGAGGGACATGCCCGGAACACCTCCCTCGGGAGGCGTCCGGGGGGCATCCGAAATAGATGCCCGAGCCACCTCAGCTGGCTCCTCTCAATGTGGAGGAGCAGCGGCTCTACTCCGAGCTCCTCCCTGGTGACTGAGCTCCTCACCCTATCTCTAAGGGTACGCCCAGCCACCCTACGGAGGAAGCTCATTTCAGCCGCTTGTATCCGGGATCTCGTTCTTTCGGTCATGACCCATAGTTCATGACCATAGGTGAGGGTAGGAACGAAGATCGACCGGTAAATCGAGAGCTTTGCTTTTTGGCTCAGCTCCTTCTTCACCACGACGGACCGATACAACGTCCGCATAACTGCAGACGCTGCACCGATCCGCCTGTCGAACTCACGCTCCATCTTTCCCCCACTCGTGAACAAGACCCCAAGATACTTAAACTCCTCCACTTGGGACAAGGGCACTCCACCGACCTGGAGGGGGCAAGCCACCTTTTTCCGGTCGAGAACCATGGCCTCGGATTTAGAGGTGCTGATCCTCATCCCAGCTGCTTCACACTCAGCTGCGAACCATGTCAGTGCACGCTGGAGATCCAGGCTTGATGGGGCCAACAGAACCACATCATCCGCAAATAGCAGAGATGAGATTCTGTGGTCCCCAAGCCGGACCCCATCCGGCCCCCGGCTGTGCCTAGAAATTCTGTCCATATATATGATGAACAGAACCGGTGATAAAGGACACCCCTGCCGGAGGCCAACGTGCACAGGGAACAGGTCCGACTTACTGCCGGCAATGCGAACCAGACTCCTGCTCCGGGAATACAAGGACCGAACAGCCCTCAACAAGGGACCCCGGACTCCGTACTCCCGGAGCACCCCCCACAGGACATCTCGGGGGACGCGGTCGAACGCCTTCTCCAGATCCACAAAACACATGTGGACTGGTTGGGCGAACTCCCACGAACCCTCAAGCACCTGGTGGAGGGTATAGAGCTGGTCCAGTGTTCCACCATCAGGAGCACCTGGTGGAGGGTATAGAGCTGGTCCAGTGTTCCACGACCAGGACGAAAACCGCATTGTTCCTCTTGAATCCGAGGTTCGACTAACAGCCGGACCCTCCTCTCCAGTAGCCTGGAATAGACTTTCCCAGGGAGGCTGAGGAGTGTGATCCCTCTGTAGTTGGAACACACCCTCCGATCCCCCTTCTTAAAGAGAGGGCCCACCACCCCGGTCTGCCAGTCCAGAGGTACTGTCCCCGCCCGCCACGCGATGTTGCAGAGACGAGTCAGCCACGACAGTCCCTGCACATCCAGAGACTTAAGGAACTCTGGGCGAATCTCATCCACTCCCGGTGCCTTGCCACCGAGGAGATTAGCCACAACCTCGGTGACTTCAGCTTGGGAAATGGACGAGTCCACCTCTGAGAACCCAGCCTCTGCTTCCTCAATGGAAGACGTGGTGGCGGGATTGAGGAGGTCCTCGAAGTATTCCTTCCACTGCCCAACAATGTCCCCAGTTGAGGTCAACAGCTCCCCACTTCCACTGTAAACAGTGTTGGTGGAGAACTGCTTCCCCCGCCTGAGGCGCCGGACGGTTTGCCAGAATTTCCTCGAGGCCGACCGAAAGTCCTCCTCCATGGCCTCTCCGAACTCCTCCCAGACCCGAGTTTTTGCCTCCACCACAGCCCGGGCCGCAGCTCGCTTGGCCTGCCGGTACCTGTCGATTGCCTCGGGAGTCCTATGAGCTAACAGTGCCCGGTAGGACTCCTTCTTCAGCTTGACGGCATCCCTTACTTCTGGTTTCCACCACCGGGTTCGGGGATTGCCGCCACGACAGGCGCCAGAGACCCTGCGGCCACAGCTCCGAGCAGCAGCTTCAACAATGGAAGTGGAGAACATGGTCCACTCGGACTCGATGTCTCCAACCTCCCTCGGGATCTGTGAGAAGCTCTCCCGGAGGTGGGAGTTGAAGACTGCGCGGACGGAGGGCTCGGCCAGATGTTCCCAGCAGACCCTCATAACATGTTTGGGCCTGCCGAGTCTATCCGGCCTCCTCCCGGTCCAGCGCATCCAACTCACCACCAGGTGGTGATCAGTTGACAGCTCTGCCCCTCTCTTTACCCGAGTGTCCAAGACACGCGGCCAGAGATCAGATGACACGACCACAAAGTCTATCATTGACCTCCGGCCTAGGGTGTCCTGGTGCCATGTGCACTTATGGACACCCCTGTGCTCGAACATGGTGTTCGTTATCGTCAAACTGTGACTGGCACAGATGTCCAATAACAGAACACCACTCGGGTTCAGATCGGGGAGGCCGTTCCTCCCAATCACCCCCTTCCAGGTCTCACTGTCATTGGCCATGTGGGCGTTGAAGTCCCCCAGGAGAACAATGGAGTCCCCAGTTGGGGCACTATCCAGCACCCCTCCCAGGGACTCCAAGAAGGTTGGGTACTCTGAGCTGCTGTTCGGTGCATAGGCCGAGACAACAGTCAGAGACCTGTCCCCTACTTGTAGGCGTAGGGACGCAACTCTCTCGTTCACTGGGGTGAACTCCAACACATGGCGGCTGAGCTGTGGGGCAATAAGCAAGCCCACTCCAGACCGCCGCCTTACACCGCGGGCAATTCCAGAGAAGTGGAGTATCCAGCCCCTGTCGGGGAGCTGGGTTCCAGAGTCCAAGCTGTGAGTGGAGGTGAGCCCGACTATATCTAGACGGTATCTCTCAACCTCCCTCACAAGGTCGGGCTCCTTCCACCCCAGCGAGGTCACATTCCATGTCCCAAAAGCCAGAGTCTGTGGCCGGGGATCGGGTCGTCGAGGCCCCTGCCGTCGACTGCCACCCAATCCACACTGCACCCTTTATTATTGTCATTAGAATTTTTTATTCTATGTGCTCCTTATCAAATATGTCCTTTGGAGATTATCTTTTAACTCTCATCATGTTTTTTATTGCTTTTATATCTAATTATTGCCATTCCCCCTTTTATAAAAGAAATAGAAAACATTAAATAATCTTTAACTTTTAATTTAACATTACTTTTAATTTAAAGTATTTCCCATTTATCTTTTATTCCATATCAACCCATAAGAGCATCCCCAGTTGAATCACTGTGCACCTCCTGTTTTCCTCTGTCAGCGTCTCTCATGAGAACTTTCCTGGACAAAACATCGTCTTGTGAGAAGGTCCTGTTTCCACCTCATGCTCCTCGTCTGTGGTGTTTCTGATGTCTCACATCAATCTCTGCAGAGAACCCACGGTCTGTCCTGAACTTCTTATCAGGCAGGTGGTGTTCACTTCGTATCACAAACAACGTCAGAGTCTGTTGAGGGACTGGAGGACGATGGTCAACAGGATCAGAGGTTGAGGTGACATTCCTAGGATGCATCAATAGGTTTAATTATCATTTGAATTCAAAGGGAATGGCTTTGCCCGTCGCATTAGTTTGACTTTTACCAAACAGGTAAAAAACTGTAAGACTAGTTGTTTTCATATCTCTTGGTAGATACACTGTTCACTTATTGGTTAATTAACTTTGTTCCCACACTTTTCTTTCTCTGTAGAAAGTTCAGCTAAATCACTAAATTTAGAGCTTGAAAGTATTGCCCTGGTGGTGGTCTGTTTAAATTGCATCTGATGGTTTATTATTTGGACTTTTAGTTCAGTTCTTTGATATAAATTGTTATGAGACCCACAGGATCTCTTTCTGAAACTTTTACTCATATTTCCTCAGTATTAACTAAAACCTGCTGGATGGAAGTGATAACTTTACTTTAATTTAATTTAATCAAGTTATATTAACCATATTTATTTCATTTGTCTTACTTGTTAAATCAAATCTACATCAGTTAAAAACACCATTTTAGAATAAAGGATTGGCTCTCATGCAAACTAAGCATGATCCTTTGTCTGAATTTCGTGAAGTTTTTGCTGCTTGTTCTACCATTAACAACCAGTTATTTTTTTATCTCCTGAAATTCTTGTGGTAATTTTAAAGTAATCATCAGCTCCCGTAAGCTGATCAATTGCCACTATCCCTGCATGTTTTGCTGCAAAGGTCATCCAAGCTTTGGTCTGTTTTTTAGTTGGTTTGGGGCAACTATAGTCGCATAGGTGTAGCTGGAAAGGCACATCTTTCCCTACTTTGTACTCCCATAAATAGAACCCCCAACATGTCACTGCATTTGCATGTCTTGAATACGTGGGAGGGGTGATCATCCTGTTTTTTGTTAAGTCTACTGTTATGATTACTGCTGTGCTGGATGCGGTTGGTGCCTGAATCGTGATGATTGACCGGTGATATGTTGCATATGTAGTAGTTGTGTACCCCGACCAGTCTGTCCCCACATCTTCCACTACTAAAAGTTCCCCAGGTGGTGTCTTTTATGTCATTAGCCAAGTACCACCACCCACCATCACTCCCTTTTTGTCCATTCCACTGTAGAGTTTTTACTGCAAGATTATGGTGGTCGTTCTGTTTGTTGGTAAATACACTTGCGGTACGTAAAGGTGTGATCTCCAGCTGATATTTCCATCACATCCATCCCTTGTATCTCTAACTGCGGCATGTCTTCTTGGTCTCGTTTGGTTTCTTTTGCTGTGTTTGAGGCGGTTCCCACAGGAACCACACTAAGGCAAAAAGTATTATTGCGATTGCTACGACGGTTAGGGTCCGGAGGACCACACAACCGCTTGACTTTGTCATCACTGCTCAGTTCTGCTTCCGCTAAGTCACTTCACGGCTTGTAACGTCTTCTACTGACTTTCGGGCCTACCCAGGCTCTAAACGCCTGAGTCCGCCATATTATCAGTCTTTTGCTCGTTAGGTGAGGTCGGTGACTCAGCAGTGGTGACTTTTTTACAATGTGATAAATGTATCCAAGTTTGCCTTTCTGCTATTAAATGTGTTAATTGTCTTTTCAGCTTGTTTTTCTAAGATGTTTCTCATGTAGTCTGCTATGTTTGCTTCATCATTCGTTTCCCAGTGATTTTTGAATTGTGGTAACCTATAAGGTCTTCCAAACAAGGTTTCGTATGGTGTTAAACCGTTTGTATTTGTTATATTTATGTACCTTTTTACTAGGTCTAAAGTTTTAGTACATGGCCTATTTGTCTCTTCCATGCACTTCTTTAGCCTGTGTTTTATTGTCCCATTCATTCTTTCCACTAGTCCTGCACTTTGTAGGTGATAAGCACAAGGAGTTTTTAAATTTTGTTCCTAAATTTTCTGATACCTTCTATATGAATTTGTTTAGCGAATGGCTTCCATTATTGCTGTAAATTGTTTTTGCTATTCCATATGTTGGGATTATAATTTTTGCAAAGTGATTTTGCTACTATTATAGCATCTGGATGCTTTATTGGTATTATTTCTACCCATTCAGATAATGTGTCTATTAGTACCATTCTGGTTTTAGACATTTACCTGCTTTTGTCCTATGTTTTATACAGATTATACATACTGCTCAAAAATTTTTTTTATTTTTTTTTAGTAAGAATTGATGATGTTATTAGTGTACCATCCCTCCTGTTGAGGCATGGCGAAGCCCATTGCTCATTATTGCTGCCTATTTATATCATGATTTTGGTAGAGTAGGTTTTCCTTCTGGTCAGAAATAGATACTCTCTTTCTGCTGTGCTGCATTTTTTATTTATTTATTTATTTATTATTCTATTTTTCTTATCCAATATTGTTTTTCTGTTTTGGAACCGGGTTTTGCATATCTTTTAAAACTTCTTCATCTACTCCTGTATTCTGAAGATAAATATCTAGCTCCTGGTTTAATTTGACCACTTCTTTGGCTGTTTTATCTGCAAATACATTGCTTTTTGACATTTGAACCATCTGTGTTCTTTTTATATGATCTATAAATATTGTTAAATCAGATTTTGTTAGACGCACCTTTTAAATCTGGTCAAGGATGTACGTTTTTGGTAAACAGTCAAACTGTCATGTCTCGCATGATAAGATAATTTGTTTTGACGTAATATCACAGACAAACACTAGCCAGATTATTTTGTTTCTGCAAAGGTAACAATCTATAATCTAAAAATTTTGAATAATTTGATCAGTTTCTTATTTTTTTTAATTTCTTGTTTTGTTTTTTTGTAAGCTGACTCTATCCAAACTTCATCTAAATGTTTAGTCTAGTTTTAGTCACCACGTTTGTTTAGTTTAGAAGTCAATAATCTCTTGTTGATTTTATAAACCATTTAATTCCTGGACCTCTGTAAAAGGTCTTAAATTTCATTGCACACATCAAATTCTAATTTTGATCCTCAAACTCTCAAGTTTAAAACTCATGTCTACTTGTTCCTACTGGAATGTTATTAACACTGTGTGTATTTGAATCCCTTCTTTCTCCCACTGTGTGTGTGTGTGTGTGTGTGTGTGTGTGTGTTCTCATGGTACGACCTTGGCACGCTGAAGTGTATTTCACGTCGCACCACGGCATGTCGTCATTACGTTGGAAGTTTCCATGTTTGTAGTCCAACCTACCGCCTCCAATTACTCACATGCCCTCCTCAAGCTGCATGGTTGTTTTCATTCAATGTCCTCGGTCTCCATAGCAGTTGTTTGATAAGGAGGATCTCTGCTTCATGCATATACACCCAAAGTATTTGTTCAAGGATTCCCTTATTGATTCATTTATTTCATCCTACACTACCATCTAGCTATTGCCCGATATCACTAATCAATGTAGAGCTTAAAATAATTAGTAAAACATTAGTAAGCAGAATAGAAATAATTACACTCCACATCATACACACTGATCAAACAGGGTTCATTAAAGGACAACACTCCACTAACAACACACGCAGATTAATTAATCTTATAGACTCTTCACTAGTTCTTCCTGCTTGAAATGTTCAAACTTAGCAACGTTGGGCCGTGGGCGCTGGTTGTCATGTCGTCTCCCTCCCAGGCGATGGACGCGGGCGAAGGTGATGTTATTCACGGTGTCCAGGGGAAGCTTCAGGTGCTCCTGCATAAATCCTTGCAGCGATGTTTCCGTGTTGTCCTCCTCCTGTTCTGGAAGTCTCGCAAAGACGCAAATACTCCCTCCGATCCCCCTTCTTTAAAAGAGGGACAACCACCCCGGTCTGCCAGTCCAGAGGTACTGTCCCAGACCGCCACGCGATATTGTAGAGATGGGTCAGCCACAACAGTCCCTGAACATCCAGAGACTTAAGGAACTCTGAGTGAATCTCAGTGCCTTACCACCGAGGAGCTTCACAACTATCTCAGTGACTTCAGCTTCAGTAATGAAGAACCCAGCCCCTGCTTCCTCAATGGAAGATGTGATGGTGGGATTGAGGAGGTCCTCGAAGTATTCCTTCCACCACCCGACGACATCTCCAGTTGAGGTCAACAGCTCCCGACCTCCACTGTAAACAGTTTTGGTGAAAAACTGTTTTCCCCTCCTGCGGTACACTTGGCCTGCCAGAACCTGTCAGCTACCTCGGCAGTCCTATGAGTCCAATATCCTCCTGTATCAGCTTGACGGCATCCCTTACTTCCGGTTTCCACCACCAGGTTTGGGGGTTGTCGCCACGACAGGTGCCAGAGACCCTGCAGCCACAGCACCGAGCAGCTTCAACAATGGAAGTGGAGAACATGGTCCACTCGGACTCAATTTCTCCAGCCTGCCCCAGGGATCCATGAGAAGCTCTCCCGGATTTGGAAGTTGAAGACTGTGCAGACCGAGAGCTCGGCCAGGTGTTCCCAACAGAGCGTCATGGCACGTTTGGACCTGCCGAGTCTGTCTGACCTCCTCCTGGTCCAGCGCATCCAACTCACCACCAGGTGGTGATCAGTTGACAGCTCTGCCCCTCTCTTTACCCGAGTGTCCAAGACACATGGCCGGAGATCAGATTACATGATCATTGACCCCCTGGCCTAGGGTGTCCTGGTGCCACGTGCACTTATGGACACCCCTGTGCTCGAACATGGTGTTCGTTATGGACAAACTGTGGCAAGCACAGAAGTCCAATAACGGAACACCACTCAGGTTCAGATCAGGGAGGCCCAATCACCCCCTTCCAAGTCTTGCTGTCGTTGCCCACGTGGGCGTTGAAGTCCCTCATTAGAACAATGGAGTCCCCAGTTGGAGCACTATCCAGCACCCCTCCCAGGGACTCCAAGAAGGTCGGGTACTCTGAACTGCTGTTCGGTCCATCGTCCGGTCATAGGGACGCGACCCTCTCATTTCCCGGGGTGAACTCCAACACATGGCGACTGAACTTTGGGGCAATAAGCAAGCCCACACCAGACTCCCGCCTCTCACCGTGGGCAACTTCAGAAAAGTGGAGTGTCCAGCCCCTGTCGAGGAGCTGGATGACAGAGTCCAAGCTGTGTGTAGAGGTGAGCCCAACTATATCTATATGGTATCTCTCAACCACGCCTGCTTGGAGTAGTCCTCCATAGCAGGCACAAGCTCGGGCTCCTTCCCCCCCAGCAAGGTCACATTCCATGTCCTGAAAACCAGATTCTGTGTCCAGGGATCGGGTTGTCAAGGCCCCACCATCAACCCTCCACCCAATCCACACTGCAGCATGGCCGGGTCCCACAGGCAAGGGCAAGGGCCCGGCCACCAGGCGCTCACATATGAGCCCCAACCCCATGCCTGGCTCCAGGGTGGGGCCCCAGCTACGACTTACCGGGCGACGTCTCTCTTCTCTTTCACTGTTTGTCCATAGGGTTGTGTTCAACTGATTGTAGTCTGACCCATCACCTCGGACCTGTTTGCCTTGGGAGACACTAATGGGGTCATAAAGCCCCCCGACAACATAGCTCCGAGGATCATTCGGGTACTCAAACTCCCCCACCACGATAAGGTAGCAGTTCAAGGGGGGAGCTCAGATCATGCAACGGGTTTTTTCTAATCATCACTATCAAGGGAGCTAGAGCCTTATTTATAAGCTGCTCAAGCACAAAAGGTCCTGAAAGATGCGTACGCAACTTCCTGATCAGGAGCCTCATTGATTAAGCTGCAGAAGCACTAAAGGTTCTAAAAGATAAGTATGCCACTTCCCACGCAAAGTTTGTTATTTACAAAAATAAACTTTGCGGGAGAATGTGTATACCAGTATGCAAACTTAGAACTTTGTGCAGCATATTTTTGAGACAGGTAACCTGGTGGTGCTGATGGTGAGGTGGAGAATTGATCCAGATTCATTGCATATATTTATATTATCTTCAAATATCAGACTTATTGATCCACGTGATCATAAACAGCCAAGCTGGAGTGGTATAGAAGTTTCTTTAGTGGAACGTTACTGCTGAGTTAGCAGAACCATGTTCATTTGTCAAACTTTCATCTTCAATGATTATCAGTGATCCAGAGGATAGAACTGATTGATTATCAATAATAGAGAGGATAGAACTGATTGATTATCAATAATAGAGAGGATAGAGCTGATTGATTATAAATGATACAGAAGATAGAACTGATTGATTATCAATGATACAGTGGATAGAACTGATTGGTTATCAATGATACAGAGGACAGAACTGATTGATTATCAATTGTGACAAAGTGTGTAAAAATCAGTTTAATTTCAGAGGAAACACATAAATAGCGCAGGGACATCCGTATGTAAAGCTGCACTGGATGGGCTGTGTTGTGCCCGTCCATGGGAGAAACACTGACTGACTGTTGCTGGGGAGGTCTGTTCTGTTCAAGCTGCTTTCATTCGGATTTACAGCTATAACGTACAAATATTAAATAGTACTAAACTGTATGAACAGGGTAAGAACTAAGGTAAGTCTCTGGAAAAGTCTCATGCAATAAACAAACTGCAATTGAAATGATTTACCAGCGGGTTATATGTGCAATAAAGAAATTATAGATTTTATATTGCTTATATTATTATTATACATACATGATATAGTTTAGTATATTTCTACGTTATGGCTGTTAATCCTGATAAAAGCCTCGTCACCCTCCTCCAACTCTCGAGTGACAGGATAAAACACAAAGTCCACTGAACCTTTTCACCGTCCCTGTTCAAATATTTAATTCACACATTTAATAAACAGATAAAACTGAACTTTATCGGTCTGCTGAATCTCAGATACCAAAGCAACAGTCTATCTTTATTCATGATAGTTTAAGGCAAAGACTAGCGATCACCCACTGAATATCATGACCACGACGTCCTGCAAATGAGTTGTTTCAGTTGCCTACATGCTACTCTTTTGCTCACGTTATAAATTATCGCAGGAATTGAGATCCCAAATGTTCTGGCCTCAGGTGGTTGTGCAGTCAAATCCCAGAGAACCTTCTCTCTTGTGCATCTGTAGCAGCAGACTGGTACGAAGCCGAAAAAGGTTAATCCCTGACCAGGGTCTCAGGCTTTGGAGTCGACCCTTTCATCACCGATGAGGTGAGACAACAGGCTGGAAGACGATTTTCAGAGGCATTTGGGGACGTCACTCCTCTGTTCGATGGCATCGCCAATGACAACCTGACGCCCATTCTGGATGCTCTGCAACACCTTATTAGTGTCAGCAGTGTGTTAGAATGTTTTTATATATAGTTACCATATTCATGCTTAATCTCAGTCTTATTTCTTCTGTCTTTATTGAGCAGCGTCACTCAGGCACTGTTGTTTAACTTTGACTAATCATATGTTCTGAGCTTGATAAGGGAACCCTGACCGAGACTGATAAACAGGGAAAGCCGCATCTTCCACACAGCTGCCGTCTCGGCGTCCCATGAGCGCGGGATGTCCTGAGATTGTACTTATGGTTGATAAACTGCTAAGCATACAAAATGTTTGTTTCTATGATGTATATCCTGTGAACCCTCCCCTTTGTTAAATGAAATAAAGACGCAGGAGAAATGGTCTGGAGCCAGAGTGGGTAGGAGGTGGACTTGGGCACACTCCTTGCCATTTCTCCTCGCGAGTAACCAAAGCTCATTCGTGTTGTCTTCTTCTTTCTTGCAGATTTAATAAATGTCTGTAGCCTAAACCTGACATTTAACTTGGTCCTTCGAGCCGAATGCCAACAACGCCTGGTGGTTCCGGCACACGCAGTCGTCGCCAGCAAGCCCACGGCCGTGGCGGGCCTCACTAGGTGAGACCCAGCACCTTTTCCAGGAACTGACGCTACTTCGTGTGCTGGGACCCGCAGGTTGACGGCATCCAACGGCGAGAGGAAAAAGACTCCGAAGGGTGAGCATTGTTTTGGGTTAAAAAGAAAACTGTGCGACTGAGGGTTGCAGGATAGTAAAACCCTGTGAATTCTAGACTCTATCAGGTAAAACTAAAAACGCTGAGGTAGTGGACGCCTGAGAATAGTTCACATTAAAAACGGACGTCGGAGTCCACGGTTGCGGCGTTACCGAAAATTCCGTAAATAAAAAGGCGCTGAGGTAGTGGACGCCTGAGAATAGTTCACATTAAAAACGGACGTCGGAGTCCACGGTTACAGCGTCACCGAAAATTCCGTAAGCAAGAAACTAAAAGTGTGCATGTTGAATGAGTGGGTGGACTGTGAACCACTAGGTTACAGCCATCATTTAAAACAACAGGAAAGTAATTAGTGGGCTGACGTGGATGCACAGGCAAGAATTCTCCACCTGAAAGGGTTGAAGTGAGAATTACCACGATCAGTAAAAAATTAACCACTACCCTGTTGAAAGGTCGACCAACGGTACCATAGACTACCCCACGTAGTACGGTCCGTCCAAATTTAAAAACAAAATGGGACAAGGGAACACCAAAAAACCTAAACCGCGCGATAAATTAACTTGTAAAGATTGTAAATATGTAAAACGCTGCAGCGAAGAAAATGTAAAACATTTGGATAACTGGATTACAAAATACGGCTTCGATGGGAGCCTCAATACACAAAAAATAACAGTTTTACAAGATGCGATTAAAGAAAAAAAACTGACTTCCGGTTTGAGCGGAGCCATGTGAAGACGTGCTTTTTTGAGCTCCTCGCTGGTGCCGTAAATTCTGCTTTATTAGCAACCTCCTATCAACACCCTGTCTTTTTTTTTTACTAGTTGTGACCGTTGTTTATTCAACCGTCTGTCCTCCGTCTGTCTACTGCTAAAAATGACGTCCACCCAGCGGAGAAAAGGCGTCCCGACCACAGACCCGAAGGCTAAAGCTAGCTGCTCGGCTAAAGACAGTGAGGCGGAGCCCCCTCCGGCTAGTGTAGCGGGAGACGGAGACTCTATAATCCTGCAGGCCATCCACTCGCTGAGGGACGACCTGGCGAAGAAGATCGACGGTAATGCCGACATACATTCAAGGGAAATTGGTCGGCTGAGAGACGAATTGAAGTCATCTATTGAACAAGTTGGTGGCCGTGTTAAGGCCCTCGAGCATCGAGTGGGGGACCTGCATGCAGCCGCTAATGAGCACTCTGACAGGATCACTAAGCTAGAACATGATATGCAACTGCTAAAGAGGGACATGAACACTATATCCGACAAAAATGAGGACCTAGAGGCGAGGTCGAGGAGATGTAATCTGCGGATTACTGGGATAAAGGAGAAACGAGAGTTGGGGAAGAATTCATCTGATTTCATGGCTAAGCTACTTCAGCAGACGCTAGGTCTGGAGTCGCCCCACCTGCTCGACAGATCCCATCGTGTTCTCCGTGAGCGGCCCCAGGAGGACCAGCCACCCCGCACCTTTGTGGTGAATTGTCACTATTATCGGGAGAAGGAGGCTATTCTCCGCAAAGCAGCTACATCCGGCGAACTGGTGACACCGCAAGGGGATAATATCAAGATTTTCCCTGACTACACGCAGGCCATTGTGAAGCGGAGAACGGCTTTCAGGGATGTGAAAAACATGCTTAAAAACTGTGAAGGGGTCAAATTCGGACTATGGTACCCCGCGGTCCTTAGAATTACAACCGCTGACGGTGTGCGACACAGCTTCTCGGATCCGAACGAGGCCAAAGGCTTCGTGAAGAAGATCACTGCGGGGGTTTTTGAAACAACCTGAAGTATTCGGTGGGCCAGCTAATAGGCTATATCCTGTGTGCTAATGTTTACGTTAGCTTGAGTTAGCGGCTAAATTGCTGGACGATGTTGACGCTAACGTGTATTACTGCCTATTTAGCTGGCTAACGAGCCGCTACTATTTAGCACAATAGCCGCCTCCCACACATGAGGTGGGTTGGCAGGCATGCTTTGGTTCTGTATTATTCGGGTTCTTTGTCCGCTTAAATGAAGCGGCGGAGGCTTAGTTCTCTTTATTTTGGGTGTTTGGTATTAATAATATTGAATATGGCTGTTTATCTTTGGAGGTTAGCTAATGTTCTTGATAATAATTAGGATAGTGGATTATGTTTAAGGGCACCAGCGAGCCTCAGTTTTGGTCTCGCGAGGTAAGCTGTTCGTTGTAGTGTGTAAGTGTTGTCGGGGGCGGGGTGCAGTCTCTCATTTGTGGAGGGACCGGCGTGTTTTTTTGAAGGTTGTTTGGAATGTTTTTTCCATAATGTTTTTTGTGTTGCAGTGTTTTTTGAGTTTCTGTCATGTATGTTTTTGTTTAATGTTTAAACTTTTGTTTTGGATGGTTTATTTCTGGGTTGGTTTTAGTTCCCCTTCCCTCCCTCTCCCTCCCTCTCCCTCCCTCTTCCCACATATCTACATGCAGGGCTCTTGGACTGTTTGACCAATACTGCCACAGGCAACAGGGATGCAGAGTACAGCGAGAGTTGCGACCACCTTTGTGAGCTGGAACGTCAGGGGTCTTAACCACCCGGTAAAACGTAGTAAGGTCTTCTCCACTTTACGTAAATTGAAATCAGACATCGTTTATTTACAGGAAACGCATCTTAGCTTAGCGGACCACTCTAGACTTCGGCGAGGTGGGTTTTCCCAAGTTTTTCATTCTAAATTACAGACCAAGCATAGGGGGACAGCCATTCTAATTCAGAGACATGTGCAGTTTGTAGAGTCCACCGTCATTGCAGACAAAAATGGTCGATATGTTATTGTTAAGGGCTTACTGTGTAACTTACCAGTCGTGTTGGCTAATATTTATGCCCCTAACTGGGATAACTCAGTTTTCTTTAGTAATGTGTTTGCCCTACTTCCAGATCTGGATTCGCACTGTCTCATCCTAGGGGCAGATTTTAATTGTGTCCTCCACCCCCGCTTGGATCGCTCTGCGATGCCGGTTCGACCTATGTCTAACTCGGCCCGTGTGATCAACTCCTTTGCCGAGGGTTACGGCATGCTGGACCCCTGGCGCTTTAAAAATCCCACCGGTAAACAATTTTCATTTTTTTCTGCGGCCCAACAGTCATATTCAAGGATAGACTACTTCCTGTTAGACAAAAAGCTGATTTCCTTTCTCCATTCTACTGAATATGGGAATATTGTGGTTTTGGATCACAGCCCAGTGGTGTTGCAGCTCTGTTCCCCTGGTCACATGCGCCCGCAGAGAACGTAGCGGCTTAACCCGCGCTTATTATCGGACGATGATTTTATTGCCTTCATTTCCAGTCACATTGATATTTTTCTCGAAACTAATCGGCGACCAGAGACAAGTGTGGGCACTATGTGGGAAGCTATGAAGGCGTATCTCCGCGGCCAAATTATTTCCTATACTATCAGCACGAACAGGCGGAGGACAAAACGTATGACAGAGCTTATGGACTTAATCGGCGACGTTGATAGAAGACATTCATCTATGCCGACTGCCGACCTGTATAAAGAACATATTTCTCTGCAGACAGAATATGACTCTCTGGCAACCACCCACGTGGAAGACCTGTTTCTTAGATCGAGACAGTCTCAGTATGAACACGGGGAACGAGCAAGTAAATTACTTTCCCATCAATTAAGGCAGGCGGCTGCAGATAGTCTAATAACAGAAGTTATAACAACAACTGGGGACACTATGATTGACCAGAAGGGTATAAACGATCAGTTTAAATGTTTTTATGAGACACTATATTCATCTGAGGTCATTGATGACTCCTCTGTTACACACTTTTTCAACAACCTTGGGCTTCCCACATTAGATCCGGACGAGGCTGCCGCCCTGGAGGGGGACATTTCTAAGGGGGAAATAGAATGCGTGATTAAGACTATGAAGAGCGGAAAAGCCCCTGGGCCTGATGGCCTACCGATAGAATTTTATAAAAAAAATTTCCAGTAAACTAGCACCAGTGCTTCAGGAGGTTTACAAGGAGGCCTTTGGCCGTGGGTCACTACCTACTACTATGTCTCAAGCGATTATATCTGTCCTTCTTAAGAAGGGAAAGGACCCGACGAGATGCGACTCTTACAGACCGGTGAGTCTGCTCTGCTGCGATAATAAAATACTCTCTAAAGCCATAGCATTGCGTTTGGAGACAGTTTTACATAAGGTTATTCACCCAGACCAGACTGGGTTTATGAAGGGTAGGCAGTCCTTTGGTAACCTAAGACGCCTTTACAACATAGTATACTCTAGTCCTAGCCCCACTGCGGAGGTACTTTTCTCACTTGATGCGCATAAAGCGTTCGATCGCACTGAATTTGAGTACTTGTTTACAGCGCTTGAACGATTTGGGTTCAGTCCAGGCTTTATATCCTGGATTAAGCTTTTGTATTCTGCACCTCAAGCTGCGGTTCGCACTAATAACGTTGTCTCAGGGTATTTTCCCCTCCAAAGGGGCACGCGTCAGGGCTGCCCATTATCACCTCTCCTATTCAACTTGGCAATAGAGCCTCTAGCCATTGCCCTTAGAGCCCGGCCTGATTTTACTGGTATTGTGAGGGGAGGCCATACGCATAAATTGGCCCTGTATGCGGACGATTTGCTGCTGTTTTGTGCGGACCCTCCTAGGTCAATCCCGATTGCACTTGATGTTATTGCCCTGTTTGGGTCGGCATCTGGTTACAAAATTAACCTCACCAAAAGCCTACTGTTCCCAATTAATTCGCACGCGTCTGAACTCTCCTACACTGATTTTCCCTGTAAAGTGGTTTTTGACTCGTTTACATACCTGGGGGTGCATGTGACACGGAAATTCAGGGACCTGGCTAAGGAGAATTTTCAACCGGCACTTGAAAGGGTTAAAGAGGACCTAAAACGCTGGGCATCTCTTCCCATATCTTTGGCTGGGAGAGTAAATGCTGTGAAAATGGTTGTGCTGCCAAGGTTGTTGTACTACTTTCAGCAAATTCCTATATTTCTTCCAAAATCCTTCTTTAAAGAGCTAGACAAGCACGTCTCTACATTTATCTGGGACAAGAAAATTCCGCGTCTCCGTAAGACTTTTTTGGAGAAATCTAAATCAGAGGGAGGTTTTTCACTCCCCAATTTCCTGCACTACTACTGGGCTGCGAATCTCCACAAACTAGTCTTTTGGATGTCCTACTTTAGGGAGGGGTCGGGTTCGATCTGGTCCAGCATGGAAATGTTTTCTTGTAAACCGATGGATCCGGCCTCCTTATTGTGCGCTCCCCCTGCCGCTCAGTAAAAAATATCACTCTAACAACCCAGTGGTTAGCAGCTCACTTAGGATTTGGTCGCAGTTTCGACTACATTTTGGACTAACTCAGATGATTCCGGTTCCTCCTATAGTTCGTAACCCAATTTTTAAGCCTGCTTTACTTGACTCGGCTTTTCAATTTTGGTTCTCTAAGGGCCTGAAGAGTGTGGCCGATTTCTTTCGGAGGGGGGTGTTCTTATCTTTTGAGGATCTGGTCAGAGAATATAATGAGCCCATGACCCACTATTTTAGGTATTTACAGGCTCGTGACTTTGTCCGGAAACATCTCCCCTCCTTTCCGTCGGCTCCGCCAAGGGGGTGGCTGGAGGACTGTCTTGACCTTTACCCCTTTCTGGGGGGATGTGTTTCTAGATTGTATAACATTGTCCAGGACATTTCTAGTCCGCCCCTTAAGCATCTTAGGGACTCTTGGGAGAAGGAATTGGGGTTGAAACTATCTGATGAGACTTGGCAGTCCGCGACTGAGAGGATACATAAATCCTCCTTATGTGTAAGACATGGGGTACTTCAATTCAAGGTGTTCCATAGGTTACATCTTTGTAGAAGCAGGCTTGCAAAGCTGTATCCGAATACCGACCCCACCTGCCTGAGGTGCCATTTAGCCCCTGCCACCCTCTCCCATATGTTTTTTACCTGCCGATCCATCGCCCCATTCTGGTCCTCTGTGTTCGATACTCTCTCTTTTATGTATTCGCGCAAGATGCAACCTGACCCTGTCACAGCTATATTTGGCCTGGCTCCTAGGGGGATGTCCCTTTCAAACTGTCAATTAAACTCTCTTGCCTTTGCCTCTCTCCTGGCCCGTCGACTCATTCTTCTCAAGTGGAAGGACCGTTCGCCACCCTCGCATGCTCGGTGGGTCAGGGAGGTAACAGCACATCTAAAATTAGAGGAGCTACGATACCGTAGTCAGGGCTTTGCAAAAAAGTACCATGAAACATGGCAGCCCTTCCTGGATTACTTTAAAAACCTGCCGAATGCAGATGTGACTGACTGAGGCCCTCATGTAGGTCCCCCCCCCCCCCCACCTTTCCTTTTTAGTTGCATTTTGTAACCTATTTTGAATTTATCTATTTTGAATCTCCGTACGTCCGTACGTACGTCCGTTCGAACGTTTCTACCTATATCTCGGCAACCCCTGGGCCCACAGTGACCAAACTTCACATGTGGATACATCTCAGAGGGGGAAGGGACACTATGGTGACCTTGACCTAATTTGCATATTAAGTAGGTCACAGGGTCACGAAGTGCTTAGAAACACATTTTGGGCTCTGGAGGCCTAGGTTTTTGAGCTAGGGCTCTGAAATGTTATACACACATGATACACACTCCAGGGATAACCTCCAGTACACCAAGTGACCTGACCTTGACCTTGAAGATTGGTAGGGTCTGAAGTTTGCTCGTCATGGTTGCACAATACATGTATTTTCATATAAACATTTCTCCTCATTTCTCAGCAGTTCCTGGGCTCACAGTCACCAAACTTCACACATGGACACTCCACCTGGGGAGAAGGGGCACCATGGTGACCATGACCTAATTTGCATATCAGGTCACAGGGTCACTAAGTGCATAAAAAACACCTTGTGGGCTCTGGAGATGTATTTTGACATAGCTTATGAAGAAGACCTTTCAGATTCTACATAATTATCTACTAGGACCCATGGAACACCCTCTAGTGTACCAAGTGTGCTGCCTTAGAGCTGGCTTTGTGAGAAAATAGAAAGCCCTCCGGCGGGGGATTAGCCCAGCAACGGCCTTCTTATTTAGTTAGCCAACAAATAATGCTAGCTAAAGATCATTCAGAAACACCCCCCCCCTACACACACACACACACACACACACACACACACACACACACACACACACACACACACACACACACACACACACACACACACACACACACACACACATACACACACAAACATCAGAATCCCAATATAGTCCCATAATGATAGTACATTATGTTTACAGACCTGAAAAATTCGGCAAACCTTCTCCATGAAATAAGACGAATGAATCCATCGTTTAAAGAGCTCGGACCACGTTCAAAAACTCCCGGGGTGGCGGGACTGGGCGGGAGGGGGTGTGGGTGTGTGGTTCTGCTCACAGGCAGACTGAAGGGGGCAGCAACGCAATGCGCCTTTGTTTACTCTCCCATTAAGCGAAGAAAAGACTCGACTTCTGGTTTTCTGGCAACTCAGATTTTAAATAAAGGATTACGGTCGTACTTAATTTCCCGATTTTTTGTTTCAGAAACGCATATCGGGAAAACCGGAAACCATCCGATTTTCGTTTTTTCGATTTTCAATTTTAAAACGAAAAACGGGAGATGAGCCATCTCCCGTTTTTCGTTTCCCCAATATCAGATCGAAAAACAAAAAAAGGATGGTTTCCGTGTCAAAACGAAAATCAAATGGCCGGAAATTACACGGACCGGACCTCTGCTTCTCTGCTGCTGCTCCTGCTCCTTCTGCCGCTCCTGCTGCTCTGTTGCTGCTCCTGCTGCTCCTGCTGCTCCTGCTGCTCCTGCTGCTCCTGCTGCTCCTGCTGCTCTGCCGTTCTGCTGCTCTGTTGCTGCTCCTGCTCCTGCTGCTCCTGCTGCTCTGCCGTTCTGCTGCTCTGCTGTTGCTGATTTTGTGTCTTGGTTTAGCTAAAACCTGGTTGAAGAACTTTGATGTTTTTTGTTGGAATTGAAGCCGTTAGATTAGATTAGATCATTACTGCAGTTCCACATTGACAAATAGTTAAAGATAGCTTAATGATGGCACACAGTGCTATACGGCACACTGATGATATACTGTGTATATATATATATATTATATATATATATATATATATATATATATATATATATATATATATATATATATATATATATATATATATATATATATATATATATATATATATATATATATATATATATATATATATATTATATATATAGTCTATAAGTTGAGAGGTGTGGAGGAGTGTGGAGGAGTAGAGGAGGAGATCCTGAGACATGGAGTCTCGTGTTCCAACATGTTTCTGTCAAAACATCATCAGTTACTGAAAGCAGCTTTTATTTTTAAACTTTGAAGTTGAAGTTTGACAGGAGGAGGAGGAGAGGAGGAGAAGAAGAAGAGGGGAGGAGGAGGAGGAAAGAGGAGGAGTCCCCCACCCTGCCACACAATATGATAGACGTATGAATAAATAAATATATATATATATATATGTATATATATAGCATGAAGCTGAATAGATGAATGGGTATTGTTAATACTGATGAAGGGTTTTACGAAGGGAGGTTTACTGATGGAGGTTTACACTGATGAAGGTTTAGACTGATTGAGGATTTCTGATGGAGGTTTACACTGATGGAGGTTTAGACTGGTGTAAATTTACTTATGAGGTTTGGACTGACGGAGGTTTAGAATGATGGAGGTTTAGACTGATGGAGGTTTATTGATGGAGCTTTAGACTGATTGAAGTTCAGACTGATGGAGGTTCAGACTGATGGAGGTTCCGACTGACAGAAGTTTAGACTGATGGAGTTTCAGACATAATGAGGTTTAGACTGATGGAGGTTTAATGATTGAGGTTTAGACTGATGGAGGTTTACTGACAGAGGCTTAGACTGATGGGGTTTTACAGACAGAGGTTTAGACTGATGGAGGTTTACTGACAGAGGTATAGACTGATGGAGGTTTACTGATGGAGGTGTACACTGATGGAGGTTTCGACTGGTGTAGCTTTACTTATGAGGTTTGGACTGACGGAGGTTTAGACTGATGGAGGTTTAATGATCGAAGTTTAGACTGAAGGAGGTTTAGACTGATGGAGGTTCAGACGGATGGAGGTTTACTGTTGGAAGTTCAGACTAATGGAGGTTTACTGATGGAGGTTCACACTAATGGAGGTTTAGACTGACGGAGATTCAGACTGATGGAGGTTTACTGATGGAGGTTTGCTGATTGAAGTTTAGCCTGATGGAGCTTTAAACTGATGGAGGTTTACTGATGGAATTTTACACTGACAGATGTTTAAAATGATGGAGGCTCACTGATGGAGGTTTAGACTGATGGAGGTTTACTGACGGAGTTTTACACTGACAGAAGTTTAAAATGATGGAGGCTTACTGATGGAGGTTTAGACTGATGGAGGTTTACTTATGGCGGTTGACTGATGGAGTTTTAGACTGCTGGAAGTTTAGACTAATAGAGGTTCAGACTGATGGAGGTTAACAGATGGAGTTTAGACTGATGGAGGTTTACTAATGGAAGTTTACTGATGGACGTTGAGACAAATTGATGTTTACTGATGCAGGTTTAATGATTGAGGTTTACTGATGGAGGTTTACACTGATGGAGGTTTACTGATGGAGGTTTACACTGATGGAGGTTTACTGATGGAGGTTCAGACTGATGGAATTTTACACTGATGGAAGTTTAGACTGACTCTCTCTCTCTCTCTCTCCCTCTCTCTCTCTTTGCAGCTGGTGTCTCTCATCCTTCAGGTTTTGACTTGTCTCTACAAAGATAAACTTTACATAAACATTTCATTCTTCTGCAGTCGACTGGAAACTTCCTCCTGCTGCACCCAGAGAGCACCTGCACCTCCTCCCCTCCTCCTTCTCTTGCCTCCACCTCCTCCTCCTCCACTTTCTCCTGCTGCTTCACCCAGAGAGCAGCTGCACCTCCTCCCCCTCCCCTCCTCATTCTCCTGCCCCCTCCCCTCCTCCTCCCCCTCCCCTCCCCTCCTCCTTCTCCTGCCCCTCCTGTTGAATCCCCTACTCCTCCTCTTACACCTCCTCCTCTTCCTCCTGTGGCATCTCCTACTCCACCTCCATCTCCTCCTCCTGCACCTCTTTCTCTTCCTCCTGTTGAGTCCCTACTCCTCATCCATCCCATCCTCCTCCTCCTCCATCCCCTCCTCCTCCTCTTGCATCCCCGCCTCCTCCTCCCGCATTCCCTACTCCTCCTCCTCTTCCTCCTCTTCCTCCATCCCCTCCTCATCCTCCTCCTCCTCCTCCTCCTGCATCCCCCACTCCTCCTAATCTTCCTCCTCTTCCTCCTGTTGAATCCCCTATTCGTCCTCCATCCCCTCCTCCTCCTCCAGCCCGTCATTCTCCTGCACCTCCTCCTCCTCCAACGACAGTGACACAGTAGGACAATAAAGTTTGATTTGATTATTTACCTTCTCCAAAGTTTCCCTTCCTGTTTTATTTGGTTGGCAATGAAAACATTCCTTTATTCCTTCATTCATTCATTCATTCATTCATCCATTCATTCATTCATTCATTCGCCAGCATGTTTTCCTGTCTCTATGATTCCTCCATTAATCATCCTTGCTGCCCCTCCTTGCCCCTCCAACCTGCCCTCTCTTGTTGCCCCAGTCCCTGTCCAGTTTAGGTTAGCATAGCAGCGTAGCATAGCAGCGTAGCAGCGCAGCGTCTCATCTTTCCGCTGAGCGTTTTGTTTTTGAAGACACTTCAAAGCTACCCTCATGTAGCCCTCATGTTGCCCCCAAGTTGCCCTCATGTTGCCGCTGCCATTGCCGGCTGGTTGCTGGCCCGTTGCCACGGCAGCCTGCGTGCCTACGTGATGTTTGTGTGAGTCGTGACGGTGCAGCGATGAGAAGATAAACCGCAGACAGATGGAGGAGAGATTAGAGGAACTGGTCGGACTGGTTCCTACCCCGAGTGGGGGGGGGGGCAGGAGGAGGTGGCAGGGGACAGCAGGGGGGCAGGAGGAGGCAGCAGGGGCAGGTGGGGGCAGGAGGAGGCAGGAGCGGGGCAGGAGGAGGCAGATGGAGGAAGCAAGGAGCAGGAGGAGGCAAAAGGAGGCAGCAGGGGGCAGGAGGGGGCAACAGACTGCAGAGGCCACAGCACATGGAGTATGGGTCATGGGAGGGTCATTTGATTCCCGAGCGACAGAAAGAAAAGAGCTCCTACTCCAAACCCCCCACCACCTACCCCCACCCCCCGTCCCACTTCAGCTGTCTATTGAAAGTCACGACCATATATCATCAAAGTGAAAACATCCATTAGTGAGAAGCTCCTTCTGTGTGTGTGTGTGTGTGTGTGTGTGTGTGTGTGTGTGTGTGTGTGTGTGTGTGTGTGTGTGTGTGTGTGTGTGTGTGTGTGTGTGTGTGTGTGTGTGTGTGTGTGTGTGTGTGTGTGTGTGTGTGTGTGTTCATGTTGCTGAGGTGTCACTGGACAGATGATTTACTGCAGATAGCAGAGATTGATGAGTGAAATGCAATGATGGTGATCGGAGGAGGTGGAGGAAGATACAGATGGAGGAGGTTGAGGAGGTGAAGGAGGAGGATACAAGAGGAGGAGGTGGAGGAGTAGGATACAAGAGGAGGAGGTAGAGGAGGATACAGGTGCAAGATACAGATGGAGGAGGATACAGGTGGAGGATGATACAACCCTAACCCTCCTCCTCCTGTAGCTTCCTCCTCTTCCTGTACCCCCTCCTCCTCCTGTACCTTCCTCCCCCTCTCCCTGTACCTTCCTCCTCTTCCTGTACCCCCTCCTCCTCCTGTACCTTCCTCCCCCTCTCCCTGTACCGCCCTCCTCTTCCTGTACCCCCTCCTCCTCCTGTACCTTCCTCCCCCTCTCCCTGTACCTTCCTCCTCTTCCTGTACCCCCTCCTCCTCCTGTACCTTCCTCCCCCTCTTCCTGTACCTTCCTCCTCTTCCTTGTGTACCATCCTCCTCTTCCTGTACCCCCTCTCTTCCTCTACCTTCCTCCTCGTCCTGTACCCCCTCTCTTCCTCTACCTTCCTCCTCTTCCTGTACCCCCTCCTCTTCCTGTACCCCCTCCTCGTCCTGTACCCCCTCCTCTTCCTGTACCCCCTCTCTTCCTCTACCTTCCTCCTCGTCCTGTACCCCCTCCTCTTCCTGTACCCCCTCCTCTTCCTCTACCTTCCTCCTCGTCCTGTACCCCCTCCTCTTCCTGTACCCCCTCCTCCTCCTCTACCTTCCTCCTCGTCCTGTACCGTCCTCCTCTTCCTGTACCCCCTCCTCCTCCTCTACCTTCCTCCTCGTCCTGTACCGTCCTCCTCTTCCTGTACCCCCTCCTCCTCCTCTACCTTCCTCCTCGTCCTGTACCGTCCTCCTCTTCCTGTACCCCCTCCTCTTCCCGTACCTTCCTCCTCCTCCTGGACCCCTCTCCTCCTCTTCCTGTACCCCCGCCACTTCTTCCTGTACCCCTCCTCCTCTTCCTATACCTTCCTCCTCCTCTTCCTGTTATAGTGGGTGGACGTTGCTCAAGTGCAGGAATCACCAGGGAACAGATTAACATCAACAAAGGTTCTTTTATTCTTTTAACTGAAAATACATTTTATTCGGAGTCTTCTCTCTCGGTGCTTCTACAAGGAGTTGGTATGGAGATAGACAACACGTGGACTGGATCGGTAATGGAGTCGGGCTGAGAGCGAACGAAGGGGAGCGTGTCTCGCCCAGGCAGAAAACTCCTGTGAAGTTGATCCGACACCGAGCAAGATGTGGAACAGAGTGGGAACGAGCTGAACTGGACGGAGCTGAGCAGGATGGAGCTGAGTCTGCTGCGGTGGGAGTCCGATGGGCGGCAGTCGTGGCGGCGAGAGGAGAGCGGATTTTTACCGGCTGGGTCCTTGGCTTCTGGTCAAGCTGGTTGGGTCCGAACAACATGGTTCTGAAGACACTAAGGTGCATGAATTAGTCAAGCGCAGGCAACAGAGCGAGACGTAAACCAACTGGCCAGGAGGCTGACAGTAGTGGCGCTTAAGCCCCGTTTTCACTGCACAAAAAGTGCTGGAATGGACAGGTGTAGTCTGTTACGGTTCGTGTTTCCACCGCAAGAATTTGTGATTTTCCAGAAACAACCGCTCCAAAGGTGGTCGCTTTTCCGCTACCCCTCCGTCGGGACACCCGGGACTATGGAACAGGTCTGAGTTTGAGGAGCCAACTGCTGATTGGTCAGTGATTTACTACACGCCCTCAATATTTTAATATGTCGGCTGTATGAATCCTCTGCTGTTAGTGTGGTCAGCTTTGCACTGGTTGTTCATTGGTTTTTTTCTTCCTTTTCTTTACTTTGCTCCTCAACTTTCGTGTTGGTCGTGAAAGAGCGTATGTGAGGCAGGGGGAGACCGGGGCTCGGGACTTTGCATCGCGTCGGAGCTTTCTGTTTGCAGCATAGAGTCAGTGCACCATGCTGGGGGTGCGCCGTGCTGGGGGTGCAGAGGAGCAGGAAAACACAACCTGTAGCCCTATAATACGTGACACTTCCTGTAGCTTCCTCTTCTTCCTGTACTTTCCTCCTTTTCCTGTACCTTCCTCCTCCACTTCCTCTACCCCACCCTCCTCTTCTGGCACCTTCCTCCTCCTCTTCCTGTATCTCCCTCTTCCTCCACCTGTACCCCCTGCTCCTTCTCCTGTACCTTTCTCCTCCTCTTCCTGTACCCTCCTCCTCCTCCCCCTGTACCAACTCCTCCACCTCCTATACCTTCCTCCTCCTGTGCCCCATCATCCCTCTCCTCCTTTACCAACTCCTCCACCTCCTGTACCATCCTCCTCCTCCACCAGTACCCCCTCCTCTTCCTCCCCTGTACCTTCCTCTTCCTCCCCCTGTAGCCCCTCCTCCTGTACCGTCCTCCTCTTCTTTTTGTACCCCCTCCTCCTCCTGTACCCCCCCTCGCCATGTACCTTCCTCCTCTTCCTGTACCCCCTCCACCTCCTGTACCTTCCTCCTCCTGTGCCCCATCATCCCTCTCCTCCTGTACCAACTCCTCCACCTCCACCAGGACTCCGTCCTCCTCATGTACCTTCCTCCTCTTCCTCCCCCTGTAGCCCCTCCTCCTCCTGTAAGATAAGATAAGATAAGATATGCCTTTATTGATATCACAGTGGAGAAATGTACTTGTATCATTCAGCTCTTGAGGACACTCATGAGGAAAGGAGAGGAAGGTGCAAACAGTTAGTAGAATAGAGGTATGTACCTTCCTCCTCTTCTTCTTGTACCCCCTCCTCGTCATGTACCTTCCTCCTCTTCCTGTACCCTCCTCCTCTTCCTCCATCTGTACCCCTCCTCCTTTTCCTGTACCGTCCTCCTCCTCCTCCTCTTCTTCCTGTATGTTGCCCTCCCTCCTCCCCCTCCTCCTGTACCCCTCCTCCTTTTCCTGTACCGTCCTCCTCCTCCTCCTCTTCTTCCTGTATGTTGCCCTCCCTCCTCCCCCTCCTCCTGTACCAACTCCTCCTCCTCCTGTACCGTCCTCCTCCTCTTCCTCCCACTCTACCCTCTCCTCCTCTTCCTGTACCAACCCCTCCCCCTCTTTCTGTACCAACTCCTCCCCCTGTACCCCCTTCCACCTTCCTCCTCTTCCTCCTCTTTCTCCTCCTGTACTTCATCCTCCTTTTCCTGCACCAACTCCTCCACCTCCCTGTACCCTCCCCGTACCCTACCCCTCTTCCTGTGCATCCTCTTCCTCCCCTTGTACATCCTCCTTCTCCTGTGCCCATCATCCCTCTCCTCCTGTACCAATACCTCCACCTCCTGTACCATCCTCTTCCTCCCTCTGTAACCCCTCCTCCTCATGTATCTTCCTCCTCTTCTTCCTGTACCCCATCCTCATCATGTACCTTCCTCCTCTTCCTGTACATTACTCTCCCTCCTCCTGTACCCTTCTCCTCCTCTTCCTCCCACTGTACCCCCTCCTCCTCTTCCTGTACCAACCCCTGCCCCTGTACCCCCTCCTCCACTTGTACCCCTCCCTCCTCCTGTACCAACTCATCCACCTCCTGTACCCTCTTTCTCCTCTTCCTCCACCAGTACCCCCTCATCCTCCTGTACCTTCCCCCTCTTCTTCTTGTACCCCCTCCTCCTCCTGTACCTTCCTTCTCTTCCTGTACCCTCCACCTCCTCCTTTTCCTGTACCTTCCTCCTCCTCCACCCCTCCTCTTCTTCCTGTACATTGCTCTCCCTCCTCTCCCTCCTCCTGTACCAACTCCTCCACCTCCTGTACCCCCCCTCTTCTTGCTGTACCCCTTCTTCCTCTTACTGTACCAACTCCTCCTCCTCCTCCTCCCCTTGTACCCCTTCCTCCCCTGTACTTCCTCCTCCTTTTCCTGTACCAACTCCTCCACCTCCCTGTACCCTCCCCCTCCTCCTGTACCTTCCGTGATGCTCCTTCTGTGATCCCCCCCCCCCCCAAGAGAAGATGAAAGCTGATTGAGCACAAGATAGAGGTCACCAGCTGCTGCTTCCATTTAACTTTATCAAACCACTGAGAGGCTCTTGAGGTTTACTCTTCCTCTTCTGTGATGTAGCTTGTAAGAACCTTAAATACAATGTTTCTCCATGTTACTGAAGTTTGTTAGAACCTTAGTTACAATGTTTCTCCACCATGTTAATGATGTAGCTTGTTAGAACGTCACTTACAATGTTTCTCCACCATGTTGCTGATGTAGCTTGTTAGAGCCTCAGTTAAAGTGTTTCTCCATCATGTTACTGATGTAACGTGACACGTGGTGGAGCGGGAGGTTACAGTACGGCAAAGCGTACCCAGGAACAGCTCTGTCATGCGGTCCCACAACAGAAAATACAGTAAAAATGTAGGCGGGGTTGTGAACGACTCGGAGACACTCCATGGCTGTCAAATCATTCTCTTGTGACTCAGGTTCAACTTGCGAATAGCAGCGTCCAGCTCCTGCTGAATCCTGTTCCTGAGAGGAGCGACACAACACCACTGTCTTTTAACAACCTCGGTAAAAGACCGTGATGTTGTGTCACACGCCTACGTTTCAATAAACCCAGTTAACATATCAACCAGTGACTGCAATTGGCGCCTGTAAACCACAACGGAGGGTTTACGGTGATAAATATTTAAATACTGCGGGCATGTTGAGAGGAGCGATCGTCACGACCAATCAGCAGATGGCGGTGCCGTCGCTCCTCTTCACTTCCTGTTTCACCGTGCTGGGTACCTCAACAGGGGGGTAGCGGAAAATTGTACCCGGCAATTGCAGGTTCTCTCCGTACCATCCACAACTTTAAAGTCGGACCGTGCCAAAACCCATCCCGCCCCGTGATGCTGCGCAACAGAAAATGCAGTTGAACTGTACCTATAGTTTCTCCACCATGTTACTGATGTAACTTGCTAGAGCCTTAGTTACAATGTTTCTCCACCATGTTACTGATGTAACTTGCTAGAACCTTAGTTACAATGTTTCTCCACCATGTTACTGATGTAGCGTGTTAGAACCTTAGTTACAATGTTTCTCCACCATGCTACTGATGTAGCGTGTTAGAACCTTAGTTACAATGTTTCTCCACCATGTTACTGATGTAGCTTGTTCAAACCTTATTCATGTTTCTCCACCATGCTACTGATGTAGCGTGCTAGAACCTTAGTTATGTTTCTCCACCATGTTACTGATGTAGCGTGTTAGAACCTTAGTTACAATGTTTCTCCACCATGTTACTGATGTAGCTTGTTCAAACCTTATTCATGTTTCTCCACCATGCTACTGATGTAGCGTGCTAGAACCTTAGTTACAATGTTTCTCCACCATGTTACTGATGAAGCTTGTCAGAACCTTAGATACAATGTTTCTCCACCATGTTACTGATGAAGCTTGTCAGAACCTTAGATACAATGTTTCTCCACCATGTTACTGATGAAGCTTGTCAGAACCTTAGTTACAATGTTTCTCCACCATGTTACTGATGAAGCTTGCTAGAACCTCCAGATGACTATACGACCACGAGATGTGTAGGTTGTGAGGTCATGTTATAGATCAGTGAGACACTTGTTACAATCACGTTTTTAATGAATTCCACATCAAAGAGTCTTTCAAGTGATTCAATCACCTGGTTATATCATCTCAATCAGCTTCTGGTTCACAGTCCCTCAGGTTGTCATGGAGCCCGGCCGAGTCGGCATCAGTCCATGTGCATTAGACATCCAGCACATCAGCAGTGAACTTGGAGTGTCACCATGACAACTAAAGAGAAGGACAGATGACCAATCACATGCTCCAAGCACCCACGAGTTGGTATAGGCAGTGTCGGTGGTCGCCACCCGACGGCCTTCAGGTAGCGTCCACTGACACCACTGTCTCTTCCTGCTTGTACGTCAGCGCTGCCACCATGTCGTCATCGAACAGGATGGGAGCCACCTCATCATCGGGTGGCCCGCCCTCACCGTGCATGCGCCGTCGGTGCTGCTGCAAGTTACCGCGGCGGTTGAAGCGGGCAGCGCAGAGGTCACAAGCGTACGGTCGCTCCCCGGTGTGAATAATGATGTGCCGCGCGAGCTGTGAGCGGCACTTCTTGTCTTTGCCGCAGATGTGACAGACGAAGCTCTGCGGCGGGCGTGCCCCGTTGGCGTGCACCACCTGGCGGTGCCTCTTCAGGTGGCTGTGGCGGCGGAAGCTGCGGCTGCAGAAGTCGCAGGGGAAAGGTCGCGTCTCACTGTGGATGAGCGAGTGACTCGCCAGCAGCGAGCGGAACCTGAAGACTTTTCCACAGATGGAACATGGGAACAACTTGTCTTCGTCCAACCTGCACCTCGCCTGGCGCAGAGCCTCGTGACCTTTGACCTTGAGGTGAACGCGGACGTGGTGCTGTTTTAGGCAGGTGGCGCGCTGGAAACTGCGCAGGCAGAGGGCACAGCGGTGTGGCCGCTCGGCAGTGTGTGTGCGGGCGTGCGTGGCGAGGAGCTCCTCCGAGTACAGCCGCTTCCCGCACACACTGCAGGGGAACGGCAGGTCCAGCAGCTCACTGCCGGGGCCGCTGGCGCTGTTGGAGTGGATCAAGAGCTTGTGGCGTTTGAGCTGGTACTGACGGGCAAACTTGCGGCCGCAGATGTCGCAGAGGTGTGGCCGCTCGCCTGTGTGTGTCTGGAGGTGGACGGCGAGCTGCGAGCGACACTTGAACTCTTTGCCACAGAAATCACAGAGCAGCGAGCTCGGTCGCAGGGACTCGGCAGCGCCGTTTTGATGCACCACCTTCTTGTGGTGCTCTAGGTCGTTGGTCCTCATGTAGGCTTTGGGGCAGAGGTCGCAGCGGTGCGGCTTCACGCCAGAATGGATGACCTCGTGGGTTTTGAGGCGTGACCTGCAGCTAAAGGTCTTTCCGCAGGCGGCGCAGAGCCACGGGTGGACGTGGCGCCGCTTCTCCAGCTTGGCTATGCCGTTGGGGTGCAGCCGGCTGAGGTGATGCTGCAGGTTATCACGGCGGTTGAAGCGCAGGTTGCACAGGTGGCAAGCGAACGGCTTCTTCCCTGTGTGGATGAAAGAGTGACGCGCCAGGCTGGACTTGTTCTTCATCACTTTGCCACAGATGTCACACATGGTGCTGTCGGGCTCCAGCTTCACCGACACAGGTGCATGCTGGGACTGTGAGTCTACCAGCACGTCTCCGGGAGCTCCGCGCGGCGGATCCATGTCTGAGGGGACAAAGTCTAGAGTGAGCTCAAACACATCCAAGCCAACAGCCAGAACCTGAAGCCTGCAACCACACTCCTCACCCTCGCCTCTGTCAGGAGGAGTCCAGGTCGGATCACCACAGTCCTCCAACATCACCTCCTCCCCCTCCTCCTGCTCCTCCTCCTCCTCCTCCTCCTGCTCCTCTACGATAGCATCACCAGCTGCTGCTTGGCGACGCCGGCGTGGCGTTGAGCTCTGTTGGGTGATGTCGCTGCGCTGTGGTGGGAGTCTCCTCCTGGTTCTGGTTCTACTCCTGGTACTGACAGCTGGTGAGGCTGTGGTTCTGGTTCTGGTTTTGGCTCTGGTGGAAGTGCAGTGCTGCAGCAGAGCGCCCCCATCTGGTCCATCAGATCGAACAGCGAAGCACTGCAGCAGGTCAGGGGAGGAACCTGCAGACAGAGCCCAGGGATCATTAATGAGGCGGCGACCGCTGGCGACCTATGACCTGTTCAGGTAAGCCGCTGTGATGTCACACCGACCGTCAGGACCAGCCACGTGGCGCTCTCACCTGAATGTCTCCAGCTCAACTGCTGAGTCAGCAGGTCCACCTGTACACTGGCGTCCCGCCGCTCTGCTGCGTCGCTCTGACAGCCCACCTCCCTCCTCTCCTCAGGGCTCTTCCACTGACAGCCCACCTCCCTCCTCTCCTCAGGGCTCTTCCACTGACAGCCCACCTCCCTCCTCTCCTCAGGGCTCTTCCACTGACAGCCCACCTCCCTCCTCTCCTCAGGGCTCTTCCACTGACAGCCCACCTCCCTACTCTCCTCAGGGCTCTTCCACTGACAGCCCACCTCCCTACTCTTCACCTCCTCATCCTCCTCTGCTACAGACCTCAGCAGGAAAACACAGAGCTGCTCTCCTGCTGCTCCTCCTCCCCCTCCTCCTGCTGCTGCTCGTCCTCTTCCCCCTCCTGCTGCTGCTGCTCCATCTCCTCCTGCAGCTCCTCCTCCTCCTGCTTCACCACCTTCCAGGAGTCCAGGCGACATCCCTGAAACAACCAAATGGCACATCTCATGTTAGCCACACAGCTACAACAGCTCACGTGCACAACTGAAATGATGTTACATCACTACAAGTCACTACAGGTTGTTACATGTCACTACAGGTGTTTACAGGTTGTTACAGCTCACTTTACAAAGTATTACAGGTCACTCACTACAGGTTGTTACATGTCACACTATGTTTATTACATGTTATTACAGGTCACTGCAGGTTGTTACAGATCATACTACAGGTTATTACAGGTCACACTACAGGTCATTACACATTATTATAGGTCACAACAGGTTGCTACAGGTTATTACAGGTAGGGTTGGGTACCAAAATTCGGTTCCAAGTAGGAACCGAATCAAATATGGCGGGTACCGGGCACCCATATAAATAATTTTTCATTAGGCTGCTCAATTGATTGAATTCTAATTGCGATTACGATTACGTCTCCAGACGAGCTCAAAATTCAATATGAGAGCGCAGCGCAGTGTAACACCAAAATACTTCCAACCAGAAACCCCACTGTGGCGATCAGCTAAGGTCATAATTCACCCAGTTACTGTGGGGCGGTGGGGAACTTTATTTTGTAGAGAGGCAGGGTTTTCGAGCGGAAGTAGTTTTGTTGTTCCACCATGTGTGCGCTCCGCTGGAGATGAGACAAAAAAGAGAGAAAGGAAAAGCGTTTCAGAGTGTGTTCGAATGGAAAATAAAGTTTGGAGTTCCTTGCTGAACACGCCACCAATTTACTCACCAATTTTATTTTGTACCAATTTATCAAAGTATTTATGTTGGACTTATTTGTTGAAGTATATCTATCTGTTATTGTATTTTATTTATATATTGTTTTCAAACGATTGAGTGCAACACAACAGTTTGTTTTTTTACTACTACATTACAAGATATATGTATATATTTAACAGGAAAGTCTTTTTTTTTTTTTTTAAACATGTTCAATAAATGCTGCTCCAAATTCAAAGTCATAATCATGTATATAATCGTGATTTCAATCTTGCCCAAAATAATCGGGATTCTTTTTTTCAGAATCGAGCAGGCTTAGTACCCATGATTTTTATTTCAGTTTATTTCTCAGGGATATCTACTGATTGTAAGCATCTGTTATATGCTAAATGCACTTTAATTCTTAATGTTTATTTGCTGTGAATACGATGGACTTTAGTATTTTAGCACTAATGCTGCTGAGACAGGATTTTATTTTTGTTTACCACTTTCTTCAAATGCAAAGGAATAAAGGTACTTTTGTTAACTAAACAATTAACCTATTTTTTCACTATTTTGGAATCGAAGTAAGGAATTGTTAGGAACCGGATTCGATAAGTAGAACCGGAATCGGATTCATAAACATCTTAAAGATACTCATCCCTAATTGCAGGTCACTACAGGTAGTTCATTACAGGTCATTGCAACTCACAACAGGTTGTTACAGGTCACACCACAAGTTATTACAGGTCACGAGAGGTTATTAGAGGTCACGAGAGGTTGTTACACATTAATACAGATCAAGACAGATTATTACAGATCAAGACAGGTTGTTACAGGCCACTACAGGTTGTTACAGGCCATTACAGCACGCTAGCTCCGTGATCGTCATCTCAGCACGTTATCTCCGTGATACAGTCATCTTAGCACGTTAGCTCCGTGATATCTTAGCACGTTAGCGCTGTGCTACAATCATCTTAGCACGTTAGCTCCGTGATACAATCATCTTTGCACGTTAGCTCCGAGATACAGTCATTTTAGCACGTTAGCTCCGTGATACAGTCATCTTAGCACGTTAGCTCCGTGATATCTTAGCACGTTAGCTCTGTGCTACAGCGGTTTGACGGCGCGGCGGCTCAGAGAGCACACTCACCTGGCAATCGCACGGCTCACACGGACCCGGAAGGAGGCTCCGAGCTGGCTGAACTTAAACTATTGAACTTAAATCAGAAACGTGTAAAAGTTTTGGAGAAACAAGGCCGCGCGCCTCCTCTTGCTCGGTCTTCTTTTGCTTACAATGCGCTGCGCCCCACAGCTTCGCTTCTCTGGCAAGTGCTGTCACCCAGCGGTCACAAAAGGAAATGCATGTGATGCATGTGATGATCGAATTTGAACGAATCGTTCAAAATCCGCGAGTCACTTTACTGAACGGTGACCCACGAGTTTTCACGTTCATTAACTCGTTCACTGAGTCATTCTTGCTACAGCCTCCAGCCGCAGAGAGGACAATATAAATGTCACTGTTCTGCAGCTAGTCTAACTCCATTACTCACTTTAGTCACCCTGTGAGAAAAGCAGCTCTAATGCTAAAAGAGCTGCTAAAATCAGCTAGTAGCCGAACTGCTAACGCTAGCTGCTAAGCACAGCAGCTTCCGGCTCATTCACATGAGGCTTTCCGCATGCCGGAGTCAGCTTGTAGGTGTAGTTCAGCACGAATGACCGACTCACCTCGTTTCCGTCGTTCAGCTCACATGCTTAGTCAGCTCGTTTCAGTCGTTCAGCTCACATGCCCGAGTCAGCTCGCTTCAGTCGTTCAGCTCACATGCCGAGTCAGCTCGCTTCAGTCGTTCAGCTCACATGCCCGAGTCAGCTCGCTTCAGTCGTTCAGCTCACATGCTTAGTCAGCTCGCTTCAGTCGTTCAGCTCACATGCCCGAGTCAGCTCGTTTCAGTCGTTCAGCTCACATGCCCGAGTCAGCTCGTTTCAGTCGTTCAGCTCACATGCCCGAGTCAGCTCGCTTCAGTCGTTCAGCTCACATGCCTGAGTCAGCTCGCTTCAGTCGTTCAGCTCACATGCCCGAGTCACCTCGAAACTCGAAAGAGTCGTTCACTGAATTGGTCAGTAGCACTTCCGCAGTGTCGTTCACCTCGTGAGCGGTGAGCCCTCCGCTCCTCCCTCACCTGAAAATCTGCAGCTGCGCTCCGCTCAGAAAGTTTCTGAGTGACAGTGGAGAAAAGAAAAAACACATATTGTTTGTTTCACAAAGCTTGTAGAGATCAATACATGAAAAATACATGAATAAATACACAATAAGCAATGCTAAAATACGACTGAAGCGTGTATTGGGTTTCATTTAATATTGTCCCCTATTATTATTTCTGCCCTATGAACATCACATTATTTATTGATACTAGTAAAAAAAAGAAAATCAGAATGTTGGAAGGAAAAAAAACTGTAAAATCATATCTTGTGGCGGTTGCTAGGAGCCAGGTCTCTCACACAAAGGACTATGGGTAAAGGGGCGGGGTTTGGGCTCTCCCGCGCTGTGGCTTTTGTGGGTTGTACGAGTCCAGTTCTGTGTTCGCTACAATAAAGACGTGTTCCAAGATTCAGCTCTGCCTCATCCTTCGTCCTGCCACATTGGTGACCCCGACATGATCGCCTCCATTACTGCTCCCATTATCGGTGCTGATTTTCTCTTTGCTCATGATTTGCTGGTTGATGTCGAGAACCGCCGGTTGATCGATGCAGTGTCATTTGCTACCTTTCCGTGTGAGACCGGGGGACCTGGGCCGTTAACCCGCGCTAATTTTTTAGCATCAGAGAATGTGTTTCAGCGTTTGTTGGGGGAGTATCCATCTTTCACCAAGCCTGTATTTTCCACCACGGTGACGAAGCACGGTGTCGAGCATTTCATTGCTACCACGGGCCCACCGGTTTTTGTGCGCGCACGTCGCTTAGACCCGGAGAAGCTAGCTAGAGCTAAAGAGGAGTTTGCCAATATGCAGCGTTTGGGCATCGTGAGGCGTTCTAACAGCCCGTGGGCTTCACCGCTTCATATGGTGCCGAAGGCAGACGGGTCATGGCGGCCATGTGGAGATTTTCGCCGCCTTAACAATATCACTGTGCACGATCACTATCCCGTTCTGCATATTCAAGACTTTTCTGTGCGTTTGGCAGGCACGTCTGTGTTTTCTAAAGTGGACCTGGTGGCGGTTCTCACCAGGTTCCTGTGCGTGCAGGTGATGTGTCTAAGACTGCAGTGATTACCCTGTTCGGGCTTTTTGAGTTCATGCGCATGCCTTTTGGCCTTAAAGGGGCAGCACAGACTTTTCAGAGGTTGATGGACTCGGTGCTGCGCGACCTCACTTTCGTGTTTGTTTACCTGGATGACATCTTGGTGGCGAGTTCTTCAGTTGAGGAGCATTTGTTGCATCTGAAGCAAGTTTTTCAGCGCTTTGAGGAACACGGCCTTATTGTCAATCCTGCCAAGTGCCAGTTTGGTCTGCCTGTGATTGACTTTTTGGGTCATTGGATTTCAGCTCAGGGTGCCATTCCGTTGCCTTCTAAGGTGCAGGCGGTGACAGACTTCCCTCGTCCAGCCTCTGATAAGGCACTGCAGGAGTTTTTGGGCACGATTCATTTCTACAACCGCTTTCTTCCGCGTGCCGCCCACCTTCTGCAGCCACGTTATGGGGCTTTGTGTGTGAAGAAAGGCTCCGATCCAGTTGACTGGACACCGGATCGTGTCCAGGCTTTTGAGAGTGCCAAGACTGCTCTTGCTGATGCAGCTCTTTTAGCCCATCCAGCAGCTTTAGCACCCATCTCTTTAACGACTGACGCGTCTGATATAGCGGTGGGGGCTGTGGTGGAAGAGCAGGTGGCTGGAGTTTGGCAGCCTCTTGCATTTTTCAGCCGCAAGTTACGTGATAGCGAACGCAAGTATAGTGTTTTCGACCATGAATTGTTGGTGTTATATTTGGCAACTCGTCATTTCCGTTTCCTTTTGGAGGGTCGTTCATTCACAGCTTATGTGGATCACAAACCGTTGGCCTTTGCGATGTCTAAGGTGATGGAGCCGTGGTCTGCTCGCCAGCAGCACCATTTGTTATCCATCTCCGAGTTTACGACCGATACTTGACATGTGGCTGGTAAGGCGGATTGTGTCGCTGATTGTCCGTCTTGAGTGCTTGTGCTCCGGTGCATCTGGGGGAATTTTTGCCTGTGAGTTCTGCGCCGCGACCCCGGTCAGACATCGGTCCATTTTCCTCCAGTGGTTTTTCGGCTCTGGGCCCCGTTCACCACGGTTTTCCACGGTCGTTTGTTCAGGCGGAGCTCAATTCGGCCCGCCTTGCGTCGTGCGACATGACGCTCACCGCTCGCCCTTCCAACCCCAATATGATGGCTGATGAGGTCATGTGTCCGGCCCAGGTTCCCCGTCGTGGTCGCCCTCCTTCAAGACCCCCTGTGTTTTCTCCTCCTCATGGAAAACTCTCAGGAAGGGAGGGGTAAGTGAGAGCAGGATAACCCCCCCCCCCCCCCCCACCCCTTCAAGGGCTGACTCCTGATGGCCCAGGCAGGTCCGGGTGGGTGTTGTTGAACTCTTGGATGAGGGAGGGGTCATGAATGTTACTTGCCGGGACCCATGAGCTCTCCTCTGGCCCATCTCCCTCCAAGTCCACAAGGAATTGGTGATCCCTCCCACAATGCTGGACTGCCAGGAGCTTGCGGACCGTATAAACTGTCTTGCCGCTGTCCAGTATCCGGGGGGGTAGGGGGTTTTGAGGCGAGGACTAGGGGACTCTTGGTGGTGGGTTTGATGTGGGAAACGTGGAAAAAGGGATGGATTCGGATGTTCCTGGGGAGTTGGAGGCGAACGGCCACGGGGTTGATTATTTTGGAAATGGGAAAAGGGCCAAGTAATTGTGGGGTTAACTTGCGTGATGGTCCCCAGAGTCGGAGGTTCCTTGAGGAAAGCCACACTCGCTGCCCTGGCCGGTAGGTTGGTGCCTGTGAGTGATGACAGTCAGCATAGATCTTATCAGACGCCGCCACTCAGAGAAGATGCTGGTGGGCTTGGATCCAGAATCTGCGGCACCTCTATACCAGGGCAGCCGCCGAGGGAATGTGAACCTCTTTCTCAAGGGCTGGGAAGAGTGGGGGCTGAAAACCATAAACACAATGAAAGGGTGAGAGTCCAGTAGATGCAGAGGGAAGAGAGCTGTGTGCATACTCCACCCAGATGATGTTTTTGGACCAGGAGGAGGGTTGTTGGTGGAACAGGAGACGAAGGCCAGTCTCCAGGACTTGGTTAAGACCAGGGGTCAGCAACCCGCGGTTCCGGAGCCACATGCGGCTCTTTCGTCCCTCCACTGCGGCTCCTTGAGCCTCTGTCCCACTACAGTTCATCCCGGAGAGGGACGTAAGGATGCAAAGCGCACCCCAGAGCGCAGTCCCGCTACAAAGAGTGGGGTAAAATGCAGGCAGGTCGTTTACGACGCAGCGATGTAACGTCATTACGCAGCAAAAATGGCATGAAGAACGTAGAATTGCGGCTGCAGGTCATGACAGCCGGAGCCGCAGCTCTACGGTTCAACTGGTATCTGAAGCTGGGAGCTTCCTCTTCCTTTCACAGTAAAACTGCTGCGCTGTGGAGCGCCGACAATTCCGGGAGGTTTATTGCAGACTTGTTGAGAGTGACGGAACATTCTAGTGAATTACACAACAACTAAAGGACACTGAAAGCCACACCACTCACACTCATGGTTCTAACAATCCAGATCTCCCACATATATCTTCTATTTTAATAATGTGTAGCAATAAAGGAGCTGAGAGCTGCAATGCATTATGGGAGTTTCTGTTTGTTGTGTTTTAAATGTAATTATTGGGGGTTATGTCAGGTTTGTAGTGTTGGTAATGATTGTGTTGTGTTGTGTTTTTGTTGCATAGTTCATGTAGTTAAGTTATTAGTTATAAGTTGTCAACCAGCAGTGAAGAAGGTTTTGTGTGTAGTGTCCTCCTGGCATGGTCTGCCTGTGAGAATGTCAAAATAAAATGTTTGCGGCTCTCTGGGTGTTGTGTTCAGTTGAAAACGGGACCAAATGGCTCTTTGAGCATTAAAGGTTGCCGACCCCTGGTTTAGACGCTCCGTCTCTCCATTAGACTGAGGGTGGTAGCCAGAGGAGAGACACGGGGAGGCTCCGATGAGAACACAGAACTCCTTCCAGAAATGGGAAGTAAACTGGGGTCCAATATCTGAAACCAGATCCTGAGGGAGACCGTGAAGACGGAAAACATGAAGGAGGACTAATTCAGCGGTCTCTTTGGCAGAGGGTAGTTTAGTGAAGGGAATTAAATGAGCCATGTTAGAAAAACAGTTAACTACAGTGAGGACGGTGGTTTTGCCATGGGATTTGAGAAGTCCAGTGACGAAATCCAAAGCGATGTGGGACCAGGGACGAGAAGGGACAGATAGAGGGAGGAGATTTCCTGCAATGGGTGAATTACCGGACTTGCAACAGGAGCATTCAGGACAGGCTGTGTTGAATAATTATCTTATGTTTCTTGTAACACCGTATTAAGTGTGTTGATATAACTGAACGTATTATGCATGATGATTGGACAAGTGTAATGTAATAACTCACAAATGTTTTTCACAAATGTTTTTTTAAAATGAAGAAACCATCTGGAGCAGAGGTAACCGTGTCCTCGGAAGAGCAGAGTGACCATGAAAAAGCATAGAGTGGACAGATAAGGGATACTATTAAGTTCAAAGAACAGGAACAGGTGCAAGAAAGGGCCCCCCCCCCTGCTAAGTTCGAGGACACCACTAAAAACGCAGAGTGGACATCATTAAAAAATGCAGAGTAAGCAGAAGAAGACAAAGCTGAGTCTCTTTTGAACATGCCGACGGACACTATGGTTATCTCCAGATGGTCAGAGGAAAGTCTCTTTGAAGGTGCCGACGGAAGCCCCGCTTATTTCTAGGTAGTCAGATAAAAAAGTGTGAAACACCTGGCAGATCAAAGGGGGTAGGACCCTCAGAATGTGTATATAAGGACTGAACCAAACGAACGATCTTTGTGTCTCTTGGTCGACCGGGGGCTCCGAGTTTTAGAAATAAAACTCTTTTTGCATCCAGATCTCGTCTCCCAGCCTGTTTTCTTTGTTTGTAGACTAGCTGAGTACCAGTATAGTTAGAGAATTATTAATTTGTGTTCGTGGAAGATTTCTGACATCGCAGTACTTGGCCCTGGACAGCACTCCATCAAAAAATCCACGACAGCTGCCACATACTCCCTGATGTCCACCCGCAGTTTGGGGCACCAAAAACGTTGTTGGACTGAGGCCAATGTCCAAGTGACCCCCGAGTAGACCGCCAACCAAGAAGCGTGAACCCATTGGAGGACCTGGGAATGGAGCTCTTGTGGATCGCCAACCGATAATATCCCAGATAACCATTTGTTTATACAAGTGGTTATCTGGGATATTATCGGTATAGGTATATAGGTACCTGCTGTCCCACGAGAGCGTCCAACACTCGTTGCTCCACTTCCCAAAGGACAGTTCCGATGATCTTGGCTGACGGGAGGACAGACTCAGGCTTGGCGGTGGACTTCCTCTCCTCATAGATGCGAGAGAGCACATCTGGTTTGACGTTCTTCTCTCCTGGTCTGAAGGTCAGAGAGAAGTTAAAGCGTGAAAAAAACTAACTCCAGCAGCATTTAACCTCTTCACTGTTCTCAGATATTCGAGATTTTTGTGGTCTGTCCACACGATGAAGGGTAGGGTAGAGCCCTAAAGCCAATGCCACCATTCCTCAAGGGCCAACTTGATGGCCAGCAGCTCTCTATCTTCCACTCAGTAGTTCCTCTCGGCCTCCGAAAGGCGACGAGAAAAGAATGCACATGGGTTGAAGACATTCACCACAAATTGCCTTTCGGGATGTGGTTGAACGAGAATGGGGGCTGAGGACAAAGATGTCTGGAGGTTCTTGAATGCCTGGTCAGCCTCAGGGGTCCATGAGGATGGGGAAACAGTGGAGGTGAGTCTGTGCAATTGGGCTGCAACCACACTGAAATCTTTAATAAACGTCCTGTCAAAATTGGCCAAGCCAAGGAAGCGCTGTAGTTGTTTGTGGTTCTCTGGAGTGGGCCATGAGGCCACAGCGCTGATCTTGGCAGGGTCCATCCGGATGTGTCCTGGGGAAATGATAAGACTGAGGAATGATGTTGAGGGAACATGAAACTCACATTTCTCAGCTTTAACAAATAGGTTGTTCTCCAGGAGGCGAGAGAGGACCAGTCTCATATGCTGGATGTGAGGCTCCTGATCTGGGGAAAACACAAGAATGTCATCCAGGTACACAAAAACAAAACAGTTGAGGAAGTCCCTGAGGACATTGTTAATTAAGGCCTGAAAGGTGGTACATGCGTTACACAGTCTAAAGGACATAACCAAATACTCATAGAAGAGGTATTGAAGGCTGTCTTCCACTAATCGCCCTCATGAATGTGAACCAAATGGTAAGCATTCCTGAGGTCAAGTTTGGAAAAACAGTTGGCGTCTTTTAGGAGCTCAAACGCAGATGTCATAAGTGACAGAGGATAGCAGTTCTTAACAGTTATGGCATTGAGGGCTCGATAGTCAATACAAGGTCTCAAAGACCCAACCTTCTTTGAAACGAAGAAAAACCCAGCTCCTGCGGGTGAAGAAGATGGCCTGATAATACCTGCTTCCAGGGAGGCCTTGATGTAGTCGTCCATTGCCTGCTGCTCCGGCTTTGACAGAGAGTAAAGACGGCCACGAGGAATTGGGGCACCAGGCTTCAGGTCGATGGCGCAGTCATAGGGCCTGTGTGGAGGCAGAGAGGGAGGCCAGCTCTTATAAAACACCTCCAAGAGATCGTGACGGCAGGCCAGGATCTTCTTGAGGTCCGGGTAAGGCGTGACAGAGCTGGTCGCCGGGTAAACAGTGGTGAGCTGGTTGGAGTTCTTAGAGGACAGATAGTTAGCACCGGTGCCCCCAGATCCTCACACGTCCCGTCACCCAATCAATACTTGGGTTGTGCTGTTGAAGCCAATGGAGACCCAGGACCACAGGGAATTGTGTTGACTTAAACAGGTGGAAGCTGGTGGACTGGGAATGACCATCGGGAAACCTCACCGATACTGGCTGAGAGGTCAGAGTAATCCGGGACAAGAGACTTCCATCCAGGGCATGAGGCTCAATGGGCGGATTGAGGGAGAATATCTTCAACTGGAGTCTCTCAGCCAGCTGCGAGTGCATGAGGTTAGCGTCAGCCCCGGAATTCACCAGTACTTCCACCTGTAGGGAGACACCAAGAGCCGAGAGAGTAACAGAGAACACAGGTTGCTGGGATTCTTTAAAATCTGAGATCGAGTGAAGTGACCTCGGCACACCATCTGAAGACTTGCCTCGCATCAGACAGTTGGTGAGGCGGTGCCCAGGTTGAGTGGAGTCTCTCACGCTCCTCAGGTGTTTGACATGTCTGGCCCAGTTGCATAGGTTCCTCTGTGCAGGAGGAGGATGCCAAGGCCGGATGAACAGAAGGTAGCTGAAGAGGGGGCAATGGTGGTTGTCCATGAACTGATGTCGGAGCTTGTGGATCTTTCCTCCTTGAGTCCTGAAGCGCACAGCCGAACACCGCTCCGTTTGGATTGCCAGTGCCACCAGCTCATGCAGACTGTCAGGTAACTCACGGGAGATCAAAAGAATCTTCAAACTAGGAGACAGTCCAAACAAGAAGGCATCAAACAACGCCTCAGGGTTCCGGCTGCTGTCAGCAGCAATGGCGTGGAAGGAGATGGCGTAATCAGCCAGGATCCCTGTTGCATCATCATGATGGAGTGAGCGGCCTCCCGGCCCGTGAGCGATTGCTGAAACAGGTCTGTGAGTGCCTTGAGGAAGGCGGCTGCGGTGGTGCATGTAGCTGCCCAGTTAGTCCACTCAGCCGCAGCCCATGTCGCTGCTTGTCCGCCCAGGTGGGAAATAATAAATGCCACCTTGACTCGTTCTGTCGGAAAAACAGCTGATTGCCTTTCACTGACTACTGTGTGAAAGTAACCGCACCTTCACTTAGTGATGCCATAATAATGCAACGGTGGCACAAGTTAGTGACATGCGCCATGGTGGGGAAAAAACTACAAGTTTCCAAAAATGGACGACAAAAAGCGCAATTGTGTTTTCGATGATTTCAAGTGGTTCCAGCAGATTATTGTGTCCTTTATCTGTGTCCTTTTTCCACCATTGTCATTTTCCGTAAACTTTTGGATGAGCAGGTCCCTTTAAAAGTTGTTGCCGCAAGGAATTCTGGGGCAGCATGGCTCACCTCCTTTGCGAAGCAACAAGCCACCTTTTCTTTGCTTCTTCAGAATTCGGACAGTACTTATGGCCGCTACACCAAACACTTACGGGGTTAAGGGAAAGTCAATAGATAAGGAGTTAGGAGGGACATTTCGGACATACCCATAGTATTTGTTGCCACACAGCAATGCTGGTGGTATTATTTCACAATACACTACTAACGTTACACAAACTTGAAATTAGTTTTGCAAATGTTGGCGCTACTAACGTTACTTACTTCTGTTCTCCGGTGTCATGAGTCACAATGGAATGCCTCTGCTTCAAATGCTCCCACATGGAAGTTATGTTGCTGTAATCTGCCAGCTCTGTCATGCAAAGATTGCAAATAACTATACCGTGACACTAATAGCTGTGTTTAAAGTATTCCCACACCTTTGATGTAGGGCGGCAGGTTGGGTTTTTTTCATGACATGTTGAGCTTGGGAGGACAGGCTGCTGAGCCTGAGAGGTGGTTGGAAAGGGAGTTTTGTCCTCCATGCTTGTTTGTTTGGGTCACTCAGGTGTGTGTGGCGAGTGGGCGTCGCAGCACGTCGACTTCTGCATTTAGCATTGGTGATTTTTTTGGAACAGAGTAGTTGATGTCATCGACGCTTTGCTACAGGCCTAGTTACCGCATCCATCGGCTCTTCTGAGTACTATAGTATTGTATGACCTTTATTTTGATGCACTCACAGCACTTTATCAGCACTTTATAATGTTCATCAGCACTTTATAATGTTCATCAGCACTTTAAGAAACACACGGCACTTTAAGATAAAGATATTTGCACATATATAAATGAATTTGCACACAATTGTTGTTTTAACTTATTTATTGAATGGTCTGTTGTGGATAGGTCCGGCCACCTGTGGAGAAACACAACAATGAATAGAGCAATGTGCAATATGTGTATTTAAGAATATCTTATTCTTTTAGTTGTTGATGTGTGCTGTGAATGTTTGAAGATGTGGTGTGTGAGGAGTTTCCACTTACCTTGTCTTGTGTTCAGGCTGGTGTCCCAGTAAAAGATTCCCCCTGGGACGGACACATTGAAGAAGGTTCCGGGCTGAACCAAGAGGAGGAGCAAGTGAGGGTGTTGCACATAGTTTTAGTAGGGTTTAGGATTGAATTTACTATTTAGGTGTTTGGTTTTTGATGTATTGGCTGATAGGAGTTTTGGTTCATTAAGTTATAGTTAGGGTTTTGGTTTGGAGGATTTTAACTTAGTTTTTAGACACTAATGTTAACTTTTATTACCTATGGAGTTTTAATGGTTTCACCCAGTTGAGGGAAGTGGATTTAAGGCGCCTTTTTACATCATTCTCTGTTCTGCTGCTGGAGAAGCCACACTCCTCAATCCTCCAATGCATTTGTAGCACGTTGTAAGTTTTTGTTTTGGGCACGTGTGAAAAATAAAAGAAAGAAAGATGTGGACCACCTGCAAAGCTGACTCATCCCTGATTTTACTCACTGCTCAAACCGCTCGCCAGCCATTCTGAGGCCATATCGGAGATCCGAGGTCTAACATTTGGTGTCAGAAGAACCCCTGCCTCAGTGAGTAAAAGAAGTGACACTTGGTGTCAGGAGTCCAGCCCGGCCTCAGCAAGTACAGGAGCGATATGACGTCCAGAGGAAGCAAGAAACCTGTGGAGCCAGATGAGGTGATTGCTGCAGCACCTGGCTCTAAGAATGCGACTGGGGGTCCCAAAGACAAAGTGGAGGAACTGGCAGCTCTGGTTAAAACCCTGATTGAGAACCAGGATGGTAGAGACAAACGGTTGGATAAAGAAATGTCTCTACAGGAGCAGCGCTGGAAGTCGATGCAGCAGCAGGTTCAGCAGATCCAGCAGCAGGTTCAGCAGTCTGAGCACTCAAAGCCACATGTGCACAGACGCAGTGGAAGCATGCAGCCGTCATTTGATGATGATTATGAAGATGGGCCAGACCCAGGTGGCAGTGGCAGCTACACCCACAGACCACGGAGGGAGCCCAATCTGCCTGTTTTGTCACCAGATGATGACATTGAACATTTCCTGGTTACGTTTGAGAGAATGGCCCAAGGTTGTCGGTGGCCAGAAGAAGAGTGAGCAGTCCGCCTGGTACCATTATTGACTGGAAAGGCACGCAGCGCATTCGTTCTGATGGACATTCGGGACTCAGATGACTACGACAAGGTGAAAGGAGCAATTCTGGCCAAATATGAAATAACAGAAGAAACCTATCGTCGTCGCTTCAGGTCACTCAAAATTGAGCCAGATGAGACGCCACGTGAGCTATACGTTCGGCTGATGGACTTGATAAACCGGTGGCTCCAGCCTGAAAAAGCAAGAAAAACTGGCATACTGGAGAAGATTATCCTGGAGCAGTTCTTCCGCATGGTCAGCCCAGAGCTCGAGGTATGGATCCGGGAGCGTGATCCTGGCAGTGCAGAAGAAGCAGCTCGTCTGGCAGAAACCTTCCTATCAGCACGGAAAGGGTCCAGAGCTGGCTACTTCGGACGGGAGCCCCGCTTCAACCAGCCAAGTAAGTCCTTTGGGGGTGATAGGTGTGGTTCTGTGCCTGGGGGTAACGTCAGCAAGCCATCTCCAGCTTATACGTCTCGCTCAGGACCAACTCAAAAATTCTCAAATAGGACACAGAACCAGAACGTTAGATGCTACAACTGTAACAACTTAGGCCATACACAGCAGTTTTGCCCAATTTTAAAAACTAAACCCTCTTTGGTGTGTTCGGTACCAAGGCCACCTGCAGTACCAACCAAAGAAGGGAGGGGGCACACAACATCAGTATTAGTGAATGGTCAAAAAGCCGAAGCCAGGTTAGACTCGGGTTGTTTTCAGTCTGTAGTTCGGTCTAGTTTGGTCCCAGAGGAGAGGTGGTCCAGAGACAAAACACCACTAATTTGTATACATGGGGAAGAGCATTCTTACCCAACAGCTGATGTGTATCTGACAGTAGGAGCACAAACATACCTGCTAAATGTAGCAGTAGCTGAAAACCTGCCATTTGAGGTTATTCTGGGCAATGATTTACCAACGTTAATTGGTCTGATGCTGCAGAGTAACCTAACAGAAAAAGAATCGATCAATGTAGGTCCTGCAAAACCCACAGTGGAACAGGCAAACTCTGTAAATGTCATTACCAGAGCTCAGAAGGCTAAAGCTATGCTTGAGGAGCTTCCATTTTGGGAGGAACAGATTGAGGCTCAGCCAGGGAAGCAGAGAAAGACAAAAAACCAGAAGAGACTTGAGAAGTTTGCTGGATCTCCTGAAAAGCAAAATGATTGGGTAAAACCACTCGGTCCAGTGGATTTTGACCTTCCTTTAGACATTGGGGCACTACAAAGACAAGATCCATCTTTGGAAGGTTGGTTTGATAAAGCGACCAATCAAGAGAAAACCAGATGTTTTGATGAGGCCAAGTACCAGATCAAAAATGGTATTTTGTATCAGATAACTGGAAAAACAGAAGCTCTTGCTTTACCTCACAAGTTTCGTCAGCAGGTTATGGAATTGGGGCACTCCATCCCCTGGGCGGGTCACATGGCCTTTCAAAAAACACTGCGCCGAATTGGCAGCCGTTTTGTATGGCCAGGCATGTACACACAGATTTTGAAATTTTGCAAATCTTGTGAAACATGTCAGTTAAGAGCAGGAAAAGGAGTTACTCAGGCCCCGTTACAACCTCTGCCCATAATAGGTACTCCATTTGAAAGGATTGGCATGGACATTGTTGGTCCACTTGAAAAAAGTTCAGCAGGAAATTGGTTCATTCTGGTGATTTGTGATTATGCCACCAGATACCCTGAAGCTTTTCCGCTCCGCTCAATAAAGGCAAACAAAGTAGCAAATTGTTTATTGCAGCTCTTTTCCAGAGTCGGGGTAGCAAAAGAAGTGCTAACAGATTGTGGTACCAATTTTATGTCCAAATTATTGAAGCAGGTCTACCAGTTGTTGGGGGTTATGGGCATCAGGACTACACCTTATCATCCACAAACGGACGGGCTGGTAGAACGCTATAACAAGACTCATAAACACATGCTTCGCAAGTTTGTCTCCAGCACAGGTGTTGACTGGGACCAGTGGCTACCATATCTCCTGTTCGCCTACCGGGAACTCCCACAGTCATCCACCGGCTTCTCCCCCTTTGAACTGTTGTATGGGCGACAGGTCCGGGGGCCATTGGACCTCCTGAAGGACTACTGGGAGCAGACGGAGAGCCAGGGTGATAACGGCATAGCCTACGTCGTCAAAATGAGGGAACGGCTGGAGGCTATGACTGAACTGGCACAGGAGAACCTGCAGGAGGCACAGAATCATCAGAAAACGTGGTATGATCAAAAGGCAAGAGAGAGAATCTTCAGCCCAGGACAAAAGGTGCTTTTGTTGTTGCCAACCAGTGACAACAAACTGCTTGCAAGATGGCATGGACCATATGAGGTTACGAAGCAGGTGGGGAAGGTGAATTATGAACTCTATAGGCCAGAGAGACAGAAAAAGCATCAGGTTTTTCATGTTAACCTGCTGAAAGAGTTTCATGAGCGCCAAGAGCCTGCACAGCAGTTGTTTGTCCGGGCAGTGCAGGACGAAGAAGTGTCAGAGAAATATTTCCCTACAGGTACAGAGGAAACTGTTCCTGTTGATCTCTCTCACCTCTCTCCCTCTCAGCAGGAAGCCATTCAGCCACTGCTTGATCCATCTCTTTTCAAGGAGACCCCGGGTTTTACTTCTCTGATCCAGCACAAAATCCGGCTAAAGAAGGATGCTCCAGTCCGCCAGAGGAGCTACAGGATCCCTGAGCGGTTGGTTCCAGTATTGCACAAAGAAATCATGCTCATGCTTGAACTGGGAGTGATTGAAGTGTCCAGTAGTGAGTGGTGCAGCCCCATTGTACTGGTACCCAAAAAGGATGGCTCTTTGCGTTTTTGCATTGATTTTAGGAACCTGAATGCCATTTCAAATGTCGACCCGTATCCAATGCCACGAATCGATGATTTGTTGGAGAGAGTGGGAGGAGCGACTTGCATCACCACTTTGGACCTCAGTAAGGGGTACTGGCAGCTAGCGCTGCCCCCTGAAGCAAAGGAGCTGACTGCATTCAAGACACCATTTGGTATGTACCAGTTCCGTGTAATGCTATTTGGCCTGCAGGGGGCACCAGCGACCTTCCAGCGCCTGATGGACCACATACTGCGGGACGTGTCTGAGTTCTCAGCTGCCTACTTAGACGACGTGGTCGTGTACAGCAACTCATGGGAACATCACCTACACCACCTCCAGGAGGTCTTGCAGAGGATCAGAGCAGCAGGTCTGACCATCAACCCCCAGAAGTGTTCAGTGGCCCATCGAGAAGTGCAGTACCTGGGTTTTACCATCGGCTTCGGGAAGATCAAGCCACACCACAAAAAGGAAGGTGAGAGGATTTATTGGACTGGTTGGTTGGTACAGGAAATTTATACCAAACTTCTCTGAAAAAACTGCTGTATTAACTGACTTGACCAAGAATGCAGCTCCAAACAAGGTTCGGTGGACAGAGGAGTGCGAGCGGACATTCAAAGATCTGAAAGAGATCATTTGTGCAGAGCCAGTTCTCCACAACCCTGACTTCAGCCAGCCCTTCATTCTTCAGACGGACGCCTCACAAAGTGGGCTCGGGGCCGTTTTGATCCAGGAGAAGGAGGGGGAGAGGAGACCAGTTGTTTTTCTCAGTCGGAGACTGTTGGACCGAGAAACCAGGTACTCAACAGTCGAAAAAGAGTGCTTGGCAGTAAAGTGGGCTGTTGACACTCTCAGGTACTACCTGCTTGGACGACACTTTCTATTGGAAACGGATCATCGTGCTCTCCAGTGGTTGCACAAGATGAAGGATGCCAACAACCGCATCACAGGATGGTACCTCTCCCTACAGCCATATGACTTCACAGTCCAGTACCGACCCGGGAAGTCGAATGTGGTAGCAGACTTTCTCTCCAGGAGCACGGAAGACGACGGCTTCGCCTTGGAGGGGGAGGGGGAAGTGTAACGAACAGGAAGCTCGTTCCTTTATTTTGATGCACTCACAGCACTTTATCAGCACTTTATAATGTTCATCAGCACTTTAAGAAGCACACAGCACTTTAAGATAAAGATATTTGCACATATATAAATGAATTTGCACACAATTGTTGTTTTAACTTATTTATTGAATGGTCTGTTGTGGATCGGTCCGGCCCCCTGTGGAGAAACACAACAATGAATAGAGCAATGTGCAATATGTGTATTTAAGAATATCTTATTCTTTTAGTTGTTGATGTGTGCTGTGAATGTTTGAAGATGTGGTGTGTGAGGAGTTTCCACTTACCTTGTCTTGTGTTCAGGCTGGTGTCCCAGTAAAAGATTCCCCCTGGGACGGACACGTTGAAGAAGGTTCCGGGCTGAACCAAGAGGAGGAGCAAGTGGGGGTGTTGCACATAGTTTTAGTAGGGTTTAGAACTTAATTTACTATTTAGGTGTTTGGTTTTAGAGGTATTGGTTGATAGGAGTTTTGGTTCATTAAGTTATAGTTAGGGTTTTGGTTTGGAGGATTTTAACTTAGTTTTTAGACACTAATGTTAACTTTTATTACCTATGGAGTTTTAATGGTTTCACCCAGTTGAGGGAAGTGGATTTAAGGCGCCTTTTTACATCATTCACTGTTCTGCTGCTGCAGAAGCCACACTCCTCAATCCTCCAATGCATTTGTAGCACGTTGTAAGTTTTTGTTTTGGGCACGTGTGAAAAATAAAAGAAAGAAAGATGTGGACCACCTGCAAAGCTGACTCCTCCCTGATTTTACTCACTGCTCAAACCGCTCGTCAGCCATTCTGAGGCCATATCGGAGATCCGAGGTCTAACAATGTCATACAATAAAGCCATACAAAAATGGCAAAGAGAGTGGGACACAGAAACTAGGGAGAGAAATGATTATGCTATTCAACGAAGTGTTAAAGGTGGGAACCCCAATTGGGTTAAAGGGCAGAGTTCTAAAGGTAATTTGATCCAGATTAAGATTAGGACACTCTGGTCTGGCTTGTGTGAATGTGGAAGTGGAGAGACTGTTGAGCACATTCTGATGAATATGTACAAGCATGAAAGAATCCGTCTCTTCAAAAGATTTGGGAAAATTTGCGTAACAACCTTTGCACAAGTTAGTGACGTCTGCCGCAGTGGGGAAAGAACAAGTTTCTTAAAATTGACTATTAAAAGCACATTTGGTAACTTACATGATCTGTATCCTTTTTCCGCCATTGTGATTTTCTGTAAACGCTCGAATGAACAGGTCTTTTTAAATGCTGTCGCCACAAGGAATTGTGGGGTAGCATGAACTTGCTTCCTTTGCAAAAGGATGCATCAGTGTCTCCTAGGCTAAAGGAGGTTCTAAAGGAAGCAATGAGCATCCTTTTCTGTGCTTATAGAGAATTCATACAGTCCTTATCATGGCTCCCCCTAAATTTGTCAAATTAGGCTTTCAGGGGAGCTCAGGTCCCTTTCAGGGGAGCCCAGCTCCCCTTAGCTCCCCCGTAATTCGAACTCTGAAGCCTTCTAACTCCTTTTCTTAACCCCGTGACGTCCTCCACGGGGTTAAGTGAAAGCCGATAGACAAGGAGAAAGGAGGGACATTTTGGACGTCCCCGAGGTGTCTCCCAGTTACGAGCCGATCTGTAGCCAAGTTCCTTTCACGTCTTATGCTGGCTGAGGGCTTCACTCTGCACGGGGGCTGATTTTCCCACAGCACACAGCAGGGCTGCGCATGCGCACAACGGACGGCGTGAGCTACAGGCGTGAATGAAAACGCACTGATTTGAAGCCTCAAAATGATGACATTTCTACCCAAACTGCTGCTGATCGCACTGTTGGCCTTCCCAGCGGCTATTCTTATCAAAGGTGAGTGTGCGACTCGTCTGGTCCCGACCGGAGACGGGGGAAGAACGGGCTTAAAGGGGCCGCGGAGCTTCGAAATGCTCGTGTTAGCATCGGAGCTAACTAGGCCGCCGTTTCTTAGACATGTGCTAACTGAACCCTTATTTAGACGCTACCTTCTACATACAAACAGCGTAAACGAGCCCCACCCGAAGCCCCCCCTCTTACTAACAAACGTCGACTCATATCCTATTTGCCACTGAAAAGAAGTTAACTTTAACACTTAATCCCCCTGATTACACTGACGTGTCCTTCCTATTAGTATGGATGCTAACTGTCAGTTAGCTGACACAAAACAAGCCCAAACTTTTCCCAAGTGAGATTTATAATCATAAACTCAGATGTTAACAGAAAGCGGAATACATTTTTAATGTTGGCTGGATGCTGCAGAAGTTTTCCTGCTGGCTTCAGCTCACACTATGAAATGTGTAGGTTTTTATTGTTAGCTTTGATCTAGCCATTTGTAGCACTGAGGGCTTGGGTTTAGGGGATAAAGAATTAAAGTTTAAAAATGATGTGGGCGTGTATTTTGTCATTTTATCTTAGGAGGCTTTAAGATGCTACCTGTGTAAATAGGGAAATGTAATTGTCTTGAACTCTTATAAGCTCACCGAATGGTATTTAAATGAACAGGTGGAGCAGTTTCCATACAAATTCATAGGAATGCGAATACTAATGTATTTGCTCCTTTAAAGGTTACTTTACTGATTACCGGTTTTTAAAAGTAACCTGGGTTATAATGATCTTTTTCAGTTACTTTCAGCAGCTCCCATTTTTCATGAGCTGAATTTCAAGATCTAAGACTTTTTTTTTTCATATATGCAAAAGACTTATTTCTCTCAATTATTGTTGACAGATTTGGCTAAATCTGTGTTGGTGAGCACTTCTCCTTTGCTGAGATAACCCATCCCTCCTAACAGGTGTGGCATAAAAAAGATGCTGATTCAACACCATGAGTATTTGTGTCAAATATATTGAAGGGAAAACCTCTTGACGTTTGTCACCTCGTTTTCGGGAGGGGGGGGGGGGGGGTCCTTACATTGTACAAGTGCACATTAGGGTGGCCACAATAAAAGGCTACTCGAAAATGTGCACTTTTGCTTGTAGGGGGTTGTCAGAAAACCAGTCAGTATGACTGGTCGGTGCCATTCTCCTTGGCGAGCTGGCGTTTCAAAAGGGTGACATCTGGCGGCAGAGCGACGCCACGCTGTACACAGGCTTCGCAAATGTTGCACGTTTCTGTTGCTTTGCGGCGTGTTGAACGTAAAATACAGCATTTTCCGCCATTTTCCATGAGATGGACTTGAAGATCTAAAATTCATTCCAGATGCACAATATTACCATTTCTCTCAAACATTGTTCACAAATGTGTCTAAATGTGTGACAGTGAGCACTTCTGCTTTGCTGAGATCATCCATCCCACCTCACAGGTGTGCCACATCAAGATGCTGGTCTGACATCATGATTAGTGCACAGGTGTGCCTGAGACTGTCACAATAAAACACCAAATACGTTATAGTTACTTAAACGAACATAACTGAACCAATACAAAGATGTATACAATATATGCAAGTATATAAAATAATAATTAAGATTTAATGTACTTCAGGGACCACATACAGTCCAGTTTCAACTTGAGTGGACCAGACTGGAAAATATTGCTATAATAACCTTTAAATTTACACTTCCAAGTTTTTCTTTGTTGTGGTCGCAATGTATGGAATGAAATTGTCTATATTTTTGTAACGTCAAACAGTTGGTATTTGCCACGGGATGAATTGGCCTCCGGCTAAATCTGGTACAATCCATCAAATGGCAACATTTATGTTAAATTGTACACGGTCCCTTTTAAATAAATCAATTAAATGATTACAATTCCAAAATAGTCTATTTTAAACCTCTGTGGCCGGCGGATGCACTGGTGCGTCCTAATCACATGACCATTTTAAAAGGCAGAAACATCACAGCACAGTGTCATCTGGTCCAGTGTTTCAATCCGTGTCGAAAGTGCAGATATAAAATGACAATCGTTTTAAAATGATGTTGATAGCCCAGATATGAGGAAAACTGTGTTTGTGTTTTTCCGCAACATTTTAGTGCGCATCACTCGCACGAAGACCGGTCAAGAGTGCTTCCAAAACGAAGGGAAAGGAGTGGAGTTGCAAAAAACCAATGCTTGTAATGTGACAGTATACCTCATTGGTTGAGAAGAAGAGCCCATGTCCAATCAAAAGTTTTCATAATTGGAGGTGTCATTTCATTTCGTTCACTGGTGAAAAAGTAAACAGAGAGACGGAGACAGCGAGAGTGAGTTGAGATTTATATCAGAGAAAAGGCGATTATTATTGTGGTTTGACCATGTAGTTGGTGTGTAGTTGGTGTGTAGTGAGTGAGATTAGAGTGTTTTTTAGTTTCGAGTGAACTCTTTTTTTTTTTTTCTATCAAAACAATGAGGCGCCTTATGAACGTCGATCAGGTGCTCCGACTTGTTTTGAAGAAGAAGAAGAGCACGTTGAGTTTGACAGTGAGTTTGAGAGTGATTCTGATGACGATGTTGAAGACCACAGCTTTGTTTTGGAAGAGGGGAGAGAGGTGTCCCCCCCCAGACCAGGACAGGTGTCCCCCAGACCAGGAGAGCTGGCCACATCCCTGTCCCCATCATTCCAGCTCCACTGCAACAGCCAAAGGCTAAAATGTAAATATTGCCTGCAGGACCACAACAACAGGAAAGACACTCCATGGAAATGCCATGTGTGATGTGTCCCTCTGTGTTGTGTTGGACACAATCTGTTTTTTTGAGTGGCACAAATACTTTTTCTTCAACTGACATATGCGTGACCTGTTGTAAATAGTTTTACAAAAATGCCCAAGGCATTGCTTCTATTTCACTGTAAATATCTCTATATAGCTGTTTTTTCAGTCCTGTTTTGATACATTTTTGAAATATATAGTTTAGATTTACTTCACAAGTAAACTAAATGATTCGTTCAGCATGTCTATGAATTTTATCATCAATAAATCTATATTTTTCCCCAACCGAATTTGTAGTTTTATGGTGTTTTTAGATCCACTGTGTTATTAAAGTATGCCAAACTGAAAACAATACTTCAGAGCTGCATTTATGAGGTTGTCCTGAACAAAATGACGCCAAACAAGGCAAAGTTTATGGATTTAATATTTGAGATATAAAGGAAAAATCAATTGTAGTGAAAAACGGCACAAAATGCTTCAGGCCCAGCAGGGTTGAATTCTGGTGCAGAATACAATGAAATGTCAAAAAAATAAGCTAGTATAAATCCTCTAGAACAGTGTTTATAAACCTTTTTTGAGCACACTTTTTTGTTTGGAAAACTCTGGAGGCACACCACCACCCGGAAATGTCAAAATGTGAAACTCTGTAGCCTATATTAACAATATAAAGTCATTTTCATCAGTGCTTTATCAGGAATCAAATAAATGCAGAAAAAAAGTATTTCCCAATTTCTTTTTTTATTTTTACTCACTCGGTGTGAAAGCTGGACCTGATGGATGAAGAGCTGAGATCCTGGTTCACATTCTTCCTTTTCAAAACTTCACCATCACTGTCACTGGCAAAGTACTGTGCTGCCATCTATTGGCCAAGAGTATTTATACGTGATTGCTCTGCTGTGAGAGCAAATGTTTTTTAGAAAAAAATATGAAATTGGATGCTTTCCCACGGCTCACCTGACTATATCTCGCGGAACACCAGTGTGCTGTGGCCCCGTGGTTGAAGAACACTGCTCTAGAAGCTCCTTGGTGGGGCCAGATTGGAGCCTCTTGGTTGGTTTTGGCCCACCAGCCTGATGTTCTCTGCTGTTGAGGGAAAGTCAAACTAACGGAGAGGAGCTTCACAGAGCAGCACTGTGCGGCAGGACGTGGTGATTATTCACGTCTCAAAACTAATCTGACATCACAACGTCCGAACGATATTTAAACAAACAACTCTGTTATCGGAATGGTATTGGCACGTATCCCAAATACATGTGTCGGGATCGGCTTGGACGGGAAAAACATGGATTGTTGCGTCCCTGGTTTGTTTTGCTGATGAACCAGAAGTCTGGCTTCATGATAAAGAAGTTCTGTGGTGGAAAATAGTGAGGGGGTCTTATAGTGGAGTGCCCCCTGCTGCCTCATGCAGACCTCAGCCTGCAGTCATAATGCCATACAAGACCTGGAAGTCAACTGAGTTACAATCATGTTACCATGAAAACACTGAAAATAACCACAATGGGAAAACTGCTTCTAAATGATGTATCTTGATGCAGTTGGCAGGAGCCCTGGACCAGAACGAGAACCTGGTTCTTTCTGGTGGAAAAGCTCCTCCTGAGGCCCTTGAGGGTGTGGAGGAGGAGGCATTCCCGGTGGTTTCCTCTCACTTGTTCTCCTTCAGGGCCGGAGGCGATGGCACAAGATCTGACCGAGGATGAGGAGGCCGAGGCCGTAGATGAAGACGTGGTGGAGGACGTGACGGCGGAGGATGATGATGACGAGGCCGAGGTGGAAGACGACGAGAATGTGGAGCTGGTGAGTGAGGAGAAGAAAGAGGCAACTGGAGTGTCCAGGAGCTGTGACGACATCACTTGTGTCCCAACAGACAGAGGAGAAAGATGATGAAGAGGAGGAGGCGCTGGTGGGAGAGATCAAGGCCTCGCCCAACGCAGACACCACCATCCTCTTTGTCAAAGGAGAAGGTGACATCTGATGCTCCTCTTCCTCCTCCTCCATACTGATCCTTCTCTTCATCCTCCTCCATACTGATCCTTCTCTTCATCCTCCTACTCGTCTTTCTCTTCGCCTCCATACTGATCCTCCTGCTCTCATTCCTCCTTCTCTGTACTGATCCTTCTGTTTTTCCTCAGACTTTCCTGCTAACAACATCGTAAAGTTTCTGCTGGGATTCACCAACAAAGGGTCTGAGAACTTTGTGGTCGAGTCTCTGGACGCTTCCTTCCGTTACCCTCAGGTAAGGTGTCGCCGTGCCCACCTGTCCCCTCCATTCTCACCCTTCCCCTCCATCCTTGCCTGTCCTCTCTCTCCTCACCCGTCCTCTCTCTCCTCACCTGTCCCCTCCCTCCTCACCCGTCCTCTCTCTCCTCACCCGTCCTCTCTCTCCTCACCCGTCCTCTCTCTCCTCACCCGTCCTCTCTCTCCTCACCCGTCCTCTCTCTCCTCACCCGTCCTCTCTCTCCTCACCTGTCCCCTCCCTCCTCACCCGTCCTCTCTCTCCTCACCCGTCCCCTCCCTCCTCACCCGTCCTCTCTCTCCTCACCCGTCCTCTCTCTCCTCACCCGTCCTCTCTCTCCTCACCCGTCCTCTCTCTCCTCACCCGTCCTCTCTCTCCTCACCCGTCCTCTCTCTCCTCACCCGTCCTCTCTCTCCTCACCCGTCCCCTCCCTCCTCACCTATCCTCTCCCTCCTCACCCATCCCCTCTGTCCTCTATGGCCTCACCTGTCCTCACCCGCCCACCCTGTCCTCTCCCTTATCACCGGGAGATGGTAATCTGTCCTCACCCGTCCCATCTGTCCTCACCTCCTCACCCATCCCTCCTGTCCTCTCCCATCTCCTCCATCCTCAGCTGTCCCCTCCCTCTTCACCTGTCCCCTCCCTCTTCACCTGTCCTCTCACTCTTCACCTGTCCTTACCCGTCCCCTTTGTCCACAGGATTACCAGTTCTACATCCAAAATTTCACGGCTCTGCAGCTGGGCACCGAGGTTCCTCCCAGCCGACAGGCCACATTCGAGTACTCCTTCATCCCCGCAGAGCCCATGGGAGGACGGCCATTTGGACTGGTCATCAACCTAAACTACAAGGACACCAATGTAACCGACGCCCACTTCTAGTCACTAGTTACCTTGTGGAGCAGTTGATCAAATTGACTAGTTCTTTACCAAATTGTACTTTAGCTACTTAGGATCTCTGGAAATGTTATTTGTTTGCATCTTGTTCATAGTTCATAACTTATGTTTCTGCTAATGCTAATTTTGAATGAGATGGCTGTTAGCATTCACGCTTAAATTTAGCATGAATTCCAATGCTAATAGCCGCTTCATATCATCAAGTTGTGCTGATACTTGCAGTTCAGATGACTGCTAATAGTCAACTCATATCTTTAGGTCACACTAATGCTCAGAGTTGGCATTAATGAATGCTAGTGCTAGCAGTCAGCTCCTTGTGTCGAAATGATCCTGCTGTTTTTCTGGTGCAGGGAAATAACTTTCAGGACGCCGTCTTCAACCAGACTGTCACCATCACTGAGAAAGAAGACGGATTGGATGGAGAGACGTATGCTTTCCGCTCATTTACATTTATTGTTCAAGCTGTTGGTTCTCTGCCCTTCATATTGCTCTCCTTCTCAGGATCTTCATGTACGTCTTCCTCTCTGGCCTCGGGCTGCTTGTCATCGTTGGCCTTCACCAGCTACTGGAGTCCAGAAAGGTTACAAAGATTCACTAAGAATGTGTTGGTCATGTCATGGATAAATGATGCTATACAGTGCTATGTAATACTACAAAATGCTAACTGATACTATGTAATGTTGCAAGATGCTACATAAAGCTACATGATGCTATGTGTGTTTAGAGGAGGCGTCCAGCTCCAAAAGTAGAAATGGGAACGTCGAGCCACAACGATGTTGATCTGAGCTGGATCCCACAGGAGACGCTGAACCAGATCAGTACGTACTCCTTACACCTCCTCACACACTTGGCAAACCTCCTGCACTTCCTGACACACCACCTCACACACCTCTTGGCACATCACCTCACACACCTCTTGACACATCACCTCACACACCTCTTGACATATCACCTCACACACCTCTTGACACATCACCTCACACACCTCCAGCACCTCAAAAACCACCTCACACCCCTCCAGCGCTTCCTCACACACCTCCTGCACCCCCCCCATAAACCACCTCACACACCTCCTGCACCCCCCCCATAAACCACCTCACACACCTCCTGCACCCCCCCCATAAACCACCTCACACACCTCCTGCACCCCCCCCATAAACCACCTCACACACCTCCTGCACCCCCCCATAAACCACCTCACACACCTCCTGCACCCCCCCCATAAACCACCTCACACACCTCCTGCACCCCCCCCATAAACCACCTCACACACCTCCTGCACCCCCCCATAAACCACCTCACACACCTCCTGCACCCCCCCATAAACCACCTCACACACCTCCTGCACCCCCCCCATAAACCACCTCACACACCTCCTGCACCCCCCCCATAAACCACCTCACACACCTCCTGCACCCCCCCATAAACCACCTCACACACCTCCTGCACCCCCCCCATAAACCACCTCACACACCTCCTGCACCCCCCCATAAACCACCTCACACACCTCCTGCACCCCCCCCATAAACCACCTCACACACCTCCTGCACCCCCCCCATAAACCACCTCACACCCCTCCAGCACCTCAAAAACCACCTCACACCCCTCCAGCGCTTCCTCACACACCTCCTGCACCCCCCCCATAAACCACCTCACACACCTCCTGCACCCCCCCCATAAACCACCTCACACACCTCCTGCACCCCCCCCATAAACCACCTCACACACCTCCTGCACCCCCCCCATAAACCACCTCACACACCTCCTGCACCCCCCCATAAACCACCTCACACACCTCCTGCACCCCCCCATAAACCACCTCACACACCTCCTGCACCCCCCCATAAACCACCTCACACACCTCCTGCACCCCCCCCATAAACCACCTCACACACCTCCTGCACCCCCCCCATAAACCACCTCACACACTTTCTGCTCCTCCTCATAAACCACCTCACACACCTCCTGCACCCCCCCCATAAACCACCTCACACACCTCCTGCACCCCCCCCATAAACCACCTCACACACCTCCTGCACCCCCCCCATAAACCACCT
>NC_137668.1:2111958-2151958 GCF_963422515.1 Blennius ocellaris
GAACCAGGAGACAGACTGTAACAGTGGTTTGGTCCAGGAACCAGGAGACGGACTGTAACAGTGGTCTGGGCCAGGAACCAGGAGACGGACTGTAACAGTGGTTTGGTCCAGGAACCAGGAGACGGACTGTAACAGTGGTCTGGTCCAGGAACCAGGAGACGGACTGTAACAGTGGTTTGGTCCAGGAACCAGGAGACGGACTGTAACAGTGGTTTGGTCCAGGAGCCAGGAGACGGACTGTAACAGTGGTTTGGTCCAGGAACCAGGAGACAGACTGTAACAGTGGTCTGGTCCAGGAACCAGGAGACGGACTGTAACAGTGGTCTGGGCCAGGAACCAGGAGACAGACTGTAACAGTGGTCTGGTCCAGGAACCAGGAGACGGACTGTAACAGTGGTCTGGGCCAGGAACCAGGAGACGGACTGTAACAGTGGTCTGGTCCAGGAACCAGGAGACGGACTGTAACAGTGGTCTGGTCCAGGAACCAGGAGACGGACTGTAACAGTGGTTTGGTCCAGGAACCAGGAGACGGACTGTAACAGTGGTTTGGTCCAGGAGCCAGGAGACGGACTGTAACAGTGGTCTGGTCCAGGAACCAGGAGACGGACTGTAACAGTGGTCTGGTCTAGGAACCAGGAGACGGACTGTAACAGTGGTCTGGTCCAGGAACCAGGAGACAGACTGTAACAGTGGTCTGGTCCAGGAACCAGGAGCCAGACTGTAACAGTGGTCTGGTCCAGGAACCAGGAGACGGACTGTAACAGTGGTTTGGTCCAGGAACCAGGAGACGGACTGTAACAGTGGTTTGGTCCAGGAACCAGGAGACGGACTGTAACAGTGGTCTGGGCCAGGAACCAGGAGACGGACTGTAACAGTGGTCTGGTCCAGGAACCAGGAGACGGACTGTAACAGTGGTCTGGTCCAGGAACCAGGAGACAGACTGTAACAGTGGTCTGGTCCAGGAGCCAGGAGACGGACTGTAACAGTGGTCTGGTCCAGGAACCAGGAGACGGACTGTAACAGTGGTCTGGTCCAGGAACCAGGAGACGGACTGTAACAGTGGTCTGGTCCAGGAACCAGGAGCCAGACTGTAACAGTGGTCTGGTCCAGGAACCAGGAGACGGACTGTAACAGTGGTCTGGTCCAGGAACCAGGAGACGGACTGTAACAGTGGTCTGGTCCAGGAACCAGGAGACGGACTGTAACAGTGGTCTGGTCCAGGAACCAGGAGACGGACTGTAACAGTGGTCTGGTCCAGGAACCAGGAGACGGACTGTAACAGTGGTCTGGTCCAGGAACCAGGAGACGGACTGTAACAGTGGTTTGGTCCAGGAACCAGGAGACGGACTGTAACAGTGGTTTGGTCCAGGAGCCAGGAGACGGACTGTAACAGTGGTCTGGTCTAGGAACCAGGAGACAGACTGTAACAGTGGTTTGGTCCAGGAACCAGGAGACAGACTGTAACAGTGGTTTGGTCCAGGAACCAGGAGACGGACTGTAACAGTGATTTGGTCCAGGAACCAGGAGACGGACTGTAACAGTGGTCTGGTCCAGGAACCAGGAGACGGACTGTAACAGTGGTCTGGTCCAGGAACCAGGAGACAGACTGTAACAGTGGTCTGGTCCAGGAGCCAGGAGACGGACTGTAACAGTGGTCTGGTCCAGGAACCAGGAGACGGACTGTAACAGTGGTCTGGTCCAGGAACCAGGAGCCAGACTGTAACAGTGGTCTGGTCCAGGAACCAGGAGACGGACTGTAACAGTGGTCTGGTCCAGGAACCAGGAGACGGACTGTAACAGTGGTCTGGTCCAGGAACCAGGAGACGGACTGTAACAGTGGTCTGGTCCAGGAACCAGGAGACGGACTGTAACAGTGGTCTGGTCCAGGAACCAGGAGACGGACTGTAACAGTGGTCTGGTCCAGGAACCAGGAGACGGACTGTAACAGTGGTCTGGTCCAGGAACCAGGAGACGGACTGTAACAGTGGTCTGGTCCAGGAACCAGGAGACGGACTGTAACAGTGGTCTGGTCCAGGAACCAGGAGACGGACTGTAACAGTGGTCTGGTCCAGGAACCAGGAGACGGGGAAGTTCCGTTTCTCACAGTTAGTGCAGAAACATGCACATTTGTGGCCTACTGGAGGTCATTCTGCAGCTTTGGCAGCTCCTCCGGTTCCTTCTTGCACAAAGGAAGAGGTAGCGGTCCTGCTGTTGGCTTTTTGACCTCCTACCACCCCCCCCCCCCCCCCCCCCCCCCCCCCAACATCTCTTGGTGTCCTGGCCTGTCTCCTGGTATTTCCACCATGTTCTTGACACTGTTCAGGGAGACAAAGCAAACCTTGAAATAGCTCACATTCATGTTCCATCTTGGATGAGCTGAGCAACTTGTGTTGGTTGTAGACATGCCTCCTGCTCCTTCTTGGACGGAGAACACTAACAAAATTCAAACGTGACCAAAACATCAACCAGAAAGGAGAACAGTGTAATGGTTTGTGGTCACCACCTGCAGAATCAGTGAGGTGAGGTGAGGTTCCTGGCTGGTGAGGCACTGGCTCCTCTGGACTCAGATTCACAATGTAAGAAGTGATAAGAGCTTATTTCCCTCTTTCAGCATCATCTGGTAATGCTTCATATCATCAGCATTCCTAGATAGTGCACCCTTCTCGTTTCCAAGCAGTTCATATTTACTGTAAACTAAAGTATAGAGATATGTGTAGCACTAATTTAATTTTGACCCTCAGTAAACATTCCTGTTTTCAAACTTTAAATTCTGTTGCTTTAGTCAATTTTAATAAAGGTTGTCTATCAAAATGTTAAAGAAATTATTTTAGGCCAAAAGTTTAGTTGTTACATACTTGAATTTTCTTCTTCTTACTCCTATCTTATTAAAGAAAAACAGAAACGCCCATCTCAATGGAGATTATGACCAAAGTCCAGTTCACCTATGCCCCCTTGAGGTGAGGCAGAGTACTGCCTGTCTCACAAGCTTGACTTTTCTCTCAACTTTGTTACAATCAGAGAGAACGATTCTCTCACACATACACTAAATACATGACACAGGCTGTAAAGAGTTCTGCTGTAGAACAAATATTAGTGTAACGTTAATATTGTTGATATGCTGAGGAACAGAAATGGGCAGCGTCACGTGACCCAGTTTGTATTGGATCAGTTGTCTGACTGAGGCACAGCTCTCCACTGCCTCACCCGGGATTTCTGCCTGGATTTCATCTACAAGCCTCACATTTTTACTTCATAAAATGTCAAAAATGTGTAGAGTCATACAAATCAGTGTATTAAATATTTAAAAAAAAAAAAAAATGTATGTACATTATTCTTTTTTTTTTCTTTTTTCATAGATAGATAGATACTTTAATGATCTCCAACAGAAATTCACAATTCCAGCAGCAGCAATATGGAAACACAGGGGCATGCAGGGTTAAAAAAACAAAACAAGCAATAGGTTAAATAGAAGAAATATAACTTCAGTATAAACAAATAATTAAGCAAATAATTAAGCAATTAGTAACATTAGTAAGATAAGTAGTGTGTGTGTGTGTGTGTGTGTGTGTGTGTGTGTGTGTGTGTGTGTGTGTGTGTGTGTGTGTGTGTGTGTGTGTGTGTGTGTGTGTGTGTGTGTGTGTGTGTGTGTGTGTGTGTGTGTGTGTGTGTGTGTGTGTGTGTCTCAAGGGTTAGTGTGTGTGTAGTAAGTCCAGGGCTTTGTGTCCGCTAAGGCCTAAGGCCTCCCCCGAGAGGTGTTGAAGAGTCTGATGGCGTGGGGGAGGAAGGATCTCCTCAGTCTGTCAGTGGAGCTGCTCCTCTGCCTGGAGATGGTGCTGTGCAGTGGATGCTGTGGATTATAGAGATGGTGTTGTGCAGTGGATGCTGTGGATTATAGAGATGGTGTTGTGCAGTGGAAGCTGTGGATTATAGAGATGGTGCTGTGCAGTGGATGCTGTGGATTATAGAGATGGTGTTGTGCAGTGGATGCTGTGGATTATAGAGATGGTGTTGTGGAGTGGAAGGTGTGGATTATAGAGATGGTGTGGAAGGTGTGGAGTGGAAGGTGTGGATTATAGAGATGGTGTTGTGGAGTGGATGCTGTGGATTATAGAGATGGTGTTGTGCAGTGGAAGGTGTGGATTATAGAGATGGTGTGGAAGGTGTGGAGTGGAAGGTGTGGATTATAGAGATGGTGTTGTGGAGTGGAAGGTGTGGATTATAGAGATGGTGTTGTGGAGTGGAAGGTGTGGATTATAGAGATGGTGTTGTGGAGTGGAAGGTGTGGATTATAGAGATGGTGTTGTGGAGTGGAAGGTGTGGATTATAGAGATGGTGTTGTGGAGTGGATGCTGTGGATTATAGAGATGGTGTTGTGCAGTGGATGCTGTGGATTATAGAGATGGTGTTGTGGAGTGGAAGCTGTGGATTATAGAGATGGTGTTGTGGAGTGGAAGGTGTGGATTATAGAGATGGTGTTGTGGAGTGGATGCTGTGGATTATAGAGATGGTGCTGTGCAGTGGATGCTGTGGATTATAGAGATAGTGTTGTGCAGTGGATGCTGTGGATTATAGAGATGGTGTTGTGCAGTGGATGCTGTGGATTATAGAGATGGTGTTGTGGAGTGGATGCTGTGGATTATAGAGATGGTGCTGTGCAGCGGATGCTGTGGATTATAGAGATGGTGTTGTGTGCAGTGGATGCTGTGGATTATAGAGATGGTGTTTTGCAGTGGATGCTGTGGATTATAGAGATGGTGTTGTGTGCAGTGGATGCTGTGGATTATAGAGATGGTGTTGTGGAGTGGAAGGTGTGGATTATAGAGATGGTGTTGTGGAGTGGAAGCTGTGGATTATAGAGATGGTGTTGTGGAGTGGAAGGTGTGGATTATAGAGATGGTGTTGTGTGCAGTGGATGCTGTGGATTATAGAGATGGTGTTGTGCAGTGGATGCTGTGGATTATAGAGATGGTGTTGTGCAGTGGATGCTGTGGATTATAGAGATGGTGTTGTGCAGTGGATGCTGTGGATTATAGAGATGGTGTTGTGGAGTGGATGCTGTGGATTATAGAGATGGTGTTGTGGAGTGGATGCTGTGGATTATAGAGATGGTGTTGTGCAGTGGATGCTGTGGATTATAGAGATGGTGTTGTGCAGTGGATGCTGTGGATTATCGAGAGGGTAGTGTGGAGTGGATGCTGTGGATTATAGAGATGGTGTTGTGGAGTGGATGCTGTGGATTATAGAGATGGTGTTGTGCAGTGGATGCTGTGGATTATAGAGATGGTGTTGTGGAGTGGATGCTGTGGATTCTAGAGATGGTGTTGTGCAGTGGAAGCTGTGGATTATAGAGATGGTGTTGTGGAGTGGATGCTGTGGATTATAGAGATGGTGTTGTGCAGTGGATGCTGTGGATTATAGAGATGGTGTTGTGCAGTGGATGCTGTGGATTATAGAGATGGTGTAGTGCAGTGGATGCTGTGGATTATAGAGATGGTGTTGTGCAGTGGATGCTGTGGATTATAGAGATGGTGTTGTGCAGTGGATGCTGTGGATTATAGAGATGGTGTTGTGCAGTGGATGCTGTGGATTATAGAGATGGTGTTGTGCAGTGGATGCTGTGGATTATAGAGATGGTGTTGTGCAGTGGATGCTGTGGATTATAGAGATGGTGTTGTGGAGTGGATGCTGTGGATTATAGAGATGGTGTTGTGCAGTGGAAGCTGTGGATTATAGAGATGGTGTTGTGCAGTGGATGCTGTGGATTATAGAGATGGTGTTGTGGAGTGGATGCTGTGGATTATAGAGATGGTGTTGTGGAGTGGATGCTGTGGATTCTAGAGATGGTGTTGTGCAGTGGAAGCTGTGAATTATAGAGATGGTGTTGTGCAGTGGATGCTGTGGATTATAGAGATGGTGTTGTGGAGTGGAAGCTGTGGATTATAGAGATGGTGTTGTGGAGTGGATGCTGTGGATTATAGAGATGGTGTTGTGCAGTGGATGCTGTGGATTATGGAGATGGTGTTGTGCAGTGGATGCTGTGGATTATAGAGATGGTGTTGTGCAGTGGATGCTGTGGATTATAGAGATGGTGTTGTGCAGTGGAAGCTGTGGATTATAGAGATGGTGTTGTGGAGTGGATGCTGTGGATTATAGAGATGGTGTTGTGCAGTGGATGCTGTGGATTATAGAGATGGTGTTGTGCAGTGGATGCTGTGGATTATGGAGATGGTGTTGTGCAGTGGATGCTGTGGATTGTCTCTTATGGACAGGAGTCTGTTCAGTGTCCGTCGCTCTGCCACAGATGTCAGGCTGTCCAGCTCTGAGCCAACCACAGAGCCGCCTTCCTCCCCAGTTTGTCCAGGCGTGCGGCATCCTTCTTCTTGAGGCTGCCCCCCCCCAGCATCCTTCTTCTTGAGGCTGCCCCCCCAGCATGCTTCTTCTTGAGGCCCCCCCCCCAACATCCTTCTTCTTGAGGCTGCCCCCCCAGCATCCTTCTTCTTGAGGCTGCCCCCCCAACATCCTTCTTCTTGAGGCTGCCCCCCCCCCAGCATCCTTCTTCTTGAGGCTGCCCCCCCAGCATCCTTCTTCTTGAGGCTGCCCCCCCCCCAGCATCCTTCTTCTTGAGGCTGCCCCCCCAACATCCTTCTTCTTGAGGCTGCCCCCCCCCCCCAGCATCCTTCTTCTTGAGGCTGCCCCCCCCAACATCCTTCTTCTTGAGGCTGCCCCCCCCCCCCAGCATCCTTCTTCTTGAGGCTGCCCCCCCCAGCATCCTTCTTCTTGAGGCTGCCCCCCCCCCCAGAATCCTTCTTCTTGAGGCTGCCCCCCAGCATCCATCTTCTTGAGGCTGCCCCCCCCAGCATGCTTCTTCTTGAGGCTGCCCCCCCAGCATCCTTCTTCTTGAGGCTGCCCCCCCAGAATCCTTCTTCTTGAGGCTGCCCCCCAGCATCCTTCTTCTTGAGGCTTCCCCCCCAGCATCCTTCTTCTTGAGGCTGCCCCCCCCCCAACATCCTTCTTCTTGAGGCTGCCCCCCCAACATCCTTCTTCTTGAGGCTGCCCCCCCAGCATCCTTCTTCTTGAGGCTGCCCCCCAGCATCCATCTTCTTGAGGCTGCCCCCCCAGCATGCTTCTTCTTGAGGCTGCCCCCCCCAGCATCCTTCTTCTTGAGGCTGCCCCCCCCCAACATCCTTCTTCTTGAGGCTGCCCCCCCAGAATCCTTCTTCTTGAGGCTGCCCCCCCAGCATCCTTCTTCTTGAGGCTGCCCCCCCCCAACATCCTTCTTCTTGAGGCTGCCCCCCCAGAATCCTTCTTCTTGAGGCTGCCCCCCCAACATCCTTCTTCTTGAGGCTGCCCCCCCAGCATCCTTCTTCTTGAGGCTGCCCCCCAGCATCCATCTTCTTGAGGCTGCCCCCCCAGCATGCTTCTTCTTGAGGCTGCCCCCCCCAGCATCCTTCTTCTTGAGGCTGCCCCCCCCCAACATCCTTCTTCTTGAGGCTGCCCCCCCAGCATCCTTCTTCTTGAGGCTGCCCCCCCCCAACATCCTTCTTCTTGAGGCTGCCCCCCCAGAATCCTTCTTCTTGAGGCTGCCCCCCCCAGCACACCACTCGCTACCACAGACTGGTAGAAGATCTGTAGCAGCTTCTTGCAGATGTTGAAGGACGCCAGCCTTCTGAGGAAGTACAGACGCTCTGTCCTTTCCTGTACAGACGCTCTGTCCTTTCCTGTACAGACGGCTCTGTCCTTTCCTGTACAGACGCTCTGTCCTTTCCTGTACAGACACTCTGTCCTTTCCTGTACAGACGCTCTGTCCTTTCCTGTACAGACGCTCTGTCCTTTCCTGTACAGACACTCTGTCCTTTCCTGTACAGACGGCTCTGTCCTTTCCTGTACAGACGCTCTGTCCTTTCCTGTACAGACGCTCTGTCCTTTCCTGTACAGACGCTCTGTCCTTTCCTGTACAGACGCTCTGTCCTTTCCTGTACAGACGGCTCTGTCCTTTCCTGTACAGACGGCTCTGTCCTTTCCTGTACAGACGGCTCTGTCCTTTCCTGTACAGACGGCTCTGTCCTTTCCTGTACAGACGGCTCTGTCCTTTCCTGTACAGACGCTCTGTCCTTTCCTGTACAGAGCGTCTGTGTTGTCAGTCCAGTCCAGTTTGTCCTCCAGCAGCACTCCCAGGTATTTGTAGGTGTGAACCACCTCCACCCAGTCCCCCTTCATCCCAACAGGCTCCGGGTGTGGCCTGGTTCTCCTAAAGTCCACCACCATCTCCTTGGTCTTGGTGGTGTTGAGGAGCAGGTGGGTGGAGTCGCACCATGTGACCAAGTCCTGGATCAGCTCTCTGTACTCATCCTCCTGTCCCCCCTTGATACAACCCACTATGGCCGTGTCGTCCGCCAACTTCTGCACATGGCAGAGGTCATGATGGCAGTTGAGGCACTGCCTCGCCTGCCTTGGAGGATGGTACATGCTCTCTTACATTTAAACACTTCTGCTCATGTACAGATGATTGTAATGTTTTGTTTACAATACATTTGCAGGATGTTTTTCTGAAGAAACATTTCACAACAATAAATCACTTTTAATCTCCTTTCTGCTGGAGACACAAGACTTGGAGATGCCGGGGATTGATTCCAGGAAGCTCTGTGGATGATGTAGTACAGAGCTACATCCCCGGTTGTTTACTTTGTTAATGTATAACATAATGACCCTACTGAGCTACCCTAGTTGTGACATGCGCAGTGTGTCCCAAGCACTGATACCTACCAGCATGTACCTGCTGTGTTTCCTGCTGCAAGGTATAATTAAAACTACAAGTTCTGCAATTACAGTTGTCATTACTACAACACACAACATGGTGTCAGAAGTCTCAAACTTATATTTTTTCACAGACTACAGAGTGTTGCGAGTATGTTTTCCAGCGGGAGCATTGTGCTACCATGCCAATGTTTTTAGCAACATGTAGGTATGTGATACAAAATTGTAAGCTCTTTGAAAATGTTTTGGATCAGTCCAACATGATGCAGCATGGAAAAAAGCAATACAGTGACACCAAGATTTTAAAAATCGGCTGAGAAACAAAACTGTTATGGCAATTTTACCATCGCTTTCCATGGTGAGTATTTTCCATTGTTTTTCCTTGAAAACTGATCACAGCTCAAATGATAGAAAATGTATCATAACTACTCGATTAGTTTTATTGATTTTATTCAAGGTGTTTTATTGTCATATCACCAGTAAAAGTCAGGTTTCACAGTGAATTAAATTCTTATTTTGCCGTCTACCCTGGAGCCGACATACATAAGTAAGTATATACACAAAAAATTGAATAAAATAAAATATACAAATAAAATAAAATAACAGCAGTGCAAAAATGTATTGATTAGTTACTCATGATATTCAAGTGATTTTTTTAGGATAATGAGAATATAATACCATCATATGAAAACTAAGTGAAAATAAGAATGATCTGAGTTGAATAGATTAACTAATTTGCATAATAAGCATCAATCCGTTACTCAGTGATCGTGACGTATGCGCCGCAGCTGCTGTGACATTGTTGACAAAACACTGTTGAGACATGTACTGAGCCCTGCGGGTGAAAAGTTTGACCAGGAATACCTCATTTATAACATCTGAAGATGTCCCCGGGTCATATAAACGTTTTTCTGATCGTCAGATCTCAATGAGACTTCATCAGTTTTTAGTTGGAACATACTAAATCATCTCATTTTATTTTGGAATGTTCTCACACCAGGAAGGGAATGTACAGCAGTTGAATTGCACATAAATGTTCAATTGCGTCGATCGATCTTAAAAACCGGCCGAGCTGAAAAATCTGAAATCGATGCGACAGCTGAAGAGTCACTTTACACCATAGTAACAATTCCTGCAGAATTACTAATGCGAAACAATCAAACTGGAGCTTTTCCTGGCATGCCCTCCGAGCAACACATACACCAGCAGCAGTGGGATGCAGAGAGCATTACTGCACTGAATGCGCGTTTTGTCACATACATGGCAGAACTGACGCATATTTGAACAGGAATATGACATTTTTATTGCTGCAGTGCACTCGGACAAGCCAGTGCGGACTCGTGCCTACATTTGATTGAACCTGGCCAGACCCGGACCCATCGAGTGCGAAAGATCTTTTATTTATGCGGCGGAGGTGCATCAACCTGGCGATGATGGATGTGTCCTCGTTCCTGCGGAGTCCAAGGAGGACCTGGAATGTCTCAAGAGAAAGTTGAAGGAAATCCGCAACCCTCAAACAAACATAACAATGGAAAGACACGCGTAACCAAAAGGCTGGGGAGACCATTGAATTCTATGTGAACGATTTGAGAATCAAAGCTAAGACACAGGTGCTAAGTGCAACGTCCTCTCAGTGAAGACTTTTGAAAAAGTGAAAAGAGATAAACAAATAACGCCATGCAGTAAACCAACTAACCTCGTTGTTTGTGGTGGTCGTAAGATACAGACTCTCAGTTGTGTTGACTTGTGCTGCCATCTAGGGGCCAAATGCTATACTCTACACTTCTTCATTATCAATGAAAATGTACTGCCATTACATGGACTCAGTGCTTCACTTCAAATAGGACTTGTAGCTCTAAGCAAAGAAGTACACCATGTGAATATCGTCATATTCTAAGATGTCACTCGGCAGATCAAAAGTGAATATACTTACCTTTTCACAGACAAGCTTTGAAAGCTCCTGGTCAGTGACACTTGACCAAGAGTTGAGACTTGTAGTTGGCCCTGCACACCGCATTCCTGTCACAATGAAAGTCAAAGCTGAACGAGACAGAATGCATGAGTTAGGCATCATCACACCCATCTCAGACCCCACTCCATGGTCGCCACCAATTAAAAGGACAAAAGGAAAATCAGGATCTGCATAAATCCTAAGGACTTGAACACAGCTCTGAAAAGACCACATCACCCAATGCGCGCAGTGGATGATGTCGCATCACAAATGTCAAACGCTACTTTCTTCTCAGTCCTAGATGCAAAGAATTTGTTCTGGCAGATCTCCTTGGACCACAAATCCTCAATGCTAACTACTGTCAGTACATATTTTGGTCGCTACAGGTTCCTGCGGATGCCGTTTGGAATCAGCTCTGCAAGTGAGGTGTTCCAGCACTCTGTGGAGCAGATCTTCTCTGGTTATCCTTGTGCAACTATCGTGGACGACATACTCATCGGTACGTCAAACCCCCCAGTGTTGTCATATTATGATGTTAACAAACCTGTTATGCTTGTGACGCTCAGCATTATGGAATCGGTGCAGCATGCCTGCAGGAAGGCAAACCAGGAGCCTATGCCTCACGTACCCTCACCGACACCGAGACTCGATACCCACAAATCAATAAAGAGCTGTTAGCGGTGGTGTTTGCGTGCTCAAAGTTTCACTATGGCAAACCCATCACTATCGAGACTGACCACGAACCTCTTGTGACAATTATCAAAAGCCCATTCACGCAGCACCAGCAAGACTGCAGCTCTCTTATACAAAAGTGGAAAACAAATGCATCTGGCTGATAGATCGAGAGATTCAGGGACCACAAAAACTCAACTCGCGGACAAAGTGGACGATTTCGATGTACAGTCAGTCAGTTACGTGTCATTTGTTCATTTACAGGAACAGAGAGCACACTGCAACTGATCCAACTCTACAAATGCTCAGCAGCACAATCGGACGTGGCTGGCCCAACAAGCTGCACAGTCTCTCACATGCTGTGCATCCTTACTTTCCTTTAAGGCACATGTGTCAAAGTCAAGCCCGCGGGCTGAATAATCTATGGCCCCCGGGATGATATTTGATTAGTATTAGAACCGGCCCGCAGGCCACAGCCGCCCACTGGTGTTTTGCACGCACCAAAACCCCATTCCCCACAATGCAACGGTAGTGTCACGGATCACACTCAGAGACTCAGTTGCGGACAGAGACACGGCAAACAGGGATTCTCTCAGAGTACTTTTAATAAATGAGGTGACAATGAACACAAACCAAAACATAAGCAAGCAGAACTCCAAGAGCCAGAATTAAAGACGTACGGACTAAACCTAGAAACTACAAACTTAAGCCCAACCAAACAGTACTCCAGAATAAACAATATAGAACCACTACACAGACTATGAAAACACCCCAACCAAACCATCAGGACCCAGCGGGAGACTAAGGGAGCACACAGCCTGGTACGAAGCGGAGCGGGATGAATGGCGTGGTCGACGCTGGAGACCCACGGAGGTGGCGTGGGCTGCAGCCAGGAGGATGGTTGTCCGGGCGTCCTGTGCTGAAGGTGTAGGAACGGGGCAACGAGCTGAGTCTCATGCAGGAGCTTGGTGCAGCAGGGTGGGTCAAGAGCTGCAGCCGAGGAGAGACAAACTTTAACGCAGAGAAAAAACAGACTGAGTCGAAGTCAGGCAGAACAGAGTTCAACTAACGGTAGGTAGTTTTACGGTCCGACAGCGAGTCTTCATCTGCTGCCAGCTTTATAGAGAGAGGTGCATGTTGAGTGAAGCCACACCCTGCCACAGGTGAGTGCACTCAGGAAATCAGCACTGCACTTGTCCACACCTCACACAGCATGCAGCACACGCCCACCTAGGAAAAAGGAAAGGAGGGAGGGGGAAGGGAAAAATGCTGCCACTAGGCAGAGCCAGAGGTGGAGGTCATGACAGTACCCCCCCCTCTATGTGCACCTCCGGGTGCACACGTGAAGCGGTCTGGCCGTCGTCTCTTCAGGTCGCGGATCAGCTCGGGGTCCAGAATTTGGCGACGGGGTACCCAGCTGCGTTCTTCAGGTGTGATTCCACCTTCAGGGGAAGATCCTTGGCCCGGAGCCAAACCTTTTGTCCCGGCATATACACTGGAGCAGGAGTGCGTCTGCGATTTGCCTGTTGTTCCATCCTCTGGTTTGACTGAGTTAGTGAGGCCCTGCCCTTCTTCCACGTCCTCTCGCATCTCTTGATGAAACCCTGAATGGATGGGACAGCAATCTCCTCTTCCTGAGATGGGAACAATGGCGGCTGGTACCCGAGGGAGCACTGGAAGGGCGACAAGCCAGAGGAAGAGTTAGGTAGCGTGTTGTGAGCGTACTCTACCCATGGAAGCTGAGAACTCCAGGCAGTGGGGTTTTCTGCCGTGACACATCTCAGCAGGGTTTCCAGGGACTGGTTCGCCCGCTCCGTCTGACCATTTGACTGTGGATGAAACCCAGATGTTAAACTGACTGTGGCACCCAGAGCCTTGCAGAACAGCCTCCACACCTCCGACGTAAACTGAGGTCCACGGTCTGACACAATATCCACTGGTATCCCATGGATCCTGAAGACTTGTGCTACCATTGTCTCAGCCGTCTCTTTAGCAGAGGGGAGTTTAGGAAGAGCGATCAAATGTGCCGCCTTAGAAAACCGATCGACCACAGTTAAAATTGTTGTATTACCGTCGGAAGGAGGCAATCCTGTAATGAAGTCCACCGCAATGTGTGACCAGGGCCGGTGTGGTACAGGTAGAGGCTGCAGTAGACCAGAGCTGGGCTTGGTCGAGGACTTTTGACAGGCACAGACAGAACAGGCAGCGACAAACTCCTTGGTGTCCTTCTCCATGGTTTCCCACCAAAACCTCTGCCTCAGGACACTAAGGGTACGGGCAGCTCCAGGATGGCAGGTCAACCGAGATGAGTGAGCCCATTGGAGAACCTGTGAGCGAACAGCGTTAGGGACAAATAGGGTCCTGGGTGTACCAGTACCTGGATTGTCTGACTGGTCCGGTGCACTCTGTACCAGGTTCTCGATCTCCCATGTCAGAGAGGCAACTAGGCAGGTCTTGGGCAGGATGGTCTCAGGTTCTCTGGACTGCTCCTCCCTGGAGTGCAGGCGGGACAGGGCATCCGGCTTCACATTCCTGGATCCGGGGCAGTACGTGAGGGTGAACTGGAAGCGACCAAAAAATAGTGCCCAGCGAGCCTGTCTCGAATTGAGCCTCCTGGCGGAGCGGACATATTCCAGATTCTTGTGGTCCGTCCACACCACAAACGGTTGTTCCGCCCCCTCCAACCAGTGTCGCCACTCCTCCAGGGCCATCTTCACTGCCAGCAGCTCTCGGTTTCCCACATCATAGTTCTGTTCCGCTGGGGAGAGACGACGGGAAAAGAAGGCACATGGATGCAGCTTACCATCACTCGGGCTGTGCTGAGATAATACTGCTCCCACACCAGTATCAGATGCATCCACTTCGACGATGAACTGCAGCGTTGGGTCGGGTTCAACTAATATTGGCGCCGAGGTAAACCGGTCCTTCAATGACTGGAAGGCTTGGGCTGCTTCAGTGGTCCAGGAGAAGGTTTGAGAGGTGGAGGTCAGAGCGGTAAGGGGTGCAGCCACTTTGCTGTAATCACTTATAAACCTCCGATAAAAGTTGGCAAACCCTAAAAACCGCTGAAGTTGTTTCCGGGTTTCAGGTTCTGGCCAATCTTTTACTGCAGACAGTTTCTGAGGATCCATCCTTAGCTCCCCCCGTGAGATCACATATCCGAGGAAGGATGTAATAGAGGTGTGAAATTCACATTTCTCTGCCTTCACAAACAACCGGTTCTTGAGGAGTCGTTCCAGGACTTGTCGGACATGCAGGGTGTGCTCCTCTGGGGTCTGGGAGTAGATAAGGATGTCGTCGAGGTAAACAAAAACAAACCGGTTTATTAATTTTTTTGAGCTATAAAGGTTGATGACCACTGGTCAATGCCATGCGCCGTATAATGTGGTGTGCTTTATATGTGAACAAAGTTGTAAATTATGTCAGTCAATGTAGGTGCGCCTTATAGTGCGGAAAATACGGTACTCTTTTCTTTCAATTGCAGTTGTTATATTTTCTACTAATGTAGAAAGTGCGAGGCTTGTGGAACTTTGTGAACGGAATCCGTACTGTTTTTCAGTGATTAATTTATGTTTATCTAAAAAGTTTGTTAATTTTTGAGCAAACCATTTCTCAAGGACTATAGAAAACTGTGAGAGCAGCGACACTGGTCTGTAATTGTTAAATGTGTGCTTGTCCCCATCTTTGAACAGGGAATTACTTTAGCAAGTTTCATCTGTTCAGGGAAAACACCAGTCTGTATGGAAAGATTGCAAATGAAAGTCAGTGGTTTAACAATGCAGTCAATAGTTCTTTTAATAATTATCATATCAAGCCCATCACTGTCTGTGGAGGTTTTATTTTTACATTTGTTTACAATAGATAGGATGTCATATTCACTAATATCTCCAACAAACAGGGACTGCATGATTCTGCTTCCCATTTTGTATGTTTTGTTTCCATTAGTTGCGTTCATAGAGTTGCAATACTGGTTCCAATATTTGTAAAACAACAGATTAAATTAATTGGCAATATTTTTGCTGTTGTTATGCACAACATTCTTCTCAATGAAATGATCTGGTATGTTTTTTTGTTTTGAGTTTGGTCTTATTACTTTCTTCAATACATTCCATGTTGCTTTCATGTTTCCATGATTATCTCTCAGTTTTCTATTATAATAGTCCTTCTCTGCATTTCTTATAATGGTCGTTGATTTATTTTTATATGTTTTGTATTTGATCTCACTATCTGAGGTCCGTTTTTTTAAATCATTTTTATACAGTTTGTTTTTCCACACCAACAGAAAGAGCCACTTCACTTGCACCCTATTCCAGAGCTGCCTTGGTCAATTTTAGCATCAGACGTCTTTGACTGGCGCAACCAGCAGTACTTGGTACTCGTCGATTTCTTCTCAGGCTGGTTTGAGATTGACCTGCAACACAATCTCACATCCCAGACAGTCATTGGTAAACTGAAACGTCACTTTTCGGTCACACTCTCATAATGGACTCTCATAATAGTTTACAAGTCAGCGCTTTAAAGACTTTGCACAACAATAGGATTTTACACATGTAACAAGCAGCCCTAAATATCCCCAGTCCAACAGACTAGCAGAGGGAGCTGTCCACAGTGCTAAAGGTCTCATGGAGAAATCTCACAGAGATAAAACCAATGTCTTCCTCAACCTACTCAACTTAAGGACTATACCTCGTGACACTAAAGTTGGACCTCCAGCACAAAGACTAATATCAAGACAGACACACACCACTCTTCCCATCTCTAAAAGACTGCTTTAACCCAACAAGCAAGCCTGAGGAAGTGCGTGCTAAACTTCTCAAAAGACTCACACAAAAGACCTTATATGACAAGACAAGGCACAGGAATTATGACAGAAACATATAAAGAACCCAGATCTTACCTAGTCCTGAAGGACAAACATACAGGAGGAACAGAAAACACATCCTACCTGTTGCTGAACCAGCTCTGACTCAGTCTGATCCACAAGACGCTTATCAGGACATCAGGCCTGATCCAACAAGGCAGGTGACACTTTGCGGACATAGACATAGAGAACAGAACATGGACTCTGAGCGCCCCATGGCTTGAGTTCCAGTTGACAGTAGCAATCTTTACAGAACCCGTTCAGGTCGCATGAGCAAACCCAATCCTAGGTACAGAGATTAATCTGCGAAGAGCATTTTGTTACCATCTGACCTCTTCTCTAGTATGGTATTGTGGTTGCTATACTGACTAATTGATTTATAAATTGTATTTGAGTTCATTCCATTTTGGTAAACATATACTTTTAATGGTTGGTTATTAGCATTATAATTACTGTAAGTAATAGATTACTAAAAGTAATAAATCACTGGAAATAATTTATGAAAAATTTAGATTATTAATGGAAATAAATGGTCAGTTACTCATTAACAATTCCTAAAGTGATTGAGTAATTACTTAAAAGTGAATAAATTATCAAAAAGAATTTATTTATGAAAATGATTAATTTGATTACATTTGTTATTTATCAATTAATAATAAAATTGGGGCACCACCAGTTAAACTGGACATAGCTAATACCAAAATATCAGTCTCATTTGTAAAAAGGGTTATTTAAGTTAGTTAATATTAGGGATGTCCGATAATATCGGCGGGCCGATATTATCGGCCAATATTGACTTAAAAATGTAACATTTGGAAATATCGGTATCGGATTTTTACAACCGATATTGGAATTTCCGAGTCTGCATGAACGCAGCATGGGATGTTTACGGGCGCGCGCTTGATGATGTTTAACAACACGCTGGACTCGTGGCTAAGAAGGAGAAGCCCGGTGAATGAAATGTCCGTGGAGGACTGGAGGCTCAACCAGGCCCTCTTCCCTGCTGGGCCAGTACCTGACTGCACCCTGCACCAGTGTTGACAGTGAACCAGTGTTCAGCACTGGTACCAGTACCTGACTACACCCCGCACCAGTGTTGACAGTGAACCAGTGTTCAGCACTGGTACCAGTACCTGACTGCACCCTGCACCAGTGTTGACGGTGAACCACTGTTCACACTGGTACCAGTACCTGACTGCACCCCGCACCAGTGTTGACAGTGAACCAGTGTTCAGCACTGGTACCAGTACCTGACTGCACCCTGCACCAGTGTTGACAGTGAACCAGTGTTCAGCACTGGTACCAGTACCTGACTGCACCCTGCACCAGTGTTGACAGTGAACCAGTGTTCAGCACTGGTACCAGTACCTGACTGCACCCTGCACCAGTGTTGACAGTGAACCAGTGTTCAGCACTGGTACCAGTACCTGACTGCACCCTGCACCAGTGTTGACAGTGAACCAGTGTTCAGCACTGGTACCAGTACCTGACTGCACCCTGCACCAGTGTTGACAGTGAACCAGTGTTCAGCACTGGTGCCAGTACCTGACTGCACCCTGCACCAGTGTTGACAGTGAACCAGTGTTCAGCACTGGTACCAGTACCTGACTGCACCCTGCACCAGTGTTGACGGTGAACCAGTGTTCACACTGGTACCAGTACCTGACTGCACCCCGCACCAGTGTTGACAGTGAACCAGTGTTCAGCACTGGTACCAGTACCTGACTGCACCCTGCACCAGTGTTGACAGTGAACCAGTGTTCAGCACTGGTACCAGTACCTGACTGCACCCTGCACCAGTGTTGACGGTGAACCACTGTTCACACTGGTACCAGTACCTGACTGCACCCCGCACCAGTGTTGACAGTGAACCAGTGTTCAGCACTGGTACCAGTACCTGACTGCACCCTGCACCAGTGTTGACAGTGAACCAGTGTTCAGCACTGGTACCAGTACCTGACTGCACCCTGCACCAGTGTTGACAGTGAACCAGTGTTCAGCACTGGTACCAGTACCTGACTGCACCCTGCACCAGTGTTGACAGTGAACCAGTGTTCAGCACTGGTGCCCACATCATTGATGAGAAGAGAAATCTCATACATTGCTGAGATGCTGAGATGCTTGTATTCATACAGAACAATCTCCCTCTTACACATGAGGACATGGGGGAAGAAATAGACCAGTTATATGGACAAGTCAACTTCAGTCTTTGTTTTTGTTGCACTTTAAAGGAGGGCTGTTTTAATTTTGTGAGCATTTCTGTGCCTTTCTTGTTTATATTTACACTATTTTGTTACTCTTAAAAGAGATTGAGCCAGTTTGAGTCTATTATTTGACAAGTTATGTCCAGTTATTCATTCATTGACTGTTTACAACTAATGGACTGAAGATATGCCTCTTCCTTTATTTTATATTGTCTGTGGTGTTGTTGAGTTTGTTGTTGAGGTTTCTCTCTAACACTAAATAAATATGGCACTTTTTTCCATAATTTAAGTTGTTGTTCTCTTATTTTTCTCAGTGTGTACATTTGGAAAGCCATGTTTGATTCACATATGCATCCAGTGGGGCATCACAATAAAATTACTAAAAGTAATAAATCACTGGAAATAATTTATGAAAAATTTAGATTATTAATGGAAATAAATGGTCAGTTACTCATTAACAATTCCTAAAGTGATTGAGTAATTACTTAAAAGTGAATAAATTATCAAAAAGAATTTATTTATGAAAATGATTAATTTGATTACATTTGTTATTTATCAATTAATAATAAAATTGGGGCACCACCAGTTAAACTGGACATAGCTAATACCAAAATATCAGTCTCATTTGTAAAAAGGGTTATTTAAGTTAGTTAATATTAGGGATGTCCGATAATATCGGCGGGCCGATATTATCGGCCGATATTGACTTAAAATGTAACATTTGGAAATATCGGTATCGGATTTTTACAACCGATATTGGAATTTCCGAGTCTGCATGAACGCAGCATGGGATGTTTACGGGCGCGCGCTTGATGACGTTTAACAACACGCTGGACTCGTGGCTAAGAAGGAGAAGCCTGGTGAATGAAATGTCCGTGGAGGACTGGAGGCTCAACCAGGCCCTCTTCCCTGCTGGGCCAGTACCTGACTGCACCCTGCACCAGTGTTGACGGTGAACCACTGTTCACACTGGTACCAGTACCTGACTGCACCCCGCACCAGTGTTGACAGTGAACCAGTGTTCAGCACTGGTACCAGTACCTGACTGCACCCTGCACCAGTGTTGACAGTGAACCAGTGTTCAGCACTGGTACCAGTACCTGACTGCACCCTGCACCAGTGTTGACGGTGAACCACTGTTCACACTGGTACCAGTACCTGACTACACCCCGCACCAGTGTTGACAGTGAACCAGTGTTCAGCACTGGTACCAGTACCTGACTGCACCCTGCACCAGTGTTGACAGTGAACCAGTGTTCAGCACTGGTACCAGTACCTGACTGCACCCCGCACCAGTGTTGACAGTGAACCAGTGTTCAGCACTGGTACCAGTACCTGACTGCACCCTGCACCAGTGTTGACAGTGAACCAGTGTTCAGCACTGGTACCAGTACCTGACTGCACCCTGCACCAGTGTTGACAGTGAACCAGTGTTCAGCACTGGTACCAGTACCTGACTGCACCCTGCACCAGTGTTGACGGTGAACCACTGTTCACACTGGTACCAGTACCTGACTGCACCCCGCACCAGTGTTGACAGTGAACCAGTGTTCAGCACTGGTACCAGTACCTGACTGCACCCTGCACCAGTGTTGACAGTGAACCAGTGTTCAGCACTGGTACCAGTACCTGACTGCACCCTGCACCAGTGTTGACGGTGAACCAGTGTTCACACTGGTACCAGTACCTGACTACACCCCGCACCAGTGTTGACAGTGAACCAGTGTTCAGCACTGGTACCAGTACCTGACTGCACCCCGCACCAGTGTTGACGGTGAACCACTGTTCACACTGGTACCAGTACCTGACTGCACCCTGCACCAGTGTTGACGGTGAACCAGTGTTCAGCACTGGTACCAGTACCTGACTGCACCCTGCACCAGTGTTGACAGTGAACCAGTGTTCAGCACTGGTACCAGTACCTGACTGCACCCTGCACCAGTGTTGACAGTGAACCAGTGTTCAGCACTGGTACCAGTACCTGACTGCACCCTGCACCAGTGTTGACAGTGAACCAGTGTTCAGCACTGGTACCAGTACCTGACTGCACCCTGCACCAGTGTTGACAGTGAACCAGTGTTCAGCACTGGTACCAGTACCTGACTGCACCCTGCACCAGTGTTGACGGTGAACCAGTGTTCAGCACTGGTACCAGTACCTGACTGCACCCTGCACCAGTGTTGACGGTGAACCACTGTTCACACTGGTACCAGTACCTGACTGCACCCCGCACCAGTGTTGACGGTGAACCAGTGTTCAGCACTGGTACCAGTACCTGACTGCACCCTGCACCAGTGTTGACAGTGAACCAGTGTTCAGCACTGGTACCAGTACCTGACTGCACCCTGCACCAGTGTTGACAGTGAACCAGTGTTCAGCACTGGTACCAGTACCTGACTGCACCCTGCACCAGTGTTGACGGTGAACCACTGTTCACACTGGTACCAGTACCTGACTGCACCCCGCACCAGTGTTGACAGTGAACCAGTGTTCAGCACTGGTACCAGTACCTGACTGCACCCTGCACCAGTGTTGACAGTGAACCAGTGTTCAGCACTGGTACCAGTACCTGACTGCACCCTGCACCAGTGTTGACAGTGAACCAGTGTTCAGCACTGGTACCAGTACCTGACTGCACCCTGCACCAGTGTTGACAGTGAACCAGTGTTCAGCACTGGTACCAGTACCTGACTGCACCCTGCACCAGTGTTGACAGTGAACCAGTGTTCAGCACTGGTACCAGTACCTGACTGCACCCTGCACCAGTGTTGACGGTGAACCAGTGTTCAGCACTGGTACCAGTACCTGACTGCACCCTGCACCAGTGTTGACGGTGAACCAGTGTTCAGCACTGGTACCAGTACCTGACTGCACCCTGCACCAGTGTTGACGGTGAACCAGTGTTCAGCACTGGTACCAGTACCTGACTGCACCCTGCACCAGTGTTGACGGTGAACCAGTGTTCAGCACTGGTACCAGTACCTGACTGCACCCTGCACCAGTGTTGACGGTGAACCAGTGTTCAGCACTGGTACCAGTACCTGACTGCACCCTGCACCAGTGTTGACGGTGAACCAGTGTTCAGCACTGGTACCAGTACCTGACTGCACCCCGCACCAGTGTTGACGGTGAACCAGTGTTCAGCACTGGTACCAGTACCTGACTGCACCCCGCACCAGTGTTGACGGTGAACCAGTGTTCAGCACTGGTACCAGTACCTGACTGCACCCCGCACCAGTGTTGACGGTGAACCAGTGTTCAGCACTGGTACCAGTACCTGACTGCACCCCGCACCAGTGTTGACGGTGAACCAGTGTTCAGCACTGGTACCAGTACCTGACTGCACCCTGCACCAGTGTTGACAGTGAACCAGTGTTCAGCACTGGTACCAGTACCTGACTGCACCCTGCACCAGTGTTGACAGTGAACCAGTGTATTCATACAGAACAATGTACCTCTTACACATGAGGACATGGGGGAAGAAATAGACCAGTTATATGGACAAGTCAACTTCAGTCTTTGTTTTTGTTGCACTTTAAAGGAGGGCTGTTTTAATTTTGTGAGCATTTCTGTGCCTTTCTTGTTTATATTTACACTATTTTGTTACTCTTAAAAGAGATTGAGCCCAGTTTGAGTCTATTATTTGACAAGTTATGTCCAGTTATTCATTCATTGACTGTTTACAACTAATGGACTGAAGATATGCCTCTTCCTTTTTTTTTATATTGTCTGTGGTGTTGTTGAGTTTGTTGTTGAGGTTTCTCTCTAACACTAAATAAATATGGCACTTTTTTCCATAATTTAAGTTGTTGTTCTCTTATTTTTCTCAGTGTGTACATTTGGAAAGCCATGTTTGATTCACATATGCATCCAGTGGGGCATCACAATAAAATGAGGCATAATGTGTTAATTCCACAGTAGGACATATTTTATGTTGTTGTTACCGAACAGTTTTGATGTAAAAAGCCAGCATATATCGGTATCGGTGATATCGGTATCGGTGATATCGGTATCGGAAATTAAGAGTTGGACAATATCGGAATATCGGATATCGGTAGAAAAGCCAATATCGAGCATCCCTAATTAATATCCATCCATCCATCCATTGTCTGCTGCTTATTCGGGGCCGGGTCGCGGAGGCAGCAGTCTGAGCAGAGTTGCCCAGACTTCCCTCACCCCAGACACTTCCTCCAGCTCCTTCGGTGGCACCCCAAGGCGTTCCCAGGCCAGCTGAGAGACATAGTCCCTCCAGCGTGTCCTGGGTCTGCCCCGAGGCCTCCGACCGGAGGGACATGCCCGGAACACCTCCCGAGGGAGGTGGCCGGGGGGCATCCGAAATAGGTGCCTGAGCCACCTCAGCTGGCTCCTCTCGATGTGGAGGAGCAGCGGCTCTACTCCGAGCTCCTCCCTGGTGACTGAGCTCCTCCCCCTATCTCTAAGGGTGGCTGAGCTCCTCACCCTATCTCTAAGGGTGACTGAGCTCCTCACCCTATCTCTAAGGGTGACTGAGCTCCTCACCCTATCTCTAAGGGTGACTGAGCTCCTCCCCCTATCTCTAAGGGTGAGTGAGCTCCTCCCCCTATCTCTAAGGGTGACTGAGCTCCTCACCCTATCTCTAAGGGTGACTGAGCTCCTCACCCTATCTCTAAGGGTGAGTGAGCTCCTCCCCCTATCTCTAAGGGTGACTGAGCTCCTCACCCTATCTCTAAGGGTGACTGAGCTCCTCACCCTATCTCTAAGGGTGACTGAGCTCCTCACCCTATCTCTAAGGGTGCGCCCAGCCACCCTACGGAGGAAGCTCATTTCAGCCGCTTGTATCCGGGATCTCGTTCTTTCGGTCATGACCCATAGTTCATGACCATAGGTGAGGGTAGGAACGAAGATCGACCGATAAATCGAGAGCTTTGCTTTTTGGCTCAGCTCCTTCTTCACCACGACGGACCGATACAACGTCCGCATAACTGCAGACGCTGCACCGATCCGCCTGTCGATCTCACGCTCCATCTTTCCCCCACTCGTGAACAACACCCCAAGATACTTGAACTCCTCCACCTGTGACAAGGGCACTCCACCGACCTGGAGGGGGCAAGACACCTTTTTCCGGTCGAGAACCATGGCCTCGGATTTAGAGGTGCTGATCTTCATCCCAGCTGCTTCACACTCGGCTGTGAACCGTGTCAGTGCACGCTGGAGATCCAGGCTCCAGTTAGTTAATATTTCTGTGTAAATATAATAATCTTAACTAAAAGGGAAGGTGTGAGATTCGAGCACAGACAACAGTCAATTCACAAACCAGTGAATTGTCAATAATAAATACACAATAACTACCAGGAATCGATCAATTCAGCTAACAGACATTTATTTACAAAAGTGTATTAATTCATAAATAATTCTGAAATTATATCATAAATCAACACAGCAAAGTAACAAACGTCATCTAACACGGAGATCTAATTTACTAAACAGCAAAACACTATGTACAAAGAAAGGATGTGTGTGTGTGTGCGTGTGTGTGCGTGTGCGTGTGCGTGCACGTGTGTTTTCTCCTGTTTTTACGACTCTGTTTTTTAAAAAACATTTTTGTTTACTTTCTTTTCCTCAGGATAAACATGTTTCAGTCCCGGTACAATGTTTTATATTGTTCATTACTAGTGATACTGGTAACACATTAATTAGTAACACGTTACTCTCATATGAATAATTTTTCAGTAATTAGTAATCTAACGTTACTATTTCCAAACCAAGATCTACCCAGACAGGACAACAAACAAGTGGAGCAGCAACATGGTTGCCTGTCATGAATGCAATAACCAAGCAGACAAGGCGGTCCACCACACAGACAGCAATGTAAACAAGGCTCTTTAATGAAAAGGCAGAAGAAATGACAGGAAAATCTCTAATCCAGCAAAACGTCCATTGTCGTCAACATGAAGTGTCCAGAGTCCAAAATGTCCAATTTAAACCTTCTAACAGTTTGAACATCCAATCTCCAAGGTATTTCTGAACTATGTACAGTAACATCTTATAGCACCATCTTCCTCTTCTTTATCCTCTCAAACATTTCAGGTACTGCAATGTTTTAATTTTTAAGTTCAGTGGCTTTTGCTTTGTTTTTCATCAAACCCCCATCCACCTTGAATGTGAAGTTTTTCAAATTAAATTTGTTTTTTTTTTCGAATTGATTTGACAAATCTTAACAAAAGTCAGAGTACACTATTCCTGAATGTTCTGAAACTTTTGATATGCCTTTTGCATCCGTGAACCCAAGCTAACGTGCTAACATGTTGATTGTTTTTTTAACATGCTAACATATACAGTATGTGGGCTAATGTTTGCTATGTGAAGATGATTCAATTAAGTATTAATAAAATTGGAAAAAGTATCAAACAATAATAGTATCAGTGAAAAAGTATCAATAACCTACCAACTAACTTTACCAACGCCACATTTGTTACCGGAGCCGAGTTAGAATCACTATCATGATATCTACTGGCTCATCTCAACAATAACTAGGTAGACCAGGTAGGTACAACACTGCGCATGCAGCATCTCATGGCTCTTTTGATCTTCTTTGATCTTCTTTGATCCTCGTGAGGTTTCTCTCTCATGTGCTGAATTTAATCCACAGGTTCCCACCCAATGAGGCATTGACAGACTCTGCCGCTCTCTGATCATTCAACTCAACACATCTGTAAACTACATGCTTTAAATACTGGAGTTTCAATCACAGCTGGAGGTTATAACTCAACAGTCCAAAAGTATCTGCAGATGAATTCATCCCACAACTGAAGGTTAGAATCTGCTGGAGTCTGTCCTGCAATAAGCAAATTAGCCATGAGCACCGGGCAGGAGAAAGCCTAATTTTGAGTAAGTTACTCAGTTCTCACCTTAAGTTTCCATATATATTCTTTTTTGCCTTGAAACACTACATTTCCCAATTATACTTTTCAGCTGGAATTCCCATCCTGGCTTCTCCTGAAGATTTGTAGTTTCTGTTTATACCCTGGTAGCCGTGTCTCCGTTGGCCCACGTCCATCCTTTACAAGGACCTGTGATACCACTCACCAGAGGGCGTTCTTCGTGCTTTTTTTTCCAACTCATTTTCACAAACACATTGGGTAAGTCAGAAATGCCCCTCCTATGTCCTTATCTATCGACTTTACCTTAACTCCATGGATGACCTCACGTCATGTGGCTATGGACACATTTTTGGAGGCTTCCTAAAGAAGTTAATGAAAGGTGTTGGGAGGCTTCCTAAAGGAGTTAAGGAAAGGTGTTAGGAGGCTTCCTAAAGGAGGTGTCAGGTTCGAACTCCTGAAATAACTAGAGAAGAGAGAGAAACGCCAGAATCAGGAGAGAATGAAACAGTCAAACAAAGTTTTCTTGCGCAACAGTAGACGAATGAGTTCACCTCGAGAGTTCGCCCAGAAATCTACAAGGTTTCAGCTCTTGTCTCCCACTTTTATGGAAACTCAGGGTCGGCGGTTACATTTCACGAATCAAGTGTTGTACATTCAAAACTGGCTTATACTGGAACTTAGAGAGAGTGAAGATATGCAGATAGGCAGCATATCTCTTAGGAACACATAGTGCGGAGGTCACGGTTGCCTTGCAGCTGCTTCTCACTCAAAAATTCCTTTTTATCTTATTGTAGCATCAGACAATGAAAACATAAAGAACTAATTCTTCCAAAAGGAGGTAGGAAGGTGTTAGGAGACTTCTTAAAGGAGTTAAGGAAAGGTGTTAAGAGGCTTCCTAAAGGAGGTAGTGAAAGGCGCTCACCTTAGTGTGGCAGTTGGAGACTTTCACTTAGTGACGTCATAATAATGCAATGGCAGCGCAAGTTAGTGATGTGAAACTTAGTTAGTGATCCGCCCTGAAACTGGACTAGAAGAAGTGTATTTGGGTTTTAGATGATTTCAAGTTGTTCAAGGCAGATTATTACTTTGGTAACTTACATGATCTGAGTCCTTTTTTCGATATTGTGAGTTTCCATTAACACTCAGATGAGTGAGTCCCTTTAAATCTTGTCGCAGCAAGTTTCCTCGGCTAAATGAGGTTGTAAAGGAAGAAATGAGCCTCCTTTCCTTTGTTTAGTGAGAATTAGTGAGGCAGTCCTTATCATTGCCGCTACACAAAACACTTCAGGGGTTAAGTGAAAGTCGATAGATAAGGAGTGAGGAGGGACATTTCGGACGTACCCATTGACGTCACCAAATGCAGTGTGACCTTCAAGGAAGTGACTGGGAGAGAATTTCTGACCTGAACCCGAAGATTATCAGTAATTGAACTAAAGAGCTCTCTCCATCAGGAAATTGAACCCTGGTGTCATGTAGGAACATGACAGGCGGGGATACTCTCCACAATACTAAACAGGAGATGTTGCTATGCTTGCTGTCTGTCAGGGTCGTAGCCAAACATAGCATCTATTCTTGTGTCACCACAGCTGAGTGTCACTCAAACTGCGGGGGAAGGGTTCAGTGATAACAGCAGTGGGATCAGATGAGCTTTGGTGGCTGGAATGTGCTGATATGTGAGGTGGTGGTTCAGTGGTCCAGTTCTTTCCTGGAATGGTGGAGCCCCGGGTCCATTCCCTGGCCAATGCCGTGGATGGTTTCATTTAATACCATTCATTCACTACTTTATTCATTACAATATCAACATTTAAAATCAAGGTACATGGTTGTATTTTGTCCTGTTGAATGAGAGAAATGAAAAACTTTAGTTCCATTATGGTGGTCCGTTTACACAACAACAATGCTTGGAACCCCTGAAAACAGGATTTTGCAAAAACGCTCCTATATCTCCTTAGACAATCCCTAAAAGTGTTCCTGAATTCAAATTGTCTCACAGTATATCTCATGTGTTTTGGAAGACCATTCTCCTCTTCAATCAGCTCATGCTGAGTCTGAGTTACAGTGTGTGCACTTGAATGAAACTGGTTTATTTCACCTCTCAGCTTTGAGAACATATTGTCTTGGCCTTGTTAGTGCAAGTAGGCACCGCATCAGTCTCATGATCAGAAGGTTGTGAGTTCAATTGTCACATGGGGCAAGACTTATGCTGGATGTTGAACTAGAAAGGTTGAAAGCCCAATCAGTTTCTAGAACCACAGACAATCCAGCAATGCAAGTCAACTTTCAATGGGCCTGTTTCAGTGTGAACAGACTTTCACTCAGACCACTTCCCAGAGATGGAGGGGGGAGGGAGACAGAGGGATGGCCCAACTCGAGCGAAGCAGCGGGCACCCCCACCAGAAAGGGGAAGGCACCCAGCCCCCAGGGCTACGAACACGCCCCACATCCACCCGGCTTGGTTCTATAAAAATTGCAAAGAGAAATGTGAGAGTGGACACCTCTGCCTGGTGCCCCACTCAAGATTGAACCTTGAAGAAGTTTGATCATTTGTTTTAACACAGGCACTGGGTGAGGTGGACAATGTTTTTATCCAGGAGAGGTCCATCCATCCATTATTTACATTGTCACAACTCTGGTTGTATCCAGGTAACTTCAGGACTACCTCTGGTTTCCTCTTATCCAGGTAAATTAATGATTCAATCTGATCTTCTCTTATCCAGGTAACTTCATGATTAACTCTGTTTTTCTCTTATCCAGGTAACTTCAGGATTAACTCTGGTTTTCTCTTATGGTTGTAACTTCCAGATTGACTCTTGTTTTCTCTTATGGTTGTAACTTCCGGATTAACTCTGGTTTTCTCTTATCCAGGTAACTTCAGGATTAACTCTGGTTTTCTTGCATCCAGGTAACTTCAGGATAAACTCTGGTTTTCACTTATGGCGGTAACTTCAGGATTAACTCTGGTTTTCTCTTATGGAGGAAGCTTCAGGATTAACTCTTGTTTTCTCTTATCCGGGTAACTTCAGGATTACCTCTGGCTTTCTCATATCTAGGTAACTTCAGGATTACCTCTGGTTTTCTCTTATGGTGGTAACTTCAGGATTACCTCTGGTTTTCTCTTATGGTGGTAACTTCAGGATTAACTCTGGTTTTTGCTTATGGAGGTAACTTCCGGATAAACTCTGGTTTTCACTTATCCAGGTAACTTTAGGATTAACTCTGGCTTTCTATTTTCCAGGTAACTTCAGGATTAACTCTGTTTTATGTACTACGACGCTGGTTCATTTCTTCCCAGGATAAATCGCCATGGTAACTGACTGAATGTCTAACCTGCTACGGAGCAGGATACGATAAGATCACAGTGAGTATAAGGCTCCACCAATCAGCTCTCTTGGAAAATGCCCTGCCCATTCTTAAATGAAGGTGATTGGTGTTCGGGTTCAGCGCTGGGCTGCAGCGAAGAGGAGAGGAGAAAGTATTTTGAACAATGTCATTGACAGAATCAATAAATCCTGGTTACTGAGCTTTGAAGGATGTTTTTATTCTTGTTCTTGACTTGTTCCAAGGCTGTTTGGTTCCACAAGGGTTGATCACAATTGGGCAATGGGCAGGTAGTCATTAAGACAGTTGGGCAATGGGCAGGTAGTCATTAAGACAGTTGGGCAATGGGCAGGTAGTCATTAAGACCATTGGGCAATGGGCAGGTTGTCATTGAGACAGTTGGGCACTGGGCCAGTAGTCATTTAAACAGTAGGGCAATTGGCAGGTAGTCATTAAGGCAGTTGGACAATGGGCCGGTAGTCATAAAGACAGTTGGGCAATGGGCTGGTAATCAGTAAGACAGTTGGGCAATGGGATAGTAATCAATACATAAGTTGGGTAATGGGAAGATAGCCGTTAGGGTGGATGGTGAATGGGCCAGTATCAGTGAGACAGCTTGTTGTAGTCGTTGTCATTGTTGTTGTTGTAACTGTCATCTCCATTACTGCTGCAACTGCCGCTGCCCTACCGCTAATCATTCAGATTGTTCTGCCTCAGATCTTTCTGCAGGGCTTCAGATTATCATTTGTCAATCTAATAATCTAAACTCATCAACCACTAAGAATCAAATCACTCCAATCAGAAATCAGACAGAAAAAGCTTCACAGTCTTTATCAGAAACATATTTTATTGTTGCACCAATCTCTGTGGTATCTGCATGAGAAGCACCCTGCTCAGACCCTAACCCTAAACTCAGACTCTGACCCTGAACTCAGACCCTGAACTCGGACCCTGAACTCGGACCCTGAACTCGGACCCTGAACACCTCGGTGGGGGTCTGAACATAATGCTGTAACAAGCAAGCAGTCTGAGAGATTCCTAAACTCTACATTAACAATAAGCGTACAAACATGAAATGTAAAATACAACTGTTAAAGGTTAAACAACAAAGCGTTTACCAGCTGCTTTTCAGAGGAGCTGGAACTGTTAAGAAGGCTCTGGAAAGATTGACATACATTCATTTCTATTCACATCACAAAGGTTTTAACCATAACAAAGATAAATACACATATGTGGAAAATCCACGGTACAGTGGGGGAAATAAATGAATGAATCAATGAATCAATGAATCAATGAATCAATCACTCAATCAATCAATCACTCAATCAATCAATCAACCAATCAATCTTGATGTTGATTATCTTCACAATATATACAATATATGAACAGTCGTTCATTGACAATTATAATATTCTGTAATAATATAAATTTAAAAAAAATGAAAAGCTTTAATTTTAAATATCATGTATTCTCTTTTGTCCTCAGACTGTAAATCTCTATCTTTACTGGATTGTCTCAATAATGTTAAGCTAGCTGCGGTGCCACAAAATTGTGCATATCTGTTAGTTCTCACTTAACTCCTGGAACTGAACAGTCAAGCGTTTCATACAGTTTCTAACATCCAGCTCAGCCTGAAATGTCCACAGCAGCAACAAGCAGAGCAAAACACACTGAAAAACACTAATTACTTCCTCAGACACACAAACACCAAAATATCTTCTGAGTTACATCGACTATATGAAGAAAGGTTCAGAGTCCAATGTGCTCATCAGGAACGTCCAGGAGAACCAGCACTTCCAAGACTGGGCTCTGTAACAGGGCTCAGGTCCAGTCCTGGTTCAAATCTGGAGCCTGTTCCTCTCTAGAACTTGTTCCAGTCTGGAACCTGTTCTGGTCTCAAACCTGTTCCACTCTAGAAGCTATTCCAGTCGAGAACCTGTTCTACTCTCAAACCTGTTCCAGTCTAGAGCTTGTTCCAGACAGGTTACACACACATTGGGGAAACTGTGAAAACACTGCAGTTTGTATGCCAGGCCACTAGGTGGTGCTGTGTTTCATATTATAGCCTCACATGTTCTATATGAACAGTACAGCGTCAACATTCAGGCTGTGTTTATTCTTCAGGTAGGACCGAGTAATATCTGAGAAATCGTTTCAACAAACTCATATTCCATTTCACCAACAGTGGAATCGAGGACATGTTTGGTTAACTGAAGTGGTGTCAATTGCAGAACTAACTGAAACTCTGTTTGCAAACTAACTTGTACTAAAATAACAATGAAAGCATCTTGGTAGGTTTGTTTCATTCGTTCATATCCAGCATGCAGTGGGTGTTCTACTCTCACTGTTCATTCATTCACTTCCTGTGATCACATCTAAAATATGGAACCATGGTAATGTTGGTGTCCATTGTCTCAACGACGGAGCAGTAAATGTTCCTTATTGTCCATCTTCACACAAGCTGCAGCTTTCAGAGCCCTGGTTTCTCTTTTGAGATGAAGATAGACTCATATAAAAGCATGTTCATAAAGTTGACTGCTGCCACCACAACATGGCCACCACCATGGGTTAGCGAATCCTCACATCATATGTGTAGAAGGAGTGGCTGCTCCCTTCAGTGCTTTGTGTTCATCTCCATCTGGTTCTGTCAAAGCTGGTTGCTGCCATCTCTCTGGATGCCAGCAACCAGCTCGTGACCATCTTCATGACAAGCTCTGGTTAATGCTTCATCAAGGCAGTGATCATAATATTGACCAGTACATCCCATCAACAGACTCTTGCTGTAGTTATGTCATCGACAGGAAGTCTGTGAGCTCGATGCAGGAGACATTTTGATAGTCGGTCGGTTCAATGCAGCAGACATTGGCACGTCGTTTCCTTAGTTTTAGACGCTGTTCACACTACAACATTTCAGAGGAAAACCCACGTTTTTCTTTTTGCAGAAGTTTCACATTTACACTGCAACAGCAGAAACACTGAAAACAATGTCGGTTTCCACGGCAACAGCAGAAACACTGAAGACGATGTTGGTTTCCACAGCAACAGCAGAAACACTGAAGATGATGTAGTATCCATATTGGGCCATTAGTTGGTGCTGTTGTTAGTTTTGATACTGAAAGCACACACACACACACACACACACACACACACACACACACACACACACACACACACACACACACACACACACACACACACACACACACACACACACACACACACACACACACACACACACACACACACACACACACACAGAACAATGAGCTCTATACATTAACACTGAGAGAACAGGGACATTCTTGTCCACGAGGTGGTGGACAACATCAAATTCCTGGGACTCCACATCACCAGTGACCTCTCCTGGACCGTCCACACCTCCACCTGGGGAAGAAAGCATAGCAAAGGCCTTTCTTCCTCAGGAAGTTGAAGTGGGCTGATCTCGCCCCTCAGCTCGTGGTGAACTTCTCCAGGACCTCTGTGGAGAGCGTCCTCTCTCAGGGCACCACTGTGTGGTACACCAGCTGCACCGCAGAGAACAGGAAGGGCTTGTCTCGGCTGGTGAAGACAGTTCAGAGGATCACCGGAGTTGAGCTTCCTGATCTGGACGCTGTTTCTGCTGGATGCCTGCAGAGGAGAACCACCAGGATCTCCACCAACATAACTCACTCTGGACACCACCTGTTTGCCCTGCTCCCATCAGGGAAGTTATTCCACTGCATAAAAACTTGAGTAACAGCTTTTTCCCCAGAGCTATAGCCTCCATCACCCGCCTCCCCCGTCCACCCGCTCCTACCCTCTCCAGCCTCAGCCACAGACTGAGACTAACTCCACTTTACATTGTAACTATTACAACATGTTTACTGCTGTTTTTTATGCACCTACTGTTCTTTATTTCTGAGTTTTATTATATTTATTCTACTGTTATAGTTAACCCTTGCTGCTACTGACTACTTGTCACCAACAAAGTTCTGTTGTTTACCGCAATGACAATAAAGTTTCTTATTCCCTCTAGTGGACAGGCCACTATTGTTATTACAGTGACTGTCAAAATAAAACCACCAATTTGGATTTTTATTATGGTGACTCTCAAAATAAAAGTACCAAGTTGGATTGTTTATTATGGTGACTGTCAAAATAAAGCCACCAAGTTGGATGGTTATTATGGTGACTGTAAAAATAAAAGGACCAAGTCCAGGAGACTATGGACTGGTAGTCATGACACCACAGAGGAAACTTTGCTCTGATTGACTCTACAGAGCATGTGCAAAAGCACTAGATACTAGCAACGTGGTGAACAGGACCAGAATCATGACCAGGACTAGGACTAGGACTAGGACCAGGACCAGGACCAGGACCAGCGCCTCTCCACAGGAGGAAGCCAGAAGGTTTCCGGATTGTAATTTTAACTGTTCCCATGATGACAGAGTCCAAGTGTTTTAAAAGTTCCACTTTGGAAGCCGTTTTCAAAAGGTTGTGTTTTAAGTGGCTCCATGTGGAGCATTATGCTTCAAACGGACCCAGAGAACACTGAGAACACAGAGAACACAGAGAAAAAGGATGGTTTTCACTTGAAATGGCTGTGGTGCAAAGGGACTGTTAGTTTACCTTCCTCATTACTCTCCTTTCAGTGTACATACGGCATGTGAGTACTTTGTATCAGTGTCCTGTTTGTACGGAACTGGCAGTTTTTAGCTTCTGTGTTTCTGGTTAGTCCCTTTTAGAAGGAATTCTTCATTGGGCAAGAACTATTCTACACATTGTTATACAAAGTTATTGCACAACATGGCATGAAAACCCTCCTGACCTGCAGCAGCCAATCAGAGGACGCTTTCAACTGCCACCATGTTGGCACTGTCTTTGTTAACTGCAAGTTTACCATTCCTCTTCACCTCCTCCTCTAGGTCACCTCCTCCTCTAGGTCACCTCCTCTGCGAGGCCTCCTCCCTGCACCTCATCTTCATAAATAACTGTGGGTCTGCAGCTAGCACTCTGCATGGTGAAGGACCATCAGAGTTTAACAGAATATATGTGCAGTAGGTGAGGTCGTGCCTGTCTGATCAAGAAACTCTCAGATCCAGAAACTCTCCCATCAAGAAACTCTCAGATCAAGAAAGACTGAGCAGTTGAAATTTGGAGATTATTGAGGCATGGTCGTTCCCCTGCAGCAGGTCAGATCTTCATGAAGTCAAGTTTTGCTGGTTTACACACGAAAAAGCAACAATACTACAGGTTACTGGTTCCCAACATGACAGTGAGCCAGGTCTGAGTACCAGAATGTATGTCCTAGCACTGGATTGTCACACAGCTCTCACATGTTGCTTTTACTGCTGCTTAGCAAGTTCACATTTATACCAACTGTGTGGAGATCGAGGCCTCTTAAACCTGGAGCTCTACCAAAAACACGCCATGAACCACTCAGATAAGAAGAAAAACCTTCCTTTGCTTGCATGCAGTTTTTCAGCTAATATTAATCCCACTTCTGATAATGGCAAAGGAAACTCCCAGATGCACAGCAGGCAGGCCTTGAACTGCACCTTGAAAACTGGAGCCTCATTGTAAAAGTTCTCACTGGACTGTGTCCAAAGTAATATTGCACAAACATCATCACTGATTGGCTGAAGCGTTACAGAAGCAGAGAAACAGGAAACAAACAATTGCAACGAGGCATTAAACTTGAGTAGTCGTAACACTGATTGAAGTCCTGACGGTGAGTCCTGACGGCGAGTCCCGACGGCGAGTCCCGATGAAGAGTCCCCACACCAAGGCCCCTTGCTGAGGCCCAACGCCGAGGCCTGACGCCGAGGCCCGACGCCAAGGCTCAACAAAGAACTCTTCATTTGTGAGACTTCAGTCAGTTTTTGTGAATTCGCCGGCCTCCCAGCGCAGAGCCATGGCGCTCTTACGTCTTCCTCCGGAGAACACGTCCAAGAACTGGAACACACACACCGATTAATACCACAACACTACAACATACACACTGATTAATACCACAACACTGCAACACACACAAGGATGGTTGTATTTGTGAAGGATGGTTGTGTGTTTTTGAAGGACGGTTGTATTTGTGAGTTTGATTTGACAGTTTTGTTGTGAAGAACATTTGTGTTTTTAAGGACGGCTGTGAGTTTGTGAAGGAAAGTTTTGTGTTTGCAAAGGAAAGTTTTGTGTTTGTGGAGGACGATTGTGTGTTTGTGAAGGACAATTATGTTGTGAAGGACGATTGTGTATTTAGGGTTAGGTTTAGGGTCAGGGGTTCAGCTTAGAGGGTTAGGGTTTAAGTTACAGGGTTATTGAGAAAGATCAGGGGTCAGGTGAGAGGGTTATGGTCAGAGATCAGGGATCAGGTTAGAGGATTATGGTCAGGGATCAGGGGTCAAGTTAGAGGGTTAAGGTCGGGGTCAGGTTAGAACTCACTCTTTGGTCACAGGACAGAGCAGAACGATCCATCCTGTAGGAGGTTTTCATCGGTGAGGATGGAGACGACTTGCACTTCATTGGTACATCAACTGGTGATGAGACATAAGACCAGAGGACAGGGAACACACATTGTTATTAAGGGACACAGAAGAGGAAGGACTTGGTGTGTGTCTGTGGTGAAGGACTTGTGAATACCTGAATGACCAAACGTTAACGTGTCCAGGCGGCGGGGTGTATCGCTGGCATACAGGCCAGCCCTCTCCTTCTTTAGCTCTTCCTCTCGCTGCTTCACTATCTGTATCTCCTGGTCTACCAGGGACATGGAGCTCCTGGAGCGCAGCTTGAAGAAGGGGTTGTTCAGGAATGTCTTCTCCTGGGGCTCACAGCCTCTGCTGAGTGAGAACTCGGAGGAACTGCGGATGATGAGATTAGACGTTTCCAGGATGATGAGGTTGGAGCCGCCATCTTCAGATCGCCACTCAGCAGAGCGAGCGGCCATGTTGTCTTTGCCATGGGGGCTGGGGCTGAAGTCGTTGCTGTGGTCGACAATAACGATGTTGTTGGTTGACACCTGGTGCTTGAGAGGCTCCTTGGTGGGTGAGGAGGTGATGATGAAGGACGGCGTCAGGGGAGTGCTGACGGATCGAGGGACTCCTCTGGAGGGAACACAGTCTGTTGATTTGCCCATTCTTGACAGACCTCTCTCTCTCTTAAAGTTGTCCTCTCGCTCCATGGCAATGCGGATCTCCCTTTCCACTGGAGTTTCTGGGTCATCAGCAGGAGACCTGTAACTGGAATCATCAAGACCTGAATCCTCAGAGCATGGGCTGAACTGGGAGTGAGGATAGTCCCCAACCAGAGTCAAGCTCTCCAGCTCCTGGGCTCTTCTGGGCATTCGCTGGATGTTGCGGACTGGTGTGTACATGAAGTTGTGGCTACTCTGGAAGCTGGGCTGTTTGGTTGTAGGTAAAACCACCTGCTTCTTGGTCTGCTCCTCCATTTCACGCCATTGTTTTCGAGCTAACTGGAAGTCTACATGTTCTGTGCTGACATTTTCACTCTTGGTCTCCTGGATGACACAGAAGTCTTTGGGTAACTTCTTGGTTGTGTCTGCACTGGCATGGTTCTGACCGGCATCTCGGCTATTTTCACTTTCATCTTCTGATATTTTGGACAGGCCTTGAAGTCCTAACGGATTGTATTTAACCTCCTGTGGAGGAACAGGAAATGAAATCATATCCTCAGGTTGTTCCAGAATTTCATCCACTTGTGGGACTTCAAAACAGACTTCTTCAAAATCATTGCTGACCTGCTCTGCAAAGTCCTCCTCAACTTTGTGTACAAACAATTCCTGAGCGCTGAGCTGAAGGCCGTCCAGATAGGAGTCATCATCTTCTTTATTTATGGAAGAGGAGAATATTGTTCTCCATTTTTCATCGGTCTCCTCATCTGATGAAGCTGCTGCGATGTCGGCACTTAAGCATTGGACCATTTGGTTACAGTCAGGGTCCTGGCAGGACTCACTGGACCCATCTGACAGAGCTTGGGCTCTGATGCACTGCTCCAATACAGACTCCTCCACAGCGGGGGTGTCAAAGGGGGTTTCAAAGGCCTCCGGATCTTCGCACATTGGTAGATTTTGATAGCCATTGTCTTCAGGATTAAGATTACTGCATCCAGCATCTAACTCTGACTCCGGATATAGCCCAAGCTCAGGGTCTTGCTCAGGGTCAGGATATAAGTCTAGTAGATGATCTGGATCTGGTTGAGGATATGAGTCCAGAGCCATATCTGGTTCTGGTTGAGGGTATGAGTCCAGATCAGGATCTGGTTCTGGTTGAAGGTACAAATCTAGATCAGGATCTGGTTCTGTTTGAGGGTATGAGTCGAGATCAGGATTCTCCTCTCTCTGAGGGTATAACATTAGATCAGGGTCTCGCTCCGGCTGTAGGTAGAGATCTGGCTTTGAGTCTTCTTCCAGGTGCCGAGGGTGGTCTTGCTCTGGGTGAGAACCCTGCTCTGGGTGAGGTCCCTGCTCTGGGCCAGCGTCTTGCTCTGGGTGAGGACCCTGCTCTGGGCCAGCGTCTTGCTCTGGGTGAGGACCCTGCTCTGGGTGAGGTCCCTGCTCTGGGACAGTGTGTTGCTCTGGTTGAGGACCCTGTTCTGGGACAGTGTCTTGTTCTGGGTCCTTCCTGTTATGATGGGCCTCAATCTCGTAAACACTGTCGGGACTGGAGGGTGTGTCGGGCACCGAGGAGTTGACAGACTTGTTCCTGTTGAGCGCTGGTTCTGGATCCTGATGGGGCTCATGGGGGTCGGACTCTGTGGTGACAGAGGGCTGATCAGGTCCATGGAGGACCTGGGAGTCTGTCCCTGAACAAACTCGCTCATCAGCGGCTGTGAAAACCTTTCCTGGCTCAGGTGAGTCATCCACTTCACAGTCCATCACTGGCTCTGCTTGTTCAGGCGTTTCCATAGTTACAGAGAAGGAGCTGTGATTCTGTGCTGTGCTGCGATATTCATTCAGCACTGCTCCATCAGACGTTGCTTTCTGAAGAAAGAACAAGAGAAAGACATTCTTCAAGAACAGATGTGCACAAATCAAGAGTGGTGTGTGTGTGTGTGTGTGTGTGTGTGTGTGTGTGTGTGTGTGTGTGTGTGTGTGTGTGTGTGTGTGTGTGTGTGTGTGTGTGTGTGTGTGTGTGTGTGTGTGTGTGTGTGTGTGTGTGTGTGTGCGCGCGCATTGATCACGCTGAGATAGCTGGGGGGACATTTTTTTGGCAGCGGAGGTGTCATTTGTTGCTGAGTGAATGCTTCTCACTAAGTGGGTTCTGTGCAGAAATAGAGGAAGCCATGAGCGTCAGCTGAATTAGAGGCATTATGTAAGAGTGCAGGATTGAGTGTGTCTCTGTTCACTGTTAGATGATGAGCTGAGTCTCAATGTCCCTGTACGTGGACACACACTGTCAGATGATGAGCTGTCGCAACGTCCCTGTACATGGACACACTCAGTTACAGTTACTGTCTATATTAACTGCATTTTTTGTTTTGTTGGAGCATCGAGTCCCCGAACACTTCTCAGGTTCCTCTCAGGAACTTAGGTAGAACAGAGAGGATCAAAGCACAAAACACACTGCCTTCACAACACACACACGCACAAACATACACGCATTCACAGTCAAGGTGGGAGCTGCATCCAAGCAGCTTTGCTGTTCGCCCAGCCTGCTAACAACTAACACCCGAGGCGTTCTTCAGAGATGTTCAGGATCTGGTAACTACAGGTGACTACATGCGATGATTAGTTCAACATGAAGCTCTGATAGAACGGTTTAACTTTAATGAAGATGTGTTGATTCTATTACAGTGATTGAGTTCTATTGATAATGATATTAGGAGCAGTTATTAACCTGTAAACCAACATTAGCTGTGCCACACACACACACACACACACACACACACACACACACACACACACACACACACACACACACACACACACACACACACACACACACACACACACACACATACACACACACACTGTGTGTGTTTTATTTGTATTGTTTTGTTTTCATTGTAAATAAATATAATTTTGGGAATCATACTTGCTGTTTTATCAATGAGCACAAAGGTGAATGAAATGTTGATTCTTCTGTGTCAAAAAATCCAAAATCCTTCAAACGTTATTGTTAATTCTGGTAAATTTAACTATTAATTCAAATCCCTAATGAATAGTTTAGCATATATCTTATGAGACTGATAGAAGTGAATTCCCTGTTAAACAAGTGGTGCTCCTGATGTATCTGCTACAGATCAGATTATCAGACTTTGATCATTATTAATCATTCTCATATTTTGCAGTACAAAGTCCCTTGGTGATCAGGCTGTGTCTTCCAGACAACATGAAGTGAAACACTGACTGGAGGCTCTGAGTCATGATCCTTGCCTTGTTGGTGTGTTTCGTTCATTTCATGCGTATTTTTTCCTAATGAGCTGTGAAAGCACCACAGCAAAAGACTGCAGGACACACAATTCTTCAAACAGAGCATGGGACAGCACTTTACCAAGCTGTGTGAGGACACACACGTCTTCACACAGAGGACGAGACAGCACTTTACCAAGCTGTGTGAGGACACAGACAGGCTGAAGCTCACAGTTTCTGAAAAGTCAAAGACAATTGTGGAAACACACACAGATGCAATAATCAGGCTGGTGTGTGTGTGTGGGTGCGTGGGTGCGTGGGTGCGTGGGTGCATGCGTGCGTGTGTGTGTGTGTTTGATTTCGAGACAATTCAAGAGAGACTGATATGAGAGAATACCAGCTGACGGATCCTTTAAAAGCAACAACTTCATCAATCCAGTCCAGTCCCGTCTTGTCATGTCTCGTCTCGTCTAGTCTAGTCTAGCCCAGTCCAGTCTAGTCTAGTCTAGCCCAGTCCAGTCCAGTCCAGTCCAGTCTAGTCCAGTCTAGTCTAGTCCAGTCCAGTCCAGTCTATTCCATTCGAGTCTAGTCTAGTCTCGTCTAATCTATTCTAGTTGAATCCAGTCCAGTCCAGTCCAGTCCAGTCTAGTCTAGTCCAGACTCGTCTAGTATAGTCTAGTCTAGTCCAGTCCAGTCCAGTCTAATCTAGTCGAGACTAGTCGAGTCTAGTCTAGCCCAGTCCAGTCCAATCAAGTCCAGTCTGATCCTTTACTCAAACTACTTTATTCATATAGCACATTTAACACAACAGCCAAGGTTGACCAAAGTGCTTCACTATATATATATATATATATATATATATATATATATATATATATATATGTGTGTGTGTGTGTGTGTATTATTGTTTATTAATGATGTTCTGATGGTTCCGATTGTTTTGTTGTTCAGTGAATGCACCGTTGAAATGTGAGTGACTGCGGGTAGAGAATCGGGCCGGGTCAGGTGTGCAGGGGTGTTTAGACAGCCCAAGAGATA
>NC_137668.1:2156958-2214458 GCF_963422515.1 Blennius ocellaris
TTGTCAGTTGCTGATTGAGCTGATGGTGTTGTCAGTTGCTGATTGAGCTGATGGTGTTGTCAGTTGCTGATTGAGCTGATGGTGTTGTCAGTTGCTGATTGTGCTGATGGTGTTGTCAGTTGCTGATTGTGCTGATGGTGTTGTCAGTTGCTGATTGAGCTGATGGTGTTGTCAGTTGCTGATTGTGCTGATGGTGTTGTCAGTTGCTGATTGAGCTGATGGTGTTGTCAGTTGCTGATTGTGCTGATGGTGTTGTCAGTTGCTGATTGAGCTGATGGTGTTGTCAGTTGCTGATTGAGCTGATGGTGTTGTCAGTTGCTGATTGAGCTGATGGTGTTGTCAGTTGCTGATTGAGCTGATGGTGTTGTCAGTTGCTGATTGAGCTGATGGTGTTGTCAGTTGCTGATTGAGCTCAGGTTACTGATGTTGCTGACTTGCTCACTGTTCTGAGATTGCTCTTCCGGCTCTCAACGAAGGCGATGACTTCTCTCTCCTCTCTTCTCTCTCCTCTCCTCTCATCCCTCTCTCCTCTCTTCCCTCTCTCCACTCCTCTCCTCCCTCCAACTCTCCTCTCTTCTCTCCTCTTCTCCTCTCCTCCTTGTCTCCTCTCTTATCCTCTCCTCTCTCTCTCCTCTCCTCTGAGGAGGACGTGCACCTCTCCTTTCCTCTCCTCTCCTCCCTCCCTCTCTCTTCTTCATTTGGTTGACCTGTAAAAACAAGTGGCAGGGTGTCGGCAGTGTGGAGGTGGTACCGGTGCTGCAGGGTCTGCTGAAGAGTGGCATACACTTATTACAAGGTGACGGACAATGCAATGGCCTTTTGACAGATTTGGGCTGTTGGGTTGTGCTTGGTGGGGGATGAAGATGATGATTTGCAGATTTGTTTTTGACTCAGGAAACTCATTTTGAATGTGACTGTTGTACAGTAAAAAACAATGTCTTAATAAAGGGATTTTTAAAAACCAAAAACCTCCTCTTCTCTCCTCTCCTCTACGAGTGGTGCAGAGTTTGAAGTGTTTTTTCTTTCCCTGTGGTTTTTTCCATCTGATCTTTTCTTTTTCATCTCGGTTCATGATCAGGTAAGCGTCATTTATACATTCATACAAGAGTGTTGCTGAGTGATCAGGGTTTTTTTTCTCCGGTGGGCTGCAGCCCCGAGACGCCACCTCCATCTATCCGGCAGGGAGTACAGATCGTGCCGCCGGATGGTAGTGTTACAGTTGAAGATGTTCTGCTGGCCGTCGGGGACCAGGTCCGACATGACAATATCATTTTCGCATAAAGGCTGTGGTGGTTTTCCTCAGCAAAGAAGCTCAGGTGCTCCAGCTGGTAGAGAGCGGAGTGTTTATTGAGGTGAACTTTGTTCAAGTTTTATCACTGTCAGTCCCGTCAACTTGGGTCACCGTGTCCGGTGTGCTGCCGTTTATTCCAAATGATTCACTTGAGAACGAACTTCGGAGGTTTGGTAGGTTTGCTCGTGGATTTAAAACAGTGAATTTAGGGTGCCGAAATCAGAAGCTGAAGCATGTGAAGTCACTGAGACGACAGGTTTTCATGTTCCTAGATTCACTCTCTCGAGCTCTGGAAATTTCTTTCACGGTGAAGTACGGTGATGGTTCCTACACGGTTTACGCCAGCTCAGGACAGTTAAAGTGTTTCAAGTGTGGAGATGTGGGACACAAACAGGTTGCGTGTCCACATAAGAAGTGGGGGGCGGTGGCCGCGGATATCACGTGTGGCGCCACAAGCGATGCCGAGGACGCAGCTGCCTCCAAGGAAGTGTCCGGTGCTGCGTCCGAGGCCGTTCCCGGCACAGAGCCTGGGGATGTGTGCATCGATACTGTGCCTGAGGAGCGAAGCGAGCAACTGCTCAGTCTACTGATACGGATGAAGAGTGCGTTCATCCAAAGCGACAAGCTTCTGCGGAGGCAGAGAACCTGAGCAACACTCAGTCTGCTCCCACTGACACCCAGCCTCCGGCTGCAGAGGCTGAAGCCTCAACAAGCTCTGCAGGCTTGGAGAATGTCCTTATCGACAAAGTGTTTTATAACCAGGCATCATGCGACGGGAGTATGGAGTATGAGTCAGGATCAGACACTGCGTCTGTGTGTGAAAACAACAGAAATACAGATAATCTCTATTCCCGAGAGGACATTAACAACTTCCTGGATATAACATACAAAAAGTCAGTTAAGGTCAGTGATTACTTTAGTGACAAAGATAAATTCATCAAATCTGTTGACATCCTAAAAAGACTTGTTGGATCTGACCTACTTGATGAAAAAAAGCTGTTTCGGCTAAAAAAAAACACATCACCACACTCCAGACCTACAAGAAAAGCCAAGAAGTTCTAATGACCATGCTTCACTTGGTGTTTCCCATCTGTTCTCTGCTCTTGTCCTGCTGCCTGCTCCTCATTTCTCATCTCTCCATGCAGAACCTAAAAGTAGGATCTCTAAACATCAATGGTGGAAGGGATAGACAGAAAAGAATTTTAATATCTGAAATCTCTTCTCAGAAAAAGGTAGATGTGCCTTTTTTTTTTTTAACAAGAAACGCACACGGTTCCATCAGATGAGGTAGATTGGGGTCTATGGTGGGGTGGGGGGGGTTCATGCTTTCTCAGCCATAGTACCAATTCCAGAGCTGTTCTGTTTCGACCATCTGCTAAAGCAACAGTTTCATCTTCCGCTCTGTTTTTTGTTTTGCTAATGTCTCCATTCCCAATCCAGGTCCAGGAAGAGCAACTTTTTTCAAACTACTAAAAAATGAAATCACTAACTGTCGCCATGAGCAGCTAATTATTGGTGGTGATTTTAACTGCACCCTGTAGACCGGACAGCTGAGGAGCCCCACCCATAGTCATCCCAAACACTCAAAGATGTCATCACACACCTGGGTCTGTTAGATACATGGAGGGTCAAGCATCCACAGTCCAGACAGTACATCTGGGTGAGGGCAGGCAACAACAGAGTCACTGCAGCCAGACTAGATAGGGTGCATATCTCCTAAAGTTTCACTTCCAGACTAATTCATAGCAACATCAGTTCAGTTGGCTTCACTGATCACCACCTCATCACTATAGATTTGGTTAGCTTGCCAGGCAGGACGATAAAATCTCACTGGTTTTTAACGAAAAATTACTGCAGGACAGCACTTTCTGCCACAATTCTGAGCTGTTTTGGAAGTAATGGAAAGGACAGAAGGGAGAATTTACTTCCTTAAAACAGTGGTGGGAGGTTGGGAAAGCACACATCCGTGTTTTTTGTCAGCAACACACCTCCCATTCTATGGCAAAAATCAAGGCAGCAGTTCAAGAGCTTGAAGTCAGCATCAAAAACATTGAGGAAGGCTTAAGTAGGAACTCTGATCCTGCTATAGGAAATCAGCTGCTGGAAAAGAAGGTTGAGTTCAGCTCCTTCCTGCAGGAAAGAGTGAATAGAGCACTGGTCAGGTCACACTTTCTCCACCGAAGAGAGATGGATGCTCCGACATTTTTCTTTTTTAGTTTGGAGAGATCTGTGGCGCAGAGGAAGCAGATGACCTGCCTGAACCTTCCAGGGGGCAGGGTGACCACAAGCCCAGTGGAGGTGAGGAGGCATGCAGTGGATTTCTACACTAAACTCTTCAGGGCTGAGCAGTGCAGCATGGAGTGTCGGGAGGAGCTTCTGGAGGGGCTTCCTCAGCTCAGCACGGAGGAAAAGGCCGCTATGGACAATAGCTGACGCAGGAGGAGCTGACGGTTGCTGTCAGACAGTTGTCATCAAGACGGGCTCCTGGGATCGATGGTCTCTCTGCTGACCTTTTTAAACACTTCTGAAACATTCTTGGACCTGATCTACATGCTGTCCTGATGGAGTGTTGGAGAGTAGTCTCTCTTCCTGTTTCCTGTCGACGGGCTGTACTTTCCCTCCTGCCCAAGAAGGGAGACCACTGAAGAACTGGAGGCCAGTGGCCCCACTCTGCACGGACTACACAGTATTCTCCAGAGCACTGTCTAGCAGACTTAAAAACATTTTGGAGATGATTGTGCATACTGACCAAACATACTGTGTGCCTGAAAGAACTATTATGGACAATCTTTTTCTCCTGCAAGATGGTTTTGATGTTTGTTTGTCTAACAACAATGTTAATGTTGGTATTGTGTTTTTGGACCAGGAGAAGGCTTTCGACAGGGTGGTTCACTCATATTTTTTTTCTACACTCAGGGCTTTTGGATTTGGTGATGGTTTTCTGTCCTGGATCAGCTTATTGTATAGTGGTGCACAAGTATTGGTGAAGACAGGGGCAGGCATGAGTCAGCCGGTCCCTGTGCAGCGGGGGATCAGGAAATGCTGTCCCATTTCAGTACAACTTTATAGTTTGGCAATTGAGCCCTTGCTGTGCAGGTTGAGAGAACGACTCGGTGGCCTCTCTTTTCCTGGGTCTTCAAATCTTGACCTTCACTTAACTGTTTGTGCTTATGCAGATGACATCAACATCTTTGTGAAGAATCAGGGGATGTACAATGAAGACCCAAGACTCTTCCAGGATGAGAGAAAAGCTGATGTCATCCTGAAGAAAAACAAATCTTATCTACATAGTGATTCCCTCGGATATACAGTCACCAAGGCTGGTTTGTTCTCTCCTGGATGTGTTTGTTAAAACAAAGCCCACCCCCCCATGACAACAGAAGCTGGACTGACGCTGCAGAGATAAGCAACAGTACGACTCACCGTCTTCGCTGGAGAGGCAGCTGGAGAAGGTGGCCTGCCTGCCTGGTGGCACCAGGAAACCCCCACCCCCCCAATGGCCACATGTGTTTTGTCTTGAAAATACATTGTAATCTGTGTTGATGCTTTAAATGTGCTTGAGGTGTTTTTTTTCCTAATTACAAACTGTGCTCCTCAGTATGGAACAGTATTAGGGCCACTGAAGAAAAAAAAATTCTTGAGGCCAAAAAAACCCAAAACCTTCATGCATTTCACAAAAAGTCCAAAATCAAAATCGAGATTATTTTTTTTCACTGAGATCTTTTTTTTTTTTTTTTTTTAAAGTCCGTCCATCCGCATGCCAGCGCATGTGACAGCTTCAAAATGCATCGCCGGTGGTTTAATGAGGTGGTGAAAAGATGCTTCACAACAGAAATGAGCTCATAAACACAGTGCAGTCATCATCAGTATCAGGATTGACAGTGCACAGTGCAGCTGCAGCGTCGTTCTGTCGCAGACATTCGTGGAGTACAAAGGACAAAGACACGGATCCCATGCTTATTAAATGTGTTTTCATTAATCAAGGAAATCCTGTGTGAAATCATGTCTATAACCATATATAATCAGAATTAAGTTATTTAATGTGATTTCAGACACACGGGCAAATGATGAGGGATGGACCAACATCTCTCTGTGAAAATAAAAAAAAAATCCTGACTTTGATTTTCAACTTTTTCTGGAGTGCATGGAGGGTTTTTTTTTTTAGCCCCCAATTTTTTTTTTCTTCAGTGGCCCTAACACTTCCCTAACTCAGAACATAATCTGAAATCTGACTTTTTTTCTCCTCTCCTCACCTCCTGTTGTCTCTCTTTCCCCCAAGCTGCACATGACATTTTTTTGTACAATGACAATAAAGTAAATTCTGATTCTGATTGTGATGGTTCTGATGGTCTTGCACTTGGTATGGGACCAAATACTAGATTCTGCTATCTAGCATTCAGGTCTGATACTGCACGGAGTACCAGTCCTCAGTATGAGATAGATACCGGATAGTGGTATCAGTGCATCTCTCATTTTGAATGTTTCTCTGTCCAGAACGTGGAATTGTTTTGGACAATATAATAGTGGCGGGCCTGCATTTCAGACACAGGCCTTTATTGGTACTGGTCTCAGTCACTCCACCCCTCAATAACTTTTTTATGGCTACAAAAACCATGTTACTGAAGAAATGCAGTATAAACAGCCTTTGCATCACAGATACTCGTGCAGCCAGAATAAATACCTTTACGAATTAATAAATCTAAGTTCATGTCTCTTTTCTTGCTGCTGCTGCATAAAAAAGCTGCTGCTTTTCCCAAAACGTATGAGGGTCAAGGAGGGAGACAAACATCAGCTTTCCGTGGTCTTGAAAATAATATAATGGAAAATAATATAATCCTTAATCCTGCCATGGAGTTTGTAGTGAGTGCCAGTAAATTGCAGCAGACATGCGCTGCGAGTTCTACAGCATTCAATGACCTATTGGAAAGGTCCGTCTTCAAAATTGTTTTGGCAATAAATCTGCACCCACATGTCTTTATCTTCTCCTTTAGTTATTATAGGTTGACAAAACCCTATTAAATAAACACAGCCTATATATGTATTCATACAGCTTGCTACAGATGCAGCCAGCTGGCTGGAGAGTGAACTCTCTTAGGAGCCAATCAGAGGGCATGAAAACGCTGACGTCACGCAATGCCTTCAAGAAGGCACAGATCATCAATATCAAAATCTGATTGGTTGAAGCAGCAGCGTGACTGACACTAGTTTTACAGTGCAGACGCCCACAAGAACTGAATCTGAAGGGCTCAGGCAGATTTATTTACCCGGCAACAGATGATGGTTAAAATGTGATTGGTTAAAAGCTTTAAGTGGGAGTAGTGTCTGGAAGTAGTGCAGCTGGGGAGAAGCTGTGAGAAGAAGCGGCCAGACCATTTGGAATTATTTAATAAGTATTCATGGACAAAATATAATCAACTTCAGATCTTTTTCTTTGGTCTGCAGAGAAGCCTTGAAGGCCCTGACGGCCCACCACTGCAATATAATATACTTAATATCTCTATATAGAGTACAAGATGTAATAGTACACAGACTGTGACAAGCTCAACTCAATGATTTGATTTCTTAGTTTGCAATGTCACCCTCAGTTGTAAATATTCAACCTCCACACATTTGAAGGAGTCAAAGGCTTCCTGTTAGCTGCTCCCCTGAAACTCATCAGATCGTGAACGATCATCAAAGACCATCGACGATCACATTATAGGTGACAACAGTTGATAAAGTTTGGGATTTCTATAAATCTCAGCCTCTGAATAGATGTCATCTTCTTACTGGATGTGTGCAAACTGTTCACTGGTTTCTCTCCTGGAACTTCACAAACTAGAGTTGTATTTCTAGAAAGATCAGCTGACCCGATATTTATTAAAAGATCAGCTGACCTGATATTTATTAAAAAATCAGCTGAGCTTGTGGGCTTTGGAACTGAACAGTTGGAAACTACCATCACACTCACCTTGTTTTATTCCTCAATTTAGATCTAGTCCTCAAAACCTCGTCTCTTTAAATTGAATCTTCTAAATAAGCAGAAATGGAGTCTGTTGACATGAGAGGCAGAAACAGCAGCTGGTTGATGGAATCGTTTATTGACAGGTTAGCTGGTTGATGGAATTGTTTATTGACAGGTTAGCTGGTTGATGGAATCGTTTATTGACAGGTCAGCTGGTTGATGGAACTGTTTATTAACAGGTCAGATGGTTGATAGAATAATTTATTAACAGGTCAGCCTGTTCTCACAGGTCCATTCAAACCACCGCACAGCTGAATCAGCTCAGGTTTGTTAATGCTAAGACTTCTTAAAGTGCAGATTAAATCCTCAGACATGTAAATGGTCAGGCTTTTTAATGTGCAGACTTAATGCTCAGAGTTGTTAATGCTCAGATTTGTTAATGTGCAGACTCGTTATTGCTCAGACTCATTAATTGCTCATACATGTTAATGTTCAGGCTTGTTAATGCTCAGATCTGTTAATGGTCAGGCTTGTTAATGCTCCAGGTCTGTATAAATGGTCAGGCTTGTTAATGCTCCAGATCTGTTAATGGTCTGACTTGTTAATGCACAGATCTGTTAAAATGGTCAGGCTTGTTCATACTCAGATATGTTAATGGACAGGCTTGTTAATGCTCAGGCTTTTTAATGTGCAGACTCATTACTACTCAGACTTATTAATTGCTCAGATATGTTAACGTTCAGACTTGTTATTACTCAGAAATGTTAATGCACAGACATGTTAATGAATGCTGAGGGGGAGGAGTCCTGCACTGGATCCAGCCTTCTGGCCCCTCAGAGCTTATCAGTCAGACTCAGTCTCCCTTGCAATGACATTAATCACACACAAGGTGGTGACAAAGTTGTTCAGCTCTCCAGTAGGGCAGCACTGAGGTGTTTTGATTTAGTCCTCACACCACAGAGATCTAGTGATCCAGGTACCCAGACTAGACAAGCTGGGACTAATTCTGGGACTGGTTCCGGGACTGGCTCTGGGACTGGTTCTGGACTCTGCTTTGGTCTCCTCCAATGGAACCTGGCAGAATCTTCTCCAGGCTGACGGAGCCTGTGTCTGCAGGTAGGAGCTGCTCTTTCCAGGATTGTGGATGAAGGTTGGCTTGTGAGCCCCCAATTCTTCATTGTGTGGAACCCTGTCCTGGACCAGGTCTCCACCACTCACCTGGGCTGGACCCACTCTGGGCTCGAAGACTTTGCTCTGGTACCCCTGAGGGTGGTAGGACAGGTCCTCTTCTGTCCCACCGTCATGTCCGACCGCCTCGTCCTCCTCCTCGCTGTTCCCTACGATCACCAACTCAGCCTGGACGTCCTGGTCCACAGCCTTCTCGTAGCCCAGGAAGACCATGGTGACTGGTCGGGACTCCAGGGAGTCCGGCAGGGTCTGAACCAGGTTCCCAGCACCAGAGCGTAACGATCTGTTGAGGACCTCAGGGTCCACTTCAGACCTGCTACTGGCGGTTGAAGGACTCTGACCTCCTCCCGCCCTAAGGAAAGCTGGTCTGGGGGCAGGGAGGCCTCCAGACCAGGCTGTGATGGCAATGAGAGCTGCCGGGTCGGGACTGTAGGCCATTCCTGGAGATGTGGTACCAGGGGAGTGGCAGTCAGTCCTGGACCCCCCTACCAGGTTGTCTTGTCCCCCTCTTTGGACTCTGGAAGAGTGGTGCAGGAAGCATCCGGAAGTTGGAGTCTGGAGTGTGTCCTTGTCCTCATCATTCTGGTTTCCTCCAGTCTGGACCTGGGTTCCAGTCCAGGAGGAGGTTTTGTCCCAGCAGCTGCCGAGTGTCAGGGTTTGCCCCGGGGTGTTGTGTGTCCTGGGTTTAGTGGGTCTGCTGGGGCCAGCATACAGTGTAGAGTAGACCGGGCTGTGGTACCGGACCTGGGGCTTGTGTGCGGCCTGACGCAGCAGCTCCTCCAGCTCCGTGAGGCTCATGTCTCCCAGGCCTGGTGGCTCTGCGGAGCCCTCTGGTGGCAGGGCAAACACAGACCTGTGGCCATCCTCATACACCTTGAGCCCCCCCAGCTGGAAGCCCTTGGTCAGGGGGGCTGAGGAGACCACCTCCTGGGTCCCTGTCCGCTGGTCCAGGTGCACACTGATCTCCAGGGCCAACGGCACTGCAGTAGATCACAAGTACACCACAACTTTACACCTGGAGCAAAAGTACTGTAACACTAACCACCAATAAGTATAGTCATATATTCACCTGTAGTAAAAGCAACCTACCACTCAAACCCCTTCAGACTGAATGTTGGTTTGTTATTGTTTGAATCTTTGAATTTTCAAGTTGTTCCCTCCATGTTGTTCCATGTCTTTCATCAGGATTTATTGAACATGTCTGTCAGAGCCTCAACAAGATTTCAGTGATCAGACAAAAAAAACGATCCTGGGCATTGCTTTACTGAAGTTTCTCTACATTTGAACAACATCTGGCTGAAGTTTCTCTACGTTTTAACAACATCTGGCTGAAGTTTATCAATGTTTTAACGTCTGGCTGAAGTTTGTGTTGGGATCTCATAAGACCACAGAAAGTTTGTTCATTTCTAAGGAAAGACAATTTTCATTTGTCATGATACACAGTCATGACACATGAATTTGGACACAGGAATGTGATTTACTTTCACACCCAGTGGGGGGACCTTTTGCCACAGCAGACCCTCCCCCACTTTCTGCAGAAAAGACGCTTCCCCCATGCACTCAGCCAGTCACTGATTGGTTAAAGCTCTCAGGATTTGACACCTTCAAATCCACAAATTTTCAAGAAAAGCCCGCAAAAGCAGTCTTGCAAAAGAGTCTTGCAGCGAGTTGTCTCCTGTGAACACCAAGGAAGAGCTGCTTCCCAGCAGCTCAGCTCACCCAGCGTTAGCATAGAGCTAACACCAGAGGCCTGCAACCAGGGGCCTTCACTCCTCAACTCCTCTGCTGACCCACCACGAGGGTCAGACCTTCCCCTGATCCAGAGACCAGCACCCAGAGTCTGATCTCCCATCAACCAAGGAAAATCAACCAGTTCCTCCAGGACGGACCAGGGAAACGACGCCTCACAGAACTTCTTTGTGTTTTCCTCAACCAGCAGGAAAACCATCACAGACCTGAGCAGGTGGCCTGGCCAAGTGGGGGCCCTAAGCAGGATTTTATTTTGGGGGCCCCCCTTCCAATAACATAATAATAATCATCATCATCATTGGGACTAATCATTATTATGATGATGATCGTCATCATCATCATAATAATAATAATAAATTACAATTACTAACGAATCAAATGAACAGCCTCTATCAACAGTGGAACAAGAACTTTATAGATCAAAAGTGGAACAATAACTTTACAGATGCACATGTCTGAAAAAAACTTTGTGGCATAAACAGTTTATGCCACAAAGTTTTTTCTTTTTTATTTCAACAACATCTCACCTTCAAGTGAAGCACGAGCCTCTGACTGTTTGGACTTTTTCTTTCTTTTGCTAGCTCCTGAATCGTATTGACGTTTGGAAGCTCTCTCTCTCTCTCTCTCTCTCTCTCTCTCTCTCTCTCTCTCTCTCTCTCTCTCTCTCTCTCTCTCTCTCTCTCTCTCTCTCTCTCTCTCTCTCTCTCTCTCTCTCTCTCTCTCTCTCTCTCTCTCTCTCTCTCTCTCTCCTGCCTCAGGATGACTTGGTGGCGGTGTTCTACGCGCCTCTCAGCAAAATGCATGCGCATCCTTTGCGCATTAGCAGAGAATGATGATACTTTATTGATCCCGAGGGTGTCACGCCCTACTCCTCAGAGGCCTCTTAGGGCGTGGCTGGGTGTTCTCCCTCTCTTGTCTCTCCTCCCCTTTTGGTTGCAGGCTGTGCTTAAGGAGGTGGAGCTGCTGAGGGATTAATCTCCTGATTCAGTTCAGCTGCGACGACCGGGTGGAGCTCGTTTTCTGCTGATCAGCTGCACCTCTTAAGCGGGTGATCGACTCCACTCGGCGCTGGATCATAAAACTCCCTGAGTTAGTAGACCTGCGTGTACGTTGTCCCAGTTTAGTCTTCTACTAACGTTGTTTCCTTTGCTTCCCCTTTGAAGACTCGCCAGCCTCAGCTTCTTTGGTTCCTGGCCCACCCTGACCAGATCTGACTCGCACCCCAGTAGCTCCTGCCTCAGCTAGCCACCTTGACCTCCTGCCTCCGGAGCCTGCAGCACCTTCAATCCACACTTGTTTAAAGAATAAACTCTTCCAAGCGTAATCATCTGTCTCCCGCTGGTTTCTCCGCACCTGAGCCTCTGAAGTCCCACCGTAACAGAAGGAAATTCAATTCACTTGCGCAAAATGGGGCCCCCCATGGATCGCGGGGCCCTACGCACAGCGTGTGTTCTGCGTGTAGGGAGGGGCGGGCCTGGACCTGAGCGACCAGATCCTCAGTCTGGACAAAAGGAACAACCAGGAGCTGTAAAGAAGGACTCCTGAAACATCAACTTCATCTTCTTCTCCTCAGCCTGCAGAACCAGCAACCACAGTTAGCAGGAGGTGCTAACTACAGGAGAAGACACCAGCTTCCCTCCAGCAGGACAACAACTGAACTCCTTCAAGGAAGTGGTAACAACTGGGCTTTACCTGAGATTAGTTAAACCTGATGCTATGATAGAACTGTTTAACTTTATGAAGATGTGTTGATTCTGTTACAGTGATTGAGTTCTATAGAGAATGATATTAGGAGCAGTGATCAACCTGTAAACCAACGTTAGCTCTGCCACAGACACAGGGTCTGCATGCTAATCTTTGCTTTACTAACTAGTTAACTCACAATCCTACACATATCACATCAAAGACAACATCACACAGTAACCGAACACCATCTGACGACCCCTGACATTTTACAAAACACGTCTCATTCACGTCAAGTCATTCTAGAAATGGTCCTTTAGCAGAGACACACAGGAAGCAGATGCTAAAGACTAGCTTCCATGTTCCATTGTTCTCCAGCACATTGTGGAGACCCAGGACAGACCTTCTGCTCTCTGATAACCTCCATTTGCATGTTGTTTCTTGTGATCCGCCATCTTGTTTTGTAGTTCCATCACACGTCTCACACACACACTCCCTCCACCTCTCTCTTTCTCTCTACACACACACATGCACTTCCACTCCTCATTGATGAGATTTGCTGCTGATTTTTCTTATTTTCTGCTATTGTTCTTTCCATTATCAAAATCATGTTGTTTATTTTTTGTTCTTTAGTTTGTGTCCTTTTGTTTTTGCTTTTGTTATCATTGTTGTGATTGCTTTGGTTTTTGCTCTGTTGTTGCTCAGGGTGGTTTAATCTCATGGCAGTTGGAGAATATTTGGATCACTGTGATTACTATATTAAAAAAATATATGTATGTACCACGAACAAGGGTATTGTATGTATTAGTAGGGTCAATATACTGATTGACCCCAAAAAAAATTGTAAAATTTTTATTTTTGGTGGTTTTGTGCTAGGTTGGATCTAGTCTACAACATACTAAAAGTTGGACAAAATCAGAGTATGGGAAAGTGTAAAATTTCGAAGATGACTTTTTTCGGTTTACAAGTCATTTTCCATTTACATGTGAAGCACTAACTTGGTCAGTTTTCATGATAAATCAATACATTTTGGATGTTTAGCCAGGTTTTCAGGGTCAATCTTTCACATGAAAGGGTTACCAGTGATGCCAAATAAACCCGTATACCATATCAAGGGGTATTCCTACCCCCATTACCCTTGTTGCACCCACCCTGATTCACTTACGTCACAGTACTTTTTCAAAACTTTTCACACCTCATCCTCATCATCATCACTGGATCATTTTTCATATTGTCACAATTTCCACCTTGGTAATGTCCACATGCACTGGTACATTCTAGTCCAGGGGTGGGCAATCCTGGTCCTGGAGGGCCGCAGTCCTGCACGTTTTAGATGTTTCCCTGCTCAATCACACCTGTTATCATGATGAGGCTCTGCAGAAAGCTTGACTAGGAACCACTAATTGCTGTCAGCTGTATTGAAGTGAGGAGACATCTAAAACGTGCAGGGCTGCGGCCCTCGAGGACCAGGATTGCCCACCTCTGTTCTAGTCCATGCCTCCAGCAGGTACACCTTAGAACAGGGATAGGGAACCCTGATGCTCGAGAGCCATAGTCCTGCATGTTCTCCATGTCTCCCTGCTTCAACACAGCTGATTGCAATGAGCAGCTCGTTATCTGGCTTTGTGCTGAACATGGTGATGAACCATCAGGACGTTCAGTGGAGGGAGACGTGGAAAACGTGCAGGACTATGGCTCTCGAGGACCGGGGTTCCCTACCCCTGCCTGAGGGTATTGCATCCTTCCAAACAGTTGCAATGAATTATCTTAATCAGTGCATCTGGAGCAGGGCTTTTGTCCGTCATCACTGGAACAATTTTGTCCCCTTCCACCTTCCACCCCCACTCAGATGGCACCATTTCATCACTACATCCCATCCACTCCATAACCTGGTAGTAAGTCCGCAAAGAATGAAATTTACAGGCAGAGGGCGTTGGTGGGAGTCGTTCTGGTGTGACGAACGTCTTAGCTCTCGCAACTTTCTTGCAGAGCATATTGTATCTAATAGATGCCAGGGAGTCCTTCTGATCCGCATTGAACAAAGCTACCATTGCCTTACAACCATTGGTTTCCACAACATCCTGGCTTTGCTTTGGTAGAGAGAATGCTTTTGAACAGTCTGTTATGGTCTTTTCTCTCTTGACGATTCGTTGGAACCCCAACTTCTTTCCTATTCCGAATACCCTGGACACCGAATCGCATCCCGTAAAGCACGGGTGGGCAGCTGACAGCAATTAGTGGCTCCATATCAAGCTTTCTGCAGAGCCTCATCATGATAACAGGTGTGTTTGAACAGGGAAACATCTAAAACGTGCAGGACTGCGGCCCTCCAGGACCAGGATTGCCCACCCCTGCTGTAATGCAGGGGTGGGCATGCAGGAACAACAGATCATTACAAACTGCTTCGCCAAGCACCTGCTTGAGAACCTTGATATTGTAGACGTAGGATTTGGACTTGTCAGAGCAGAAATAAAGTGCAGTACATTTGGAAACATATGCATGGAACAGCAAGAGAACAAGAAGATCCGTGTCTCCTCCAATGAGGGTGGTTGATTTGAAAGCAGACATATCGATGGCTGCCTTTGCAATCTCAACGTCGGCATCTCCTTCCGCTTGAACTACGTCACAGCCTTTCTGCCGCATTCGTTCCATGATCAGCTGGATAAGCGCCTGCTTGTTTGCCGCATTCGAAAAGAAGTCCTCCTTTTTCCCAGCAAATTTTGTCAACCGTTAATGTTCACCTTTTTTGGATTCAGCTTTTGACTTCGCTGCTAATGAGTACAGTCCTTTATACTTGGTCCAACTTCTTAACCATCAAACACGACAGTCGCTCTCCCATAGTGTTCGACAGTACATGAGGCATAATCGTTTGCAATCGAGCTGTAGGTACTGCCCTCCTTCCATTTCAGACGGTGAAGAAGAGATCCTCCGTCTTGTACATTGTGCTCTGTGATTGGAATGGTTCGTGTCACAGCACTGTCCGATTTTGTTCCAACATAATTTCTGAGAGCCTCTGCCAGCTGCGGTTTGTCCGCTTGATGTAAGATGCCCTTTCCTTCGAACAAAGACATCGGGTAGAGACAGAGTTCATAGGACATGACATCATCCAGCCTTAGATCACCCGTCTGTGAGACCACGAGAAACCTCTGGAATAGGAGCACTGGGTCAATGCTACGATCTGCAGAAACTTTTACGTTCTTGCTTGATGCTAGAGTCTTTGCCTTCAAACCTGGGTGGGTGCAATAAGGAGTTTAGGGTTAGGGGTACCCCTAGATGTGGTATAAGGGGTGATTTGGCATCACTGGTAACCCTTTCATGTGAAAGATTGACCCTGAAAACCTGCCTAAAAATCCAAGATTTATTGATTTATCATGACAACTGACCAAGTTAGTGCTTCACACGTAAATGGAAAATGACTTGTAAACCGAAAAAAGTCATCTTCGAAATTTGACACTTTCCCATACTCCGATTTTGTCCAACTTTTAGTATGTTGTAGACTAGACCCAGCCTAACACCAAAAAACAAAATTTTGCAATTTTTTTGGGGTAGGGGCACTCTGGCAGTATATTGACCCTACTATATCTCCCCACCCAGTCTATCTCTGTCTTTCATCTCCTCTCCTCTCTATCTTTTCACCCCAACCAGTCTGCAGAATTCCTCCACCTCTGAGTCTGGTTTCTGCAAAGTTTCTCCCTGTTGGGGGAGTTTTTCCTTTCCACAGTCGCAAACAAATCTGCTTGCTCATGTGGATATGTTGGGCTTTTCTGTTTTCTCTATAAAAGCACAGATTGACTGTAATGTATTTAAAAATGTATTTTTTTAATAAAAAAAAAAAACAACAAAAAAATATTAATTCAAATTCCTGATTAACTGTTTAGTATATCTTATGAGACTGATAGAACTGAATTGCCTATCATTTCCTGTTAAGACAGGTGGAGCTCCGAGGTTCTGATACACATCAGATTACATTTCAATAACATTATTAATAACTATCTTTGATATTTGCTAATCATTATCGATAGCCAACCACAATATAAATAGTGATCCTTATGAGGTAAGAAATCCCTACATTTGTCAATGTTTTAACATCTGGCTGAAGTTTCTCTACATTTTAACAACATCTGGCTGAAGTTTGTCTATGTTTTAACAATGTTTGGCTGAAGTTTATCGATGTTTTGATAATGTCTGGCTGAAGTTTATCAATGTTTTAAGAATGTCTGGCTGAAGTTTATCGATGTTTTAACAACGCCTGGTTGAAGTTTATTGAAGTTTTAACACCATCTGGCTGCAGTTTATTGTTGTTTTAACAACATCTGGCTGAAGTTTATCGATGTTTTCACAATATCTGGCTGAAGTTTAGCAATGTTTTAACATCTGGCTGAAGTTTAGCAATGTTTTAACAACGTCTGACTGTCATGTTTATATGATATATTTATGTAACATATGATATATGTTATATGTCACAGTTATTGACAGACTGGCTCCTCCCTCTTCCTGAATAAATGGAACTACTCTTTGTTTCAGCTGTTGTCATGTTGTCCTAGCCCAAATTCCATTTATTGTTCTGGTCTAGTTCTGGTGTTCTGATCTTTGTCTGGTTCTGGTTTTGGGCCAGGACTGGTTTTGGTCCGGGTGCTGGTCCTGTTCACAATGTTGGCAGTAACCAGTAGTTCTGCACATGCTCAGTAGAGCCAATCAGAACAACGTCTCCTCTGTGGTGTCATGACTACCAGTCCATATTTTCCTGGACTTGGTACTTTTCTTTTAATAGTCACTACAATAACAATACAACTTGGTACTTTTATTTTGACAGTCACTGTAAAAACAATTCAACTCGGTAGTTTTATTTTGACAGTCAGTGTAATAGCAATTCGACATTCTTATAGAATGTCCTGTAGTACGTTCTCGACTGCTGAGAAGGCTCTCTTTTCTGTAGCCAGCAGGGCGGCTCTACATCTCCTGTCCACCCTCCTCATGTGACTGCAGAGAAGAGCGAAGTTTCAGCTTTGAAATGATCATATGGAGGCAGATTGGCCAGTGCAGCCAGATCAGCCAGAACAACGAGAATGACCAGAACAGCCAGAACAACCAGAATGACTACGGCCAGAGCAACCAGAATGACTAGAACAGTCAGAGCAGCCAGAACAGCCGGAGTGAACAGGACAGCAAGAATAACCTGAACGGCCAGAACAGCTCGAGAGGCAAGAGCGACCAGAATGGTCAGAGAGGCCACAGTGGCTGGCACAACAGCTTCCTGAGTATATGTGCAGGCATTGCTTTTGATGAAGTACCACTCATCTTTGACATCACGATCAGTAAATCTTGAGGAGTTTGTACCTCTGTTTGGTTCATCGTCCGCAGGCTGGCCAACAGGAACAGGAACTGGGATGAAGGATGGGCTGTCTGGGACTGGAATGGACAGGTGCAAATGTAAAATCTGGAGTGGCCATGTTGGAGAGGTGAGAGTGAGAACCAACAGGCTGGGGGTGAGTAGCATCCTTCCAGAGTGGCCATGTTGGAGAGGTTAGAGAGAGGACCAACAGGCTGGGTGTGAGTCGCATCCATCCAGAGTGGCCATGTTGGAGAGGTTAGAGAGAGGACCAACAGGCTGGGTGTGAGTCGCATCCATCCAGAGTGGCCATGTTGGAGAGGTTAGAGAGAGGACCAACAGGTTGGGGGTGAGTAGCATCCTTCCTGAGCGGCCATGTTGGAGAGGTTAGATTGAGGACCAACAGGCTGGGAGGGAGAAGCATCCTCAGCGAATGATCCCCAGAGGAGATCTCACCGCCTTGTAATTAACAGGATGTTTATGGTGGAGCAGTGGTTAGCACTCTTGCCTCACATTGAGAATGAATCGGGTTCAAGCCCAAGGTTGTTTGCTTGTTTCCAGGTTAACCTGCTAGGAGTGTGACTTGTGTTGGTTTGTCTGTCTGCATCAATCTTAAGTCACCTCCATCAGTCTGCATCAATGCTCCATCACCTCCACCAGATTCTGTGTTGATGCTCCGTCACCTCCACAACCCCCCCCTGTTTACAGTAGCATAACGTCTCTCCGCACTGCACTATGCTATTGTAGACTATAGACTGAGCTGCTGGTAATGAGAGGATCTTTCATGTTTAGGATTTTTAGCATGTAGCATCGCTGGTCTCTGAGCGTGAAACTCATGCATGTAACATGTCAGTGACGTGCGGTCAGGGGTGGCAGGAGAGGCCTCACCAGCCATCATGATAAAAAAGAAAAACGTACATAAAATAAATATGAATATTTTCCACTGATTTGTGTTAAAGATGCATTTTCAGTATGACTCAACACATTTTTGACATTTTATGAAGTAAACATGTGAGTATTAGTGGATGAAATCCCGGGTGAGGCAGTGGAGAGCTGTGCCTCATGTCTGAATGTGAACCAATACAAACTGGGTCACATGATGCTGCCCCTTTCTGTTCCTCAGCATATCAACAATATGAACTTTACACTAATATTTGTTATACTTTTGGCATAAAATAATTATTTTTCCTATCATTTTGACAGACAACCTTTATTAAAACCGATTAAAGCAGCAGAATTGAAAGTTTGCTGTTGGTCAAAACTAAATTATTGCCGCACACATCTCTATACTTTAATTAGTCTACAGTAAATATGAATTGCTTGGACACAAGGAAGGTGCTCTATCCATCTCTATAAAAGAAACTTTCTTTGTAGGACAAACATGTCCCTGTGTTTATGTTTGTGTTTATGTTTGTATTGATGTCAGTGTGACTGAAAGAGGAATGCTGACGATATGAAGCATTACCAGTTGATGCCGTTGGATGAAGAGTGAAATAAGAAGTTCTTTTCACTTCTTACATTATAAATCTGAGGCCAGAGGAGTCGGTGCCTCACAAGCCAGCAATCTCACCTGTAGCATGTAGCAACACTGGTCTCCGAGCCTGAAACTCTTTAGCATGTCATATCACTGGTATGTGAGCCTGAAACTCTCGCACATAGCATGTAGCATCACTGGTGTGTGAGTCTGAAACTCTCTAGCATGTAGCATCATTGGTCTCTGAGCCTGAACCTCTTTAGCATGTAGCATGTAGTGTCGCTGGTGTGTGAGCCTGAAACATTTTAGTATGTAGCATGTAGCATTGCCTGATTGTTCCATCCTGATTGAGCCATAAACACCACATTCCCTCCTCAACTCCACCTTCCCTCATCCCTCCATAAACTCCACCCTCCCTCCATCACCTTCACTTTCCCTCCTCCATCTTCTAAACTAACCATCTTCCCTTATCACCTCCACCTTCCCTCATCCCTCCATAAACTCCCCCATCCCTCCATCAACTTGACCTTCCCTCAATCAACTCTGCCTTCCCTCCTCCCTACATCATCTCCACATTCCCTCCATCACCCCCACCGTACCTCCTTCCTCCATCAACTGCACGTTCCCTCAATCATCTAAACTAACCACCTGCCTTCCGTCACCTCCACCTTCCCTCCATCATCGAAACTAATGACCTGCCCTCATTCGCATCCACCTTCCCTCCATCACCTCCACCTGCCCTCCTCCCTCCAGCATATAAACTAACCAGCCTCCCTCAATCACCTCCACCTTCCTTTCTCCCTCCATCACTGTCACTTCCTGTGTCGTGTCTTGGGGGAGGTCAGAAATCTCTGATCGCTCTTGTTGCAACTTGGTTCATGTAAATAAGTTCACAACTTTTATTCTGGAAATATTGAATTGTTGAAAGTGCTTTGGTATTCTATCAGTATATATATATTGGTATACTATCTGTACATACTTCTTACAGCTCTCGGCGAAGGTGGACACTTCTCTCTTCTCTCCTCTCCCCCTCGTCTTCCCCGCTTGCTGCTCCCGTCCTGTACTGTCTCATGTCTGATCTAACAAGAGCCTCTCTTCACTCCCACATCTGAATTTAACCGGAACCATGGAATTGATCAACTGGTTTCTCAATGCAATCGACCAAATGTTTTACGACACGACGATCGGGCAAAGGAGAGGCCGCATGTCCCGATGAGACGTTTGCAGCTGGACACATGCTGGATTCCTGGGGTTCCTGGAGGTCCCTGTGTTTGGCCATTCTTTCCATCGAGGATGTGGAGGACCTCTACATATTGGGATTCATGATAGCAGGTATGCCGCTGATTGGGGCTGGCGGCTTTCTGATCTATTGCAAAGTTGAGATGATTCAGGCAGCTGCATTGGGAAGGCTGCCTATCGTCACTGGCTGACTGTGCCGAGCTTTGAATGCTCAGACTCATGTGATAAACAAACTCAAGAGTACGCAGGTCACGACTCGTTTACGCGGAATTGGAACCATCTTGGGGGATATTAAAATTTGGTTGGGGAAGCTAAGAAATTTGGCCACGATTTGGAGCAGCATGAAGACCAGAGACACTCAAGGTCGAAAGATAAAGCTGAATCGCCTGAACGAAAACAAACCTAATCTACATTTTGGCTTCCCAGACACCCAGTCGCCAAGGGTGGTGTTTTGTCTTCAACTCTCCTGGATGTGAGCGTGGAACGAAGCCCCCCCCCCCCTTCCTCCCCTCCTCCCCCCTCCCCTTCCATGATACTTTGGCCCACTGGAATTCACCAGTACCTTTCACCGCCTTTGCTACACCCCCATCCCCAACTCCCAGCAGAGGCTGTGGGAGGAGTCATGGCTGATGGGCTGTGCGCTGAAACACCTCCTCCTAGCAGCGGGCTGCAAAACTACCCTTCACACATCCTAACCGCTGTCTCAAGAAATATGTTGAAACCTGTCTGTGTTGATGCTAAATGTGCCTGAGGTGGATTTTTTTTTTCCAATTACAGACTGTGCTCTAAGGAGCACAGTCTGTAATCTGCTTTTTTCCCCCTCCTCTCCTCACCTCTTGTTGTCCTTCTTTTGCCCAAACTTTCTATGCAATTTCATTGTACCTGTTACAATGACAATAAAGACAATTCTATGGTATACTATCAGTGAATATATTGGTATTGTATCAGTTACTTGATTCAAGAGAGAGGTTCAGTCATACCAGTGAACGAAAGCTACTGCAACTGGCCGAGCTTGGTCGGCCAACACCTCCACCAGTTGTAACTACACCACACTCAACTCCTCTCACTGACCATTGTTGGGCCCTGTGCATCCATGCTTCAACTTCATGCAGTAGTTTCTCCCCCAAGAGGAGGAGTCAGCCACACTCAAGCATCACTCAAAGCGGCCAGCTCCTGCAGTTAAAACCAGATAAACATCATGCTTGTACAAAAACTCTCTCTTTTATTACTGAAAGAGTTCAGAGAAATGCATTTCTGACAGCACAGGAGGAGAAAAATAAACTGTGCAGTTGAAAAGTGAAAACACCGTATCACAGAATTGTGGCTGCTGTGAGGGGCGTGGCCTTGTCTTGTTCTTATGGAGTATGGATTGGCCTAAAGCCTGATTCACACAGCAGGATAGTTAGGCCGATTTTGGCCCCCTTCTGACAATCTTAAGGACTCGCAGATCATAATAAGATAATCTTATATTCCTGCCATGGTGATGTATTAAGACTGCTCTCGTCTGCTGGGAAGGATGTCAGTACCACTCCGATATGAGAGCAGGATATTCAACATATTGGATTGTTTTGGCCCGTGTTCTCACGAGGAGAAGTCACAACAAGCCCGTTGACTGTGACACGAAGTCAGTCAGAAAGCCAGGTGACGTCGTGGCGCCAGACTAAAAGCAGGCAGGGAGTCCAAAAATCAAAACAGTTGTCATGACGAACCAAAATGTGTGTCTTTTTAAAATGTGTTTTAAAAAAAAACACACCACAAACGATCGCCATTGCATTCTCTTCATCCGCCAGATTTGTTGACTCTGGAATCACGTTTGATCTCGCAAGGTTTTGCGAGATTTTCCATCTGATTTGCGGATGTTCGCCAGTGACATCTTTGGTGTGTTGATGTTGCTGAGTGGCTGGACACCACACACGCTACCACCAAAACTGTTACACCTGTGATTATTTATCGCCGTGTGTGTGTGTGTGTGTGTGTGTGTGTGTGTGTGTGTGTGTGTGTGTGTGTGTGTGTGTGTGTGTGTGTGTGTGTGTGTGTGTGTGTGTGTGTGTGTGTGTGTGTGTGTGTGTGTGTGTGTGTGTGTGTGTGTGTGTGTGTGTGTGTGTGTGTGTGTGTGTGTGTGTGTGTGTTTGTGGTCTCTCAGGTTTGGGAAATCTGCCAACAATTTTATAATCCTGCTGTGTGAACCGGGCTTCAGACAACACCTTCTCTTCTCCTTTATCATTTAACTCTCTCCATCTCTAAAACACCTTCTCTTCTCCTTTATCATTTAACTCTCTCCATCTCTAAAACACCTTCTCTTCTCCTTTATCATTTAACTCTCTCCATCTCTAAAACACCTTCTCTTCTCCTTTTTGGTTAAACTCTCTTCCTCATCACCACCACATCACTCCTGTGTCTCTATTATTGTTTTTCATAATGTCTCCTTTATTGTCTCCTGTATTGTCTCATGTAATGTCTCTTGTCCTGTCACTAGTATTTTTCGAGTATTGTCTCTAGTTCTGTCTCCTGTATTGTCTCTGGTACTGTCTCCTATGTTGTTCTAGTTCTGTCTCAAGTATTTTAAACTCTCTTCCTCATCACCACCACATCACTCCCGTGTCTCTATTATTGTCTCTCATAATGTCTCCTTTATTGTCTCCTGTATTGTCTCATGTAACGTCTCTTGTCCTGTCACTAGTATTTTTCTAGTATTGTCTCTAGTGCTGTCTCCTGTATCGTCTCTAGTACTGTCTCCTATATTGTTCGAGTTCTGTCTCAAGTATTTTAAACTCTCTTCCTCTTCACCACCACATCACTCCTGTGTCTCTATTATTGTCTCTAGTAATGTCTCCTTCATTGTCTCTTGTGTTGTCTCCTGTACTGTCTCTAATGTTGTCCCCTTTTTTGTCTCTAGTGCTGTCTCGAGTATTGTCTCCTGTATTGTTTCTAGTACTGTCTCTAGTACTTTCTCTAGTATTGACTCCTTTATTGTCTCTAGTATTGTCTTCTGTATTGTTTCTAGTACTTGTTCTAGTTCTGTCTCCTGTACTGTCTCCAATACTGTCTCTATTACTTTCTCTAGTATTGTCTCCTTTATTGTCTCTCGTATCGTTTCTTGTACTGTCTCTAATACTTTCTATAGTATTGTCTCCTTTATTGTCTCTCGTATCGTTTCTTGTACTGTCTCTAATACTTTTTATAGTATTGTCTCAAGTATTGTCTCTAGTATCATGTCTAATATTTTCTTTTGCATTGTGTATTGTGTTTTTCTGTTTTTAGAATAGTGTTGTAAGTACTGAGAGTGGTGTATTTGAAGACCGAGGGATGCTGCTTGAAATGAGATATACAGTATTATTATTTAATTAGTGAATTTTCTATCTGCTGAATTTGGAGGGAAACAGTTTCATTCAAAGCTGAAAGGACATGGTGAATAATCCATTACAACATTTATTCATTCATTCTCCATGAAGAATCATCTATTACAAGATGAATTCATTAATTCATCCATTAGCGGCTCCAGTCTGCAGTAGAACAGAAGTGATTGACAGTGACTGTCTAGTGGAGGAAGCAGAAGTAAAACATCAGATCAATACATTTATCACTCATCACTATTAATTGAACGATTATTAATAGATTAGTATTAATATACTAATTATTAATAGATTATCGGTCATTTATTATTATTGGATTATTACAAAAAGAATATCAATATATTAATAGATTGTCATTAATATATTATTAATGGGTTGTTATTAATAGATTAACTATTGTTTGTCAGTTTTATGAACTGAAAACACAGAAAAGATAAAAATGCAGCAGATGGTTTTACCTTCCAGAGAGTTTTCCTTCAGCTCCTGCAGTGAAACACGCAGGGAGGGGGGGGGGGGGGGGGGGGGGGGGGTCAGGACCAGGCACCCCCTATCTGGGACCGTGTGTGTGTGTGTGTGTGTGTGTGTGTGTGTGTGTGTGTGTGTGTGTGTGTGTGTGTGTGTGTGTGTGTGTGGGTGGGTGTGGGTGTGTGTGTGTGGGTGTGTGCACGCAAGTTTTTTAGTGTTCCTGCTGTTTCTGTAGAGACAGACATTGTTTTCACAACGGCACAGTGTAAACGTGAAATAAACATGGAGGACCGAAGTGTTTCCTGGTGACTGTGTGAATGAGGGAAACCATGAACACCACAAACACACTGTGTCTCCAAGCCACAGCCAATCAGAAGCTCCAGAGTCCAAACCCTTTCATCTGGTCACATGACATATCAATTCCATCCTGACCCCGTCATGGGTGGATGAGGGGATGAGTGGATGAGTGGAGGTCTTTTAGCAGGCAGGGTTGGGTAGAGGTCGCCAGCCTACCTTGATGATGTCCTCCGCCGTTCGCTCCACCTCCTTCAGCCGCTTCAGCACCGCCTCCTCATTGGCTGAGATATTGAGTTCTTGTGTTTCCAGGACCTGGATCTCATCCTCCATCCTGTGGAGGAGAGGGTGGAGTCAACCACTGTAACTTCGCCACCTCCACCACTGTGAAAACAGTCACCATGGTGATTTCCCCCATCACTGTGAAACATCGTGTAGAGACACACGCCTGGGAGATCTCTGGATTCAATCAGTGTCCATCTTTATTCTGGATTCAATCAGTGTCCATCTTTATTCTGGATTCAATCAGTGTCCAGCTTTATTCTGGATTCAATCAGTGTCCAGCTTTATTCTGGATTCAATCAGTGTCCATCTTTATTCTGGATTCAATCAGTGTCCATCTTTATTCTGGATTCAGTGTCCAGCTTTATTCTGGATTCAATCAGTGTCCAGCTTTATTCTGGATTCAGTGTCCAGCTTTATTCTGAATTCAATCAGTGTCCAAATTTATTCTGGATTCAATCAGTGTCCAGCTTTATTCTGGATTCAATCAGTGTCCAAATTTATTCTGGATTCAATCAGTGTCCAGCTTTATTCTGGATTCAATCAGTGTCCAGCTTTATTCTGGATTCAATCAGTGTCCAGCTTTATTCTGGATTCAATCAGTGTCCAGCTTTATTCTGGATTCAATCAGTGTCCAGCTTTATTCTGGATTCAATCAGTGTCCAGCTTTATTCTGGATTCAGTGTCCAACTTTATTCTGGATTCAATCAGTGTCCAGCTTTATTCTGGATTCAATCAGTGTCCAGCTTTATTCTGGATTCAGTGTCCAACTTTATTCTGGATTCAATCAGTGTCCAGCTTTATTCTGGATTCAATCAGTGTCCAGCTTTATTCTGGATTCAATCAGTGTCCAGCTTTATTCTGGATTCAATCAGTGTCCAGCTTTATTCTGGATTCAATCAGTGTCCAAATTTGTTCTGGATTCAATCAGTGTCCAGCTTTATTCTGGATTCAATCAGTGTCCAAATTTGTTCTGGATTCAATCAGTGTCCAGCTTTATTCTGGATTCAATCAGTGTCCAGCTTTATTCTGGATTCAGTGTCCAACTTTATTCTGGATTCAATCAGTGTCCAGCTTTATTCTGGATTCAATCAGTGTCCAGCTTTATTCTGGATTCAGTGTCCAACTTTATTCTGGATTCAATCAGTGTCCAGCTTTGTTCTGGATTCAATCAGTGTCCAGCTTTATTCTGGATTCAATCAGTGTCCAGCTTTATTCTGGATTCAATCAGTGTCCAGCTTTATTCTGGATTCAATCAGTGTCCAGCTTTATTCTGGATTCAATCAGTGTCCAGCTTTATTCTGGATTCAATCAGTGTCCAGCTTTATTCTGGATTCAATCAGTGTCCAGCTTTATTCTGGATTCAATCAGTGTCCAGCTTTATTCTGGATTCAATCAGTGTCCAGCTTTATTCTGGATTCAATCAGTGTCCAGCTTTATTCTGGATTCAATCAGTGTCCAAATTTGTTCTGGATTCAATCAGTGTCCAGCTTTATTCTGGATTCAATCAGTGTCCAAATTTGTTCTGGATTCAATCAGTGTCCAGCTTTATTCTGGATTCAATCAGTGTCCAGCTTTATTCTGGATTCAGTGTCCAACTTTATTCTGGATTCAATCAGTGTCCAGCTTTATTCTGGATTCAATCAGTGTCCAGCTTTATTCTGGATTCAGTGTCCAACTTTATTCTGGATTCAATCAGTGTCCAGCTTTATTCTGGATTCAATCAGTGTCCAGCTTTATTCTGGATTCAATCAGTGTCCAGCTTTATTCTGGATTCAATCAGTGTCCAGCTTTATTCTGGATTCAATCAGTGTCCAGCTTTATTCTGGATTCAATCAGTGTCCAGCTTTATTCTGGATTCAATCAGTGTCCAGCTTTATTCTGGATTCAATCAGTGTCCAGCTTTATTCTGGATTCAATCAGTGTCCATCTTTATTCTGGATTCAATCAGTGTCCAGCTTTATTCTGGATTCAATCAGTGTCCAGCTTTATTCTGGATTCAATCAGTGTCCAGCTTTATTCTGGATTCAATCAGTGTCCAGCTTTATTCTGGATTCAATCAGTGTCCAAATTTGTTCTGGATTCAATCAGTGTCCAGCTTTATTCTGGATTCAATCAGTGTCCAGCTTTATTCTGGATTCAATCAGTGTCCATCTTTATTCTGGATTCAATCAGTGTCCAGCTTTATTCTGGATTCAATCAGTGTCCAGCTTTATTCTGGATTCAATCAGTGTCCAGCTTTATTCTGGATTCAATCAGTGTCCAGCTTTATTCTGGATTCAATCAGTGTCCAAATTTGTTCTGGATTCAGGCCCCAGATTCACACCCAATGGACACACACACACACACACACACACACACACACACACACACACACACACACACACACACACACACACACACACACACACACACACACACACACACACACACACACACACACACACACACTGTTGCCCCAGCCTCCCTGGTTCAGAGTTGGCAATGACACAATGTGACCTTTGACCTTCAGAGAGGCTGGCAATGGTCATGAAAATGCAACAAAATAAAGGAGATGAATCACTGATGATCCTCTGAGAGCTTGGCGAGATGAAAATAGGAAGCGGAGGTGTGAGAAAGAGAAAGTTTGATTACCCAGCTGTCCACATGCTGAAACTTGAACAAGACAATAAAAGCCCAAACTGCTCCCAGTGAACCGAACCAACTGCATTGGTGTGTGAGTGTGTGTGAATGGATGAATGTGATTAATGGTGTGAAGTGGTGACTGCTGCAGCAGAGGAGTGGATCTGACAACAGTGAACTGTTATTTCATTGTTTCACCTTCACATGTATCTGAACTGACGTAGTTCTGATCCATTGTCACCTCAGTGTCATGGTTACCTGGGGATGTTGTCATGGTTACCTGTGGGTGTTGTAATGGTGACCTGTGGACGTTGCCATGGTTACCTGCGAATGTTGTCATGGTTACCTGTGGATGTTGTCATGGTTACCTGTGGATGTTGTCATGGTTACCTGTGGATGTTGCTCTGCAGAGTGTCGCTCTGCTGCTGCTCGTCCTGAGCCTGCAGCCTGGTGGCCTCCTGCTCCTCCTCAGACTGCTGGCTCACGCCGTCCATAAGCCACTGCTCCCTCAGAGCCTTCTTCTGGGGGCACACACAAGTCATGAGACATTTTACTCTTTCATTTCTTTTATTCTGAAAGGTTTCTGTGGAGACACACAGGAATTGAGACATTTTGCTCTTTATTTCCCTTATTCTGAATGTTTCCTGTGGAGACACACCGGAAATAAACATTTTCACGCTTTCATTTCTCTTATTCTGAAAGGTTCCCGTGGAACCATACAAGAAACTGAGAGATTTTCACCCTTTCATTTCTCTCATTCTAAAAGTTTCCTGTGGAGACGGATCGGAAAGAAACATTTTCATCCTTCCATGTCCCTTATTCTGAAAGGTTCCTGTGGACGCTAAGCTCTGTGTTGGAATCGCTTCATAGCTTTCCACGTGACTTCAGACTATCACTTCAACATTTCGGAATCTGTTTTTTCCAGGATGGACACTCATGGTTAGAATTTGGTTTCCCAGGATACAGACCGGTTCGCCTGGATTCAGAATTGTTCTGCAGGATACAGAAAGGATACAGAATGTTTCTCCAGAGTACATAATGGTTCTCCAGGTTACACACTGGTTCTCCGGGATACAGACTGGGTCTCCAGGATACAGACTGGTTATCCAAACTACAGACTGGTTCTCCAGAAATGTACTAATTGTGCGACTGGCTTTAAGAAAGTACCTCATGCTCAACTCAGAAAATACAGTCTGCATGATGTTCAGCAAAAACCAATCATGGTTTTTGACCCAATCATGAACACAGGGCAGATCCTTTGTGTTCTGGATGGTGAGGAATTGGAGTTGGTGGTCACCCAGTTCAAATATCTCGAGGTCCTGCTGGACTCCAACCTCACGTTCGCAAATCATCACAAAAAACTCACAAATATAATAAAATTTAACTTATAAAACTTCAAACAAATCTAAACTGTCATCACAACAGAGGCAGCCAAATCCTACCTCCACTGTAAGGTATTCTGCCACACGAAGTACTGCACATGGAGCACTGTTTCACACTATCCTCCAGTATATGTAATGAAATTGTCTCTATTTTTACAAGATCAAACAGTTACTACTGAAAATGATTACTATCTCAACATAATGTCAATGTTAATGAAACATGCTGGTGCAAAATACAATAAACTGTAAACATAAAACTATAAGCTCTATAAGCTCCTTGGTGGTACCAGATTGGAGCCTCTTGGTGTGATTATGTTCTCTGCTGCGCAGGGAAAATAAATTTTTCGTGTACCAGAGTACGTGACGTGAAACTTCACTGTACCAGAGTACGTGACATCAATATCATCACCCACCCTGTGTGCTAGGCTCCGCCCCTCTGAGGTCGAACACACGATCCGTACACGTTGACTGCTCCTGTTCCAGAGCTACTGGGTTCTAGTGTGAAAAATCACAACTTAAAAGCAAATAAAGAGCCAGAGGCTCAGAACTCCTGAAGCGAAACATTAATTACTTGAGGAAAGGTGGAGAACGCCGAGCAACAGAAGTAGAGATCGTTTCCGGATCGTTATGGAACGTTATGGATTGTGACTTTGCTTTATGGAAGGTTATGGATTGTTACGTTACGTTATGGAACTGTTGGGATCTCACAGGACCACAGAAAGTTTGTTCATTTCTGGGGAAAGACAATTTTCATATGTCATGATACACAGTCATGACATGAATTCTGACCCAGGAATGTGATTGTCTTTCACACCCAGTGGGGGAGGGGACTTTCTGCAGGACCTTCCTCCCCCCCTTTCTGATCACAAGACGCTTCCCCCCCCCAGGCCTTCAGCCAGTCACTGATTGGTTGAAGCTCACCTCCGAATCCACACGTGGAACAAAAGGCTGCGGAACCAGTCTACTTGCTCTCTTGCAAGACTTGGACCCCGAGTCGGGAGGTTGCTGAAAGCAGCTCCCCAGCGTTAGCATACAGCTAACACCAGAGGCCTGCAACCAGGGGCCTTCACTCCTCAACTCCTCTGCTGACCCGACCATGAGGGTCAGACCTTCCCCTGATCCAGAGACCAGCGCCCAGAGTCTGATCTCCCATCAACCAGGAAAACCAACCGGTTTCTCCAGAACCAGCCAACCACAGTTAGCCGGGGGCGCTAACTACAAGAAAAACCAGCAGCTATCCTCCAGCCCGGACAATAACCGAACTCTTTCAAAGACACCAAGGAAGATAGTAACCAGTTTCTCCAGGATGGGAACAGGGAAACAACACCTCACAGAACTTCTTTGTGTTTTCCTCAACCAGCAGGAAAACCATCACAGACCTGAGCGACCAGCTCCTCAGTCTGGACAAAAGGAACAACCAGGAGCTGCAAAGAAGGACTCCTGAAACATCAACTTCATCTTCTTCTCCTCAGCCTGCAGAACCAGCAACCACAGTTAGCAGGAGGTGCTAACTACAGGAGAAGACACCAGCTTCCCTCCAGCAGGACAACAACCGAACTCCTTCAAGGAAGTGGGAACAACTGGGCTTTACCTGAGATTAGTTAAACCTGATGCTATGCATAGAACTGTTTAACTTTTATGAAGATGTGTTGATTCTGTTACAGTGATTGCGTTCTTTTGATAATGATATTAGGAGCCGTTATCAACTTGTAAACCAACGCTAGCTCTGCCACAGACACAGGGTCTGCATGCTAATCTTTGCTTTACTAACTAGTTAACTCACAACCCTACACATATCACATCAAAGACAACATCACACAGTAACTGAACACCATCTGATGACTCCTGATGTTTTACAAGACAATCGCATTCACATCAACTCATTCTAGAAATGGTCCTTTAGCAGAGACACACAGGAAGCAGATGCTAAAGACTAGCTTCCATGTTCCATTGTTCTCCAGCACATGGTGGAGACCCAGGACAGACCTTCTGTGGAGGGCAGTGGACAGAATTTGTCCAGCTCTGCACACTGTCTAGCGTTGTGCACTCGGAGTCCAAATTTAAGACTGTGGCAATATTGGACTCCAGGCACAGAGGGGCAGACAGAGGGGGAGAGCTGCACAGTGCGGAGGTTCGCGTGGAAGTGAATCCAACACGCAGACACAGATTGGTTGAAACAGGGATCGGCGTCCCTGACTTCAACACAATAATAAACACACACAATATTACAGTCACGTTATTCTCATTGCCTGCCCAGACTCTAAGCCTTACTCAGTTTGATGAGGGTGAACGTGCTGCCGGCGGCCGGGAAAGTGCGTTGATTTCCCGGCTGGAGCTTGTTTTTCTCTCTGGCGTCCCAGGTAAACAAGCTAAAATGGTCTGTGGACAGGAAAAGTCCACAGGATGATCCGAGGAGGATCAAGCGCTTCTTTTGAGGAGGGGGGAGAAGAAGCGGCTTCAGGTCTGCATGCGGGAGGAGGGTGCGCTGCCAGCTGCACACTCGGACTCCGGTGAAGAAGAAAAAAGGGAAAAAGGAAAAGTGAAATTAAATCCACGGTGGTTGTCGGCTCGTCCGGCCGGGTGTGGAACTCCGGGCCCGGTCAGCGGGCACACGTGGCACTTCGTCTCCGTGCGAAACGGATGCGTCCGTCTTTACGCAGGTTTCAACATTGGAGAGGCAGAAATCACCCCGGCGGGGGTTTTTTATACCTTTTGGCTGGTGTCGGGTTTCCAGTGGGCTCTGGGTCATGTGGACCAATCCTGACGGAGGGCCCGCCCCGACATTCCAGCTGGTGAGGGGGAGCTCTCAGGCTCCCCCTGCCGTTGGCCTCCAGTATTGCACCTTGAACGGGGGGGTCCGGGGGGGGGGGGGGGGGGGGGGGGGGGTGATCAGGTGATCAATGGCGAACTTTTCCAGTTGTACCATGTGGTCTCTTTGTTCTCAAAACGTGGTCCCCCCTCCCCCCTTCCATGAGGTTGAGTGGCCCCAACAGAACGTTATGTTACGTTATAGAACATTATGTTATGGAACATTACGTTATGGAATGTTATGGATTGTTACCTTACATCATGGAACATTATGGAATGTTATGTTATGTTATGGAACATTATGAAACATGCATAGAAGTGAGTCCAGAGTGTATTATGTATCACCCACGTTCTGAATATTCCAATAATCCGGTCCAGCCCAAGTATTTTGGTCGTTTCAATGTTGCTCAGATTGAAATGTTCCAGGAAAACCTATCTGTTGTCCTCATCAGGCAGGTTGTCCTCATTGAGGCGTGCTAAACAGTGACATGTCGTCAAGTATCGGGTCCAATCCTCACAGGTTCTGCTGTACTGGATTCACAGTGAGGAACTGAAGCGTGGTACTGAAGCATGGTACTGAAGTCCACGTTTGCACAGAATGTGCTTTCCGTCAAGGGTTGTTCTAGTTCAGGGGTCAGCAACCTTTAATGCTCAAAGAGCCATTTGATCCCGTTTCCCACTGATTCTAACACCCAGAGAGCCGCACACATTTTATTTTGACACTCCCACCAGCAGACCATGCCAGGAGGACACTACACACAAAACTTCCTTCACTGCTGGTTGCCAACTTACAACTAATAAACTAAACTACATGAACTAAGCAACAAAAATCCAACGCAACACAATTATTACCAACACTACAACCCTAATATAACCCCCAATAATTACATTTAAAACAGGACAAACAGAAACTCCCATACTGCATTGCAGCTATCAGCTCCTTTATTGCTACACATTATTAAAATGGAAGATAAATGTGGGAGATCTGGGATTGTTAGAACCATGAGTGTGAGTGGTGTGTCTTTAATGTCCTGTAGTTGTTGTGTAATTCACTAGAATTTGCCGTCACTCTCAACAAGTCCACAATAAACCTCCCGGAATTGTCGGCGCTCCACAGCGCGGCGATTTTCCTGTGAAAGGTACAGGAAGCTCCCAGCTTCAGATACCAGTTGAACCGCTGTCATGACCTGCAGCCGCAACTCTACGTTCTTCATGCCATTATTGTTGCGTAATGACGTTACATCGCTGCGTTGTTCACGACCCGCCTACATTTGACCACTCTTTGTAGCAGGACTGCGCTCTGGGTGGCTTTGCCTCCTTACGTCCCGCTCCGGGATGAACTGCAGTGGGACAGAGGCTCAAGGAGCCGCAGTGGAGGACGAAAGAGCTGCATGTGGCTCCGGAGCCGCGGGTTGCCGACCCCTGTTCTCATTGGAACATGTGGCAGAGGTGAGGCAGATTCCCACCAAGTGCTGCCTCAGCTCTCTGCCCATAAAGGAGGAGCCACCCAGAGACACAGGGAGACAGGTGGAGACACCTGGTCCAGTCAGAAAGAAGCTGTGTGTCTACATGTGGTTTTTCACTTCATTTAATTTAATAAAACACGGTGAACTGTGAATCCGTCTCTGTGCCTCTGTGGGACACCTGAGGGTTGCAACCACCACTGCCACACAGCACTCCACCAGTGACCTCCTCTGTGTCATACAACACACAACTTCAGACACATCTTCTTGGTCAGCAAACTTGTGACCACTGGAAGGCGCTTCAGTGACATATTGTTTTTATTTTCATTTTTTTATCATGAGTAGGTCAGTGTGTGTGAGTGTGAGGGGGAAGGGGGAATGTATGGGTAATATTTGGAATAATTAACTTCAGCACTATAGTATAAACGTAGTAATGTTTATAAATGCTGCACTGTCTGTTCAGCAATGTAGGATTTTTCCTTGTGTTTTACATCATATATGTACTGTAATGAGGTTTGTTTTCTAATATGTGATGTTTTACATGTAATATAGGTCCCTTGTGGGACTCACATGGAAACAAGCTCTGAGCTAAATCTGGCTTATTTACAGCAGCGGGTGACTGTTCATTAATTTCCACAGTTTCCATTCAAATAAATTCACCAATAAAATGAAATGATAGACCGTTTGTGAATGGCAGGCTCAATACCTTGATGTACTGAAGCTTCAGTTTCTCCTCCTCAATCTGCCTCCTCTTCCTGGCGATGTCCTCCTGGATTCTTCTCTTGTCCTGCGACAAATAAGCATCCCATCAAACAATCCCACAATGCACCTGTCGTCCTCAATGCTAAACCAGAGGTAAAGCAGGCAGCTTTGATGGCGATTCTGTTCAGATGTCTGGTCACAGTACAGTGGACCAAACAACAGAGGACACAGTGGACCAGACAACAGAGACAACAATAGACCAAACAATGGAGGACACAGTGGACCAAACGACAGAGACAACAATAGACCAAACAATGGAGGACACAGTGGACCAGACAACAGAGGACACAGTGGACCAAACGACAGAGGACACAGTGGACCAAACGACAGAGACAACAATAGACCAAACAATGGAGGACACAGTGGACCAAACGACAGAGACAACAATAGACCAAACAATGGAGGACACAGTGGACCAGACAACAGAGGACACAGTGGACCAAACGACAGAGACAACAATAGACCAAACAATGGAGGACACAGTGGACCAAACGACAGAGACAACAATAGACCAAACAATGGAGGACACAGTGGACCAGACAACAGAGGACACAGTGGACCAGACAACAGAGGACACAGTGGACCAGACAACAGAGGACACAGTGGACCAGACAACAGAGGACACAGTGGACCAAACGACAGAGACAACAATAGACCAAACAATGGAGGACACAGTGGACCAGACAACAGAGGACACAGTGGACCAGACAACAGAGGACACAGTGGACCAAACGACAGAGACAACAATAGACCAAACAATGGAGGACACAGTGGACCATACAACAGAGGACACAGTGGACCAGACAACAGAGGACACAGTGGACCAGACAACAGAGGACACAGTGGACCATACAACAGAGGACACAGTGGACCATACAACAGAGGACACAGTGGACCAGACAACAGAGGACACAGTGGACCATACAACAGAGGACACAGTGGACCAGACAACAGAGGACACAGTGGACCAGACAACAGAGGACACAGTGGACCAAACAACAGAGGACACAGTGGACCAGACAACAGAGGACACAGTGGACCAAACAACAGAGGACACAGTGGACCAGACAACAGAGGACACAGTGGACCAAACGACAGAGACAACAATAGACCAAACAACAGAGGACACAGTGGACCAGACAACAGAGGACACAGTGGACCATACAACAGAGGACACAGTGGACCATATAACAGAGGACACAGTGGACCATACAACAGAGGACACAGTGGACCAGACAACAGAGGACACAGTGGACCAGACAACAGAGGACACAGTGGACCATACAACAGAGGACACAGTGGACCAGACAACAGAGGACACAGTGGACCAGACAACAGAGGACACAGTGGACCAAACAACAGAGGACACAGTGGACCAGACAACAGAGGACACAGTGGACCAAACAACAGAGGACACAGTGGACCAGACAACAGAGGACACAGTGGACCAAACGACAGAGACAACAATAGACCAAACAATGGAGGACACAGTGGACCAGACAACAGAGGACACAGTGGACCAGACAACAGAGGACACAGTGGACCAAACGACAGAGACAACAATAGACCAAACAATGGAGGACACAGTGGACCAAACGACAGAGGACACAGTGGACCATACAACAGAGGACACAGTGGACCAGACAACAGAGGACACAGTGGACCAGACAACAGAGGACACAGTGGACCAAACGACAGAGACAACAATAGACCAAACAATGGAGGACACAGTGGACCAGACAACAGAGGACACAGTGGACCATACAACAGAGGACACAGTGGACCAAACAACAGAGGACACAGTGGACCAGACAACAGAGGACACAGTGGACCAAACGACAGAGACAACAATAGACCAAACAATGGAGGACACAGTGGACCAAACAATGGAGGACACAGTGAACCAAACAATGGAGGACACAGTGGACCAAACAATGGAGGACACAGTGGACCACATGACCATAGCAAGTAGCATGTAGATAGATACTTCATTCATCCCCATGGGGAAATTTACAAAATGTGTTTGGCAGCAGTGGGATGTAGCAGTAAGTCAGAGCACAAATAGCATTTAGTACAGATAGACAGGTCTGCCCATGGCCGGGTGGGTACCGGGAGCAGCTGCAACAGACCAGAGGGGCGAGAACGAGAGGTCTTGTTAAGAGCACAAACGGGACAAGTCCATACAGTCCATACATACAGCAATATGTAAATTAAAGCCTCAACTGGACACAATATAGGTCAGATTAAAGGAATGTAAGAACAAACTGGATGATGTGGAGCTTGCTCCGGATACACAACAGGATGGCTGAAGTGGAGAATGAGTGTAAAACTCTTGGGAAAGAAAACATAGAATTAAAAGAAAAAACGGAAAAGCTGGAGATGTACAGCCACAGATTCAACATCCAAGTGTTTGGCCTCGACAAAGACATGGAAAAGGAGTGTCCTACTGAATTCATGCAGTCTTTCTTCAAAGAAGTATTTAAAGGAAAAAGTCTTCTTTGCCAATCTGATGTGGAAATTGGGCAGCGTGGGGCCTGCCACGAAGTCTGGTTCCAGACCAATGATCGTCAGAATGCAAAGGTACATGGCGAAAGACGCTATTTTAAAAATAGCAAAGAAGGAGAGGGTGCTGGATAAAAAATCTTCCCAGACTTAACAGCGGAGGTGTCCAAGAAAAGAGCGCAGTTCAAGGATCTCAGGATGAAATGACATCAGGCACACCCAGCAACACTCACCGTGACACTTAATGGAGAAACAAAGTATTTCCAGGGTCTTGAAACAGCAGAAAACTATGTTAAACAATCAATTAGTCCAACATTGTCGGTCACTTCATGAATGGTGATGGCAGTGCGCAGAAGGAAGGAACTACAATGGTGAGAAACAGTGAATATTAAAACAACAGCAGACGGATTTGGGTTTTTTTTCTCACATAATTGGACAGAACCATAAATGCTTATAATAAGCAAACATGTTTCTGAACAATATGCAATACTGTTAAATACAACAGACATTTAAATCTTTGCTGGATTACTGAGTCAATTGTAGGTTAATACGTTGTTGCTGTTGTTTTTTGTTTTGTTTATAATACATCTCACTGTGTCTTGGAAAGGAGTAGACTATAATAATTTGATAAAACGTTGGGCCATGTTTGTTTGGTAAAAACATTAAGAATGCAATAAGTTACTCAGAATGAAAGACAATTGATCGAATATAGTCTTCTTGTTGGCTAAATACAGATTGTGGAGCATTTTCACACCCCGAAATTAAATTAATTATAATGCCATTTGCAATATTCTGCCACAAATATAGAGTATTAATACTAAAACCCTTTGCATGAGTTATTGTGTTAAATAATAGAATTTAAAGATGCGGCTTACTTATGACTTCAGTTTTGAAACCCAGAGTGGCAATACAATATGCTCTATCTGAATCGGTGTTTTTGAATGTTTGTGTGTGTATATGGTTTAATGTAGTTTTTTGTTTTTTTTATTTTGATGTGTTTTGCTCCGATATCGAATTTATCAGCATGACTCCAAAGATAGATATTCATCTTTGGTATTATACATACATTACCCAAGAAAGGTCTTAAAATAGCTCATATAAATATATGTAGTGTAAGGAGTAAATTGGATGATTTAACAAATCTAATATTTTTCAACAACTTCCACATATTGGCAGTCTCTGAAACCCATTTAGACTCTACTTTTGAGGACACATCCCTGATGATTCATCAATATAATACTTAGAAATGATAGGAATGCAACTGGAGGAGGGGTTGCCAACTATGTTAATAGTCATATTTTGGCGGCCACTTGGACCCAGGCGTCTCGCCCAGCAGGACTGTGGGAAGGGGGCGTGGTTTAAGTCAGTGCTCTGTCTTTAGTTTTTGGTGGTTGAGAAATAAAAGAGAAGTTTCACCTTCAGCTCCAGTGTATCCTTTATCCTTCCACATTGGTGACCCCGTTTTGAACATGTTTGAGGAAACAGAAGACTGTGACGTCGATTCGTCCGCATCTCCTCAGCCTCAGCAGCCGGCAGTTTTCACTGCAGCTTTGAGGCTTCCTGACTTTTGGCAGAACGACCCGGCTTCGTGGTTTGAGCATGTCGAAGCGCTGTTCCGACTGCACGGAATCACCGACTTTGTCACTGTCTGGGGAACGTTTAGGTTCATCTGTTCTAGTTTGAACTTCATTTATATTATTGACTTGAGCTGAAGATATTACAGATAATTGTTTTGACTGATACCATATGTTTCTATTAGATCATAAAATGGAATTAAAGAGTTATTGAAGAGAAGGTGTTCCAAGTTTCTTATTCCTGTCAGGAGGTAGGCTGAGATCTCCCTTTAAGAGTGGGCGGGCCACAGGTCTGGGTGGTCCTGTTCCACACCTGTGGCCAATTCCAGTCATTACCCTGCCAGCAATATATGTCCTGTCTGTGTGTTTGTTCAGTGTTGGTCCGTTAGTCATCCATGTCTCGTCCGTTCTGTTCAGTGTTTTGGAGTACAAGTCTGCTGCGCTCCTCAGGTCGAGGAGCAACCTGCAACTCGTCGGTCTGTACTGTCATTGTAAATAAAAGATTTGATTGAACTCAGCCTGCCTCAAGAGTCCTGCACTTGGGTCCTGTCCGTTTCCCGTGACAGAACAGACCAACCCCACTATGGACCCAGCGGACACTGATTGCCAGCTGCTAGGAGCAGTTGGGCGGCAGGGAAGCCGGCTCACACATGACGAGCAGTTGGCTGGATAAACGGCGGGTCTCCACGACCTTTCAGACTGACACACTTCAGTGGAGAGTCAACTGAACCAACTCACCGGTCAGCTCCAGCAGCTCATCACTCGTCTCTCGGTCCCAGAGGTTCGGGCTGCTGCTGCCGCCACGGTGCTGCCAGCAACTGCTGCCGCCATGGTGCCGCCCGCTGCTGCCGCCCGCTGCTGCCGCCCGCTGCTGCTGCCGTCGTGATGCAGCCGTCACCGCTCTCAAGCCCAGCGCGCTTTTCGGGGGACTCAGGAGACTCACGACCCTTCCTGGTCCAGTGTGGTCTCCACTTTGAGATGCCGCCGGGCGCGTTTCCAACAGAGAGGTCAAAGGTAGCATACATCATCTCCCACCTGTCTGGCAGAGCGGAGGCTTGGGCCACCACTGAATGGAACCGCCAATCCCGGCTTTGTGACTATGTGGACGAGTTCACAGATGCGCTGTCAAAGATCTTCGATCGGCGTCCCGGTGGACAGGAGGCGGCTCAAGCGCCGGCAGGGCAGAAGGTCGGTGATCGATTACGCGATTGAGTTCCGCACTCTCTCCGCGGACTGCACCTGGAACGATGCGTCACTGTGGGACACCTTCCTCTACGGGCTGGCCAGCCCGGTTCGTGACCAGCTCTTCCTGGTGGATCTCCCTGATGACTTGGACTCCCTCATTGCCCTGGCGGTCAAGATGGATAATCGTCTGACGGTCCGTGATCGCCTGAGGCAGACTGACGCACAGGGAGGAGAAGCCAGAAGCCGCACGAGAGGATCACGCCCCTCTCCGCCCCACCTCCCAGCAGGAGCGAGTCCCAAGTGCTGCACAGCTTCCGGAAGAGCCGATGCAGCTTGGTCTCACCGGCATCTCCATGCAGGAACAGCATCGGCGCCTGACCAGCGGCCTATGTTTGTACTGCGGTCAGCATGGGCACAGAGCTGCAGCGTGTCCTCTTAAAGGGACAGGCTCACCTGGGTTAAGGGGGGCCCCCGGTGAGTCTTAAGAACTCCTCCACTACACCTTAAAGAAGACTCACGCCGGCTAAACTGAGGTATGCCGACAACACGTTGGACATTGGCGTTTTCATTGATTCAGTTGTGGATGAGAACTTTTTGGACCTTAATTGGGCTGAGAGACACAATATTCCCACTGAACTGTTATCAGTGCCCTTAAAGGCTTTTGCTTTGGATGGACGCAAGATATTTTCCATTGATAAAAAGACTCTTTCTGTTATTGTTTGGTCCCTCCCATGTTGAGGAGATTTCATTTCATTTAGGTTTAAGTCCGTCCTACCCAGTTATCCTGGGTCTCCCTTAGTTACGTTTGCACAAGCCCCATATTGACTGGGAGTTGGTTGTGATTTTGAGTTGGGGAAGGGACTGTGCTGAACGTTGTCGGTCAGTGTCTGTAGTTAAGGTTGCAGCTGTGGAAGTTCCTGAGTATCCTGACCTAGAGCGAGTTCCCAGCTGCTACCACGATCTAAAGGAGGTGTTCCATAAAGGGAAGGCTACATCACTGCCACCGCACTGTCCTTATGACTGTGCCATTGAATTATTGCCAGGTACCACTCCCCCCAAGGGTCGTATTTACTCGCTCTCACAACCTGAGAATCAGGCCGTGAAAGATTATGTTGAGTCCACCATAAAGGCTGGGATTATTAGACCCTCGTCCTCTCCTGCAGGGGCAGGATTTTTCTTTGTTGAAAAGAAGGACAAGACACTTCGACCATGCATTGATTACAGGGGCCTCAATGAGATAACCGTTAAGAACCGCTACCCATGACTTTGGCCTTTGAACACCTGCAGGGAGCCAAGGTCTTTACTAAGCTGGACTTGTGCAATGCTTACCACCTGGTCCGGACTAGGCAGGGGGACGAGTGGAAAATGGCGTTTAACACACTTTCTGGCCACTACGAGTACTTGGTGATGCCTTTCGGGTTATGTAATGCTCCTGCAGTTTTCCAAAATCTGGTCAATGACATGCTGAGAGACGCATTGAATACGTTTCTGTTTGTGTACCTTGATGACATTTTGATCTTTTCTTCTGATCTAGCCAGTCATGTTAAGCATAAGTTTGTTATGTGTTGGAGTGTCTTCTGAGCAACAATTTGTTTGTTAAAGCCGAGAAATGTGTTTTTCATGCTCCCACGGTTTCTTTGCTTGGACACGTCATCTCAGAGGCGAGGGTGGAGATGGACAGGGAGAAGGTCAGGACTGTGGCGGATTGGCCGACCCCGGGCAAAATTATGACATTGGCAATCGAGAGCTCCTGGCCATCAAGTCTGCGTTGGAGGAGTGGAGGCATTATCTGGAGGGCGCAGAGCACCCATTTGTGGTGTGGACTGACCATCGGAACCTAGAGTACATCAAGTCAGCCAAGAGACTAAATTCTCGGCATGCCCGGTGGGCTCTGTTCTTTACGAGGTTTGACTTTGTGGTGTCGTATCGCCCTGGGTCCAAGAACATGAATCCTGATGCCCTTTCCTGGGCCTTTGACCCAAATCCTGCTCCTCGTTCCCCCATGCCAATTTTCCCTCTGACCTGTGTGGTGGGGGCGGTGACATGGGAGATTGAGGTTCAGCGGGCTCTGGAGGGGGTGACTGTGCCGCCAGGCTGTCCTCCTAATCGCCTGTTTGTCCTCCTAATCGCCTGTTTGTGTGTTCCCCTGTACGGTCTAGTGTTATTCAATGGGCCCATACTAACCTTCTGTCTTGTCAGCCATGAACTCAGTGCACCCTGTTTGTAGTGAGACAGCGCTTCTGGTGGCCAGGAATGAACAGGGAGGTCCGTGAGTATGTCCGGACTTGTCCCGTTTGTGCTCGTAACAAGACCTCCGCCCCTCTGGTCTGTTGCAGCTGCTCTCGGTACCCACCCGGCCATGGGCAGACCCGTCCATTGACTTCATCACTGGCCTCCCGGACGCAGAAGGGTTTACCACCATCCTCACCGTAGTGGACCGGTTCTCTAAAATTGCCCACTTTGTGCCCTTATTGAAGCTCCCATCAGCCAAGGAGCTGGCAGAGGTGATGCAGACGCATGTGTTCCGCCTTCATGGGTTCCCGCGGGACATTGTCTCTGACAGGGGGGCTCAGTTCGTGTCTCGGTTTTGGAGGGAGTTTTGCAGGCTGTTGGGAACGATGGTGAGCCTTTCATCTGGGTACCACCCAGAGTCTAACGGCCAAACGGAGAGGGTGAACCAGGAGCTGGAGTCCATACTTCGGTGTCTGGTCTCTGACAGCCCAGCTGCTTGGTACAGGCAGTTAGTCTGGGTGGAATACGCACACAATTCCCTTCCCTGTTCATCCACTGGGCTGTCTCCTTTTGAGTGCGTGTACGGTTACCAGCCTCCCCTGTTCCCTGCCCTGGAGTCGGAGGTTAGTGTCCCTTCAGCCCTTGTGTTGGTGCGGCGATGCAAGCGCGCTTGGCTTAAAGCCAGAAGCAAGCTCTTGCAGTGTTCTGCAGAACACAAGAGGCTTGCAGACCAACACCGGGTTCCCGCACCAACATACGCTGTTGGTCAGTGTGTGTGGCTCTCCACCTGGGACCTGGCTATCCGCTCAGATGCGAAGAAGCTGGCTTTGAGGTTTATTGGACCTTATCCAATATTCAAACTTGTTGGCCCCTCTGCAGTCCGCCTTCGCTTTCCCCGCTCGCTATGCGTCCACCCCACCTTTCACGTCTCAAAGGTTAAGCCTGCCCGGGCTACCCTGGTTCCCTCCTCAAGAGCCCCTCCCCCTCCCCGTATTGTAGAGGGTGAGGAGGTTTTTTCTGTCAGGCGGCTCCTGGTAGCTCGCCAGCGTGGACGGGGGTTTCAGTACCTGGTTGACTGGGAGGGGTATGGCCCTGAGTAACATGCCTGGGTACCTGCTAGGGACATTTTGGACCCTGACATGATCAGGGACTTCCACAGGCAGCATCCTGAGATGCCTGGGCCATCTGGAGCTGGTCGTGGAGGGGGGTGGGGGTACTGTCAGGAGGTAGGCTGAGATCTCCCTATAGTGGGCGGGCCACACGTCAGGGCGGTCCTGTTCCACACCTGTGGCCAATTCCAGTCATTACCCTGCCAGCAATATATGTCCTGTCTGTGTGTTTGTTCAGTGTTGGTCTGTTAGTCATCCATGTCTCGTCCGTTCTGTCCAGTGTTTTGGAGTACAAGTCTGCTGCGCTCCTCAAGTCAAGGAGCAACCTGCAACTCGTCGGTCTGTACTGTCATTGTAAATAAAAGACTTGATTGAACTCAGCCTGCCTCAGGAGTCCTGCACTTGGGTCCTGTCCGTTACCCGTGACAATTCCCTTCTTTTGCCATCTTGTGAAGTTTATGGTTTCTTCCTTTGCAGGATGTCAGGATTGTTCCAGAAGGTGTGAGTTTGCATTCATTTAAAAAAATTCCCACCAAGCTGTCAGAGAAGTGTTTATATTGATGCTTTTAAAGCAACTGTGTTTTTTGATGACAGGACTGAAGAAAGGAAGGTCTCTGATATGGAGATCTTCACAGAAGGTTTTTTCAATGTCCAGCCAGCCTTCATCTAAGGGTTTCTGATTAATCCATTTTACAACATAAAGTCATTTATTGGCAAGATAATAATTATAAAAGTTTGGAAGTTCAAAGCCACCTTGGTCCTTGATGTTCTGTAGTGTTTTCAAACTTATATGTGATGGTTTATTTTTCAATAAGAATTTTGAGATATGGGAATCCAACGTATTAAACCATGTTTTTGGTGGTTTTGATGGAATCATTGAAAAGATGTAGTTAATTTTAGGCAGGACCATCATTTTAATTGCAACTCTCCCCATAAGTGATATAGGAAGTGTCCTCCATCGAGTGAGGTCCTCTTCTATTGTTTTAATAAGGGGGGTGTAGTTTAAGTGCACCAAGTCTGACAGCTTGGCTGAGATATTAATGTCAAGGTATTTGATGTTCCCTGGTTTTAGTGGTGTATTTGGTGTGCTGAAAAAGTTAATAGGCAAGACAACTGATTTATTCAAATTTATAGAATATTCTGAAATTGCAGAGAATCTGTCTATTAACTCTATTGTTTTTGAAGAGAGGTATGTGTGTTTTGTAGGAAAAGTAATACATCATCTGCATAAAGGCATATTTTATGGGTTACATTTGCTGTTCGTATTCCTTTTATGTAATTGTTCTGTCTAATGGCTGCTGCTAATGGTTCAATACAAATTGCAAAGGGAGATGGTGAGAGTGGACACCCCTGCCTGGTGCCTCTCTCCAGATTGAACCTTGAGGAAGTTTGATCATTTGTTTTAACACAGGCACTGGGTGAGGTGTACAATGTTTTTATACAGGAGAGGTAATTTTGTCTAAATCCAAATTTCCATAGTGCAGCAAGTAGAAATGTCCAATTTACCCAATCAAAAGCTTTTTCTGCATCTAAGGAGGTGATAATGGCCTTTTGTTTATTGTGGTAGCAAATAAGATTAATGTGTCAGATTCATCAATCTGTGTGTATTGTAAGTGGAGTGTCGTCCTTTAATGAACCCTGTTTGATCAGGGTGTATGATGTGGGGTGTAATTTTTTCTAGTCTGCTTGCTAATGTTTTACTAAGTATTTCAAGATCTACATTGATTAGTGATATTGGGCGATAGCTAGATGGTAGTGTAGGATCTTTATCCGGTTTAAGAAGAAGATTGATGTTTGCACAGTTCATATGTGGGGGGAGAGATAAAGATTCTTTAATTTCCTCAACTGTTCTAAAAAAAAATTGGTGAGAGTAAAGGCCACAATTCTTTGTAAAATTCAGTGGTGTATCCATCAGGTCCTGGAGCTTTACCATCAGGTCCTGGAGCTTTACCATCAGGTCCTGGAGCTTTACCATCAGGCATGTGCTGGAGAGCTTCATGCAGTTCTTCTACTGAGATGGAAGCTTCTAGGCCTTGGATCTGTTCGTCTTTTAATTTTGGAGGTCAACTGTGCTCAGAAAGTTCTCTATTTCAGATTGTGAGGGGTCAATTTATGAAGAGTAAAGTTTTCTATTAAATTCTCTGAAAGTATTATTTATTTCCTGAGGGTCACAAGTGATTTCACCATTTTGAGTTTTAACTGAGGGGATTGTACACTTTTCTTTATTTTGAGCAAATTTTTACGACATGATGATCGGGCAAAGGAGAGTCTGCATGTCCTGATGGGATGTTTGTGGCCGGATACATGCTGGATTCCTGGGGTTCCTGGAGGTCCCTGTGTTTATCCATTCTTTCCATTGAGGATTTGGAGGACCTCTACATATTGGGATTAATGATAGCAGGTATGCTGGCAGCTAAATTGGGAAGGCTGCCTATCATCACTGAGGGATTATGCCGAGTTCTGACTCAGCTAAGAGATATGGCCACGATTTGGAGCAGCATGAAGACCAGAGACACTCAAGGTCGAAAGATAAAGCTGAATCGCCTGAACGAAAACAAATCTAAACAACCAGCCTCCAGTCGTCGAGGCTGGTTGTTTTCTTCAGTTCTCCTGCATGTGAGCATGGAACGAAGGCACTGCCTCCCCCCCCCCCGGCAGATGTAGCGCGTGCGTTCCTTTCTGTTTGGGTCTCGCATTTTGGCACCCCGTCAGATATCACCTCCGACAGGGGCCCCCAGTTTGTGTCAGGGCTTTGGTCTGCAATGGCGGGGTCTTTGGGTGTGCAGGTGCACCGTACGACTACATACCACCCTCAGGCTAATGGCTTGTGTGACCGTATTCACCGGTCCCTTAAAGCAGCATTGCGTGCCGCACTGTCTGACAATAACTGGGTGGACCGTTTGCCTTGGATAATGCTAGGGTTGTGTTCGTCTCCTAAGGAGGACCTAAATGCATCACCCACGGAGCTCGTGTTTTGTCAGCCGCTCCGTGTTCATGGGGAATTTTTTTCCTCAAAAGTTGTGCTCCGTGACCCCAGTCGGATGTCGGTCCATTTTCCTCTTGCAGTTTTTTGGCTCCGGGCCCCATTACCCACGGTTTTCCACGGCCGTTTGTTCCTGCTGAGCTTAAGTCGGCCCATTTCGTTTTTGTGCATGGGCATGATGCTCACCGTTCGCCCTTACAGCCTCCATACGATGGCCCCTTCAGGGTCCTGGAGAAGGGCCCTAAGGTTTTTGTGCTGGATGTGGGTGGGCGCAGGGAGCATATTTTGTTAGATAGACGTAAGTCTCCCGCGCTTTGATGTTATGTACTATTCTGTCTTTAGTTTTTGGTGGTTGAGAAATAAAAGACACGTTTCACCTTCAGCTCTGATGTATCCTTTATCCTGCCACAATATACCCGTAAAAGTGATGCCAGATTTCATGTCTTCAAATATAAGTAAATGTAAAAAGTAATACATCTCCCAGTTGCTTTGAAACATTTGAGGTCTATTTCGATTGGATGTTATTACAGACCTCCTAGTGCTAATAGTGAGTATTTAGATCAGATCTGTGATATGCTGGAACATGTTAGTAATACAAATCATGGAATCTACTTCATGGGTGATTTCAAGGATTCAAGGATTCAAGGATTCTTTATTGTCATATCAAAAAGAAATTATACGAAATTTGGACTCGGGTCCCGGCAAGCCAGTAATAAAAATATATAGAGCGTAAAAATATATACATATACAAGAGCAGAAATGTAAAGTGTAAAGTGTTTGTAGTGCAAAATTGTGAGGGAGTCTATGGAACATGGCTCGAGTTCACTAGTCTCACAGCTTTGAGGAAGAAGCTGTTCCTGAGCCTGGTGGTTTTGCTCCGAATGCTCCTCAGCCGCTTTCCTGAGGGGAGGGGCTGAAACAGTCCATGTGCTGGGTGGGTGGAGTCCTTCATGATGCGGAGAGCCCTCCCCCTGCATCGTGCTGTGTAGAGGTCTGAGGTGGTGGGGAGTCCTCTGAGCGGCCTTTACCACCCTCTGCAGAGCCTTCCTCTCAGCGGCGGTGCATCCGCCATGCCACACAGTGATGCAGCTGCAGAGGACGCTCTCCACCGCACAGTGGTAGAAGCTCCTCAGGACGGAGCCTCCCAGACCCGCCCTCCGCAACTTCCTGAGGAAGTAGAGGCGTTGGTGGGCCTTCTTGACCAGACGGGAAGTGTTGGCGCTCCAGGTGAGGTCCTTGGACAAGTGTACCCCCAGGTACTTGTAGCTGGAAACCACTTCCACAGCTGCTCCTCCGATGTGCAGGGGAGCGGGGGGGCACCTGACCCTCCTGAAGTCCACCACCATCTCCTTGGTCTTTTCCCCGTTGATGCAGAGGTTGTTTTCACTGCACCACTGCATCAGGTGTTCCACCTCCTCTGTATTTGGACTCATCGTTGTTTGTGATGCGTCCCACTACTGCTGTGTCGTCCGCAAACTTCACTATATGACAGCTGGGGTGTATTGCCGTGCAGTCATATGTCAGCAGAGTGAACAGGAGGGGGCTCAGCACACAGCCCTGAGGTGAGCCGGTGCTGAGGATGATGGGGGAGGAGACGGTGTCGTTGATCGTGACAGTTTGTGGTCTGTTGGTCAGGAAGTCCAGGATCCAGTTCCCCAGTGTGGGGCTCAGTCCCAGGGAGTGGAGCTTCTGCACCAGGGTCTGCGGGATGATGGTGTTGAAGGCTGGGGAGAAGTCCAGGAAGAGCAGACGGACGTAGGAGTTTTTGCTCTCCAGATGGGTGAGGGTTGTGTGGACCACCGATGAGATGGCGTCATCAGTGGATCGGTTTTTCTTATATGCGTATTGGTGGGGGTCCACAGTGACGTCGATGGAGTCCTTGATCTGAGTCATGACCAGCCTCTCGAAGCACTTCATAACTACCGGGGTTAGGGCGACCGGCCGGTAGTCGTTTAGGCCTGTCACTGTGGAGCATTTGGGGACGGGGACAATTGTGGCAGTCTTTAGGCAGGTGGGGACAGATGACAGTGAGAGTGAGGTGTTGAAGATGTCTGCCAGCACCTCGGACAGCTGGTGTGCACAGTCCTTCAGTACCCGCCCCGGGATGTTATCCGGGCCAGCAGCTTTGCGGGGGTTAATTCCCTGTAGGGTCTTCCTCACATCTGCTGTGGTCACAGTGAGGGGTGCATCACCAGGCGGTGGTGTGAGTCTAGTACTGGGGGGGGTGTCCGGGTCTTCGAAGCGGGCGTAGAAATTGTTGAGTGTGTCTGGCAGGGAGGGGTCACTTGGGCATTGTGCATTCCTGGTGTTGTAGTCTGTGATGCACTTGATGCCCTTCCACATGCGCCGTGGGTCGTTGGTGGTGAAGTGACCCTCAATCTTTTGGGAGTATGTGGCTTTGGCCCTCGCGATGCCTGCATTCAGCTCTTTCCTTGCCTCTCTGAGTGCTGGTGCCTCTCCTGCCCTGAATGCAGCATCCCTAGCCTTCAGTAAGGTTTTCACCTCAGCGTTCAGCCAGGGTTTCTGGTTCGGGTAGCAGGTGATTGTCTTGGTGGTGGAGACGTCATCAGCACACTTGGAGATGAAGCCGAGGACAGAGGAGGTGTATTCCTCCAGGTCCACCTCTCCCTCGTATGTGGCTGCCTCCCTGAAGACCTGCCAGTCTGTGCATTGGAAACAGTATTGGAGCACAGCGGCTGATTCTCTGGGCCACACAGTGACTGTCCTCTTTGTTGGCCGGCTCCATCTCAGCAGGGGGCGGTATGCTGGCGTCAGCATGACGGTGATGTGGTCAGAGAGTCCGAGGTGGGGGCGGGGAAGAGATCTGTATGCTCCGCGGATGTTGGTGTACACACAGTCCAGGGTATTGTTTCCCCTTGTGGGGATGGTGATGGTGATTTGAATATAGACTGGAACTCTTCCAACTGTGCAATGATAATGAAACTACTGAGTGCATCTGAAGCCTGTGGATTATAACAGGTTATTGATACACCAACAAGAATATGTATAAAAAAGGATGGAACTTGGTCAGCATCCTGTATCGACCACCTCTTTGTTAATAGACCAGAATTCTGTTGAAACGCCATATCTGTTCTGATTGGCTGTAGTGACCATCATCTTGTAGCTATTGTGAGGAAAAGAAAACTTTCTAAAGCTGGTTCAAAAATAATATTGAAAAGATCTTTCAGGAATTTTTCCTCAGCCTTGTTATGTAGATGATGTAAAGAATTGCTAACTGGTCTGAAGTTTTCTTAAAAGAAGATCCAGAGAAAGCATTCCAGGTTTTTGATCAGACGTTGATGACAAATCACCATGTATCAATGAAAAAGTTTACAGTTGGAAATGTTAGGGCCCCGTTAGATGAAGAATTAAAAGATCTAATGGAACAAAGGGATCAAGCCAAAGTAACAGCTGTTTCATCACATTTAGTTAAAATATACTGTAAACTCTGGAACTTTGTAACAAAAGCAAATAAGAAGAAAAATAAAAAATTTTATGATAATAAAATCAAAGAAACAAAAAATGATAGCAAACAATTATGGAATATTCTGAATTATATGCTAAAAGAAACTATTAAATCAACACCAGTTTATTTAGAAAGTGAAGATGATTTTTTAACTAAACCAAAAAACCACCTAAATGATTATTTCATAACCAAAATAGACAAGCTTTAGAAGACAGTACAACCACACGATACGCATCTAACAAATCATCTTATCAACATGGAAAGTAAAACATGTAGCTTTGAATTGAAGAATATCAGTGTCGCTCAAGTGGAATTACTTCTTATGAATTGCAAAATTAAACCACCAGGGATCAACTATCTTGATAGTAAACTGCTAAAACCTATAGCCTCTATAATTGCTCCTATGGTGGCACATATTGAAAACTTATGTTTGCAATAATGGAAAGTGTCAAAAATTGTACCAATACCTAAAGATGAAAGAAAGCTGTTCTCTGGTTCAAATAGTCGACCGATAAGTTTCTTATCAATTTTGGGCAAGAAAATGGAGAGAATTGTCTATGACCAAATCCAGGCTTATTTCTTGAATAATCATTTGATGACACATTTTCGGCATGCATATAAAGAGAAGTACTGGACGGCCACGGCCCTCACTCGTGTGCTGTATGACTGGACTAAGGATATTGAGTCAAGGAAAATTATTGGTGTTATAATGCTTGATTTCTCTGCAGCTTTTGATGTCATTGATCATAAGTAGTGGTGTGCAGTCAGGGGCAGCAGGGCCAACACTGCTGGCACTGCTAGCCCTGTCGAAAAGGATTTTTCTTTATTTTTTAATAATTAAAAAGTGATTCTGAAATCTGTGTCTGGAATCAATTAGTGACTTCAGCAACTTTATCCAGAAGACGACTGGTTACATTTTGTGGAGCTAACTGCTGGCCCTGACTAAAACACCACCACACGCTACTGGTCATAAGTTAATGCTAGAAAAACTGAAATGCTATAGTTTTTTCTCAAACTAAATTACTGGATGGAAAGTTATTTGCCTGATAGAAAGCAGTCAGTATATTTTAACGGAAGTTTTTCAGATATGAAACTTGTGAAACATGGACTTCCTCAAGGAAGCTGTCTCGGGATGCTCCTGTACACAATCTTCACCAATGATCTTCCCTTAGTATTAAAAAAGCAAGTATCTCAATGTATGCTGATGACTCCACTGTATATTTAGCAGATGGAAATATCAGTGACCTGAATAATAGTTCAGAGTTAAAGTCAGTGGTAGACTGGATCAATACAAATAAACTAATTTTAAATGTATCTAAAACTAATAGTTTAGTAAATAGAAGTGATTATTCTTTATGTTCGAAACCAAAGCTTGACCTCAGTATAACTCAGACAGTAATAAAACAAGTAGAAGAATTCAAACTATTGGGAGTTATCATTGACAACACACTTCCGTGGATCAAGCATGTACAGAAAGTTGTAAACAAAAATGGTAAATGCTCTGTCTGTTATCAAAAGGTGTGCAAAAACCTTGACACAACAAACAATGAAACAAGTCATTCAAGCATTAGTTTTTGTCTCATTGATCATTGTCATAGAAACGAAGTCCCACAACACAAGCAGAGTGTTGTTGTGAAGTGGTTGAAATGGAGTTGAGCTGAAGAGAGAGACTCACCGTGATGGCCTGGAGACGCTCCCTCAGCAGGTCGGCCTCCTCCATGATGAACTGCAGGGCCAACCACAACACAAGAAAATGCATTATTAGAGGACAAGTACTCGTGATAGAGGACCAACTGCTTGTTATAGAAGTCCATTACTGGTAATAGAGGACCATTATTGGCAATAATGGCCCAGTACTGGTAATAGAGGACCAGTAATGATAGTAGATGACCTGTATTGGTAATAAAGGACCCATACTGGTATTTGAGGACCCTTACTGGTAATAAAGGACTTATCCTGGTAATAGAGGACCAGTACTGGTAATAGATGACCCGTACTGGTAAAAGAGGACATGTACTGGTAAATGATGAGCCGTACTGGTAATTGAGGACCTATACTCACAATAGAGGACAAGTACTAGTAATAGAGAAACCATATTGGTAATAGAGGACCAGTAATGGTAATAGAGGACCCGTACTGGTAATAGAGGACCAGTACTGGTAATACTGGAGGACCCATACTGGTAACAGAGGAGCCTTACTGGTTAATAGAGGACAAGTACTGGTAATAGAGGACCCATACTGGTAATAGAGGACCCATACTGGTAATAGAGGACAAGTACTGGTAATAGAGGACCCATACTGGTAATAGAGGTGCCTTACTGGTAATAGAGGACTCATACTGGTAATAGAGGTGCCTTACTGGTAATAGAGGACTCATACCAGCAATGGAGGACCACTACTGTGTAACCCCTGGGAACTAAAGAGCCGCTGCCACTTCCTGTCGTAGTTTTATTGTGACAGGCCCACTCTGCACCTTTAAGTTCCCTCCCCCTCACTCTTGTTTGCTCCATGGCTGCTGCTCTGGCTATCCTCGTTGTGGCGTCGGAATGGTCGGCTTCCTGATTAAAAAGAATCGTTTAAACAAGTGATCAAAGGAAAATAACCAGAAGGATATCTCCACCTGTAACCCAAACATCTCCCCACTCATCGGTGAGTTGATCCACCTTGTAATTTTTATGCATTTTGCGTATTTGTGGTGTCCCGGATTCCATTAAAACACCTGCTTAATTTAAGCAAACATTAGCGCTGGAACGCACATGGTCAGTCTGACCATTTGGACTCTTATTTAAATAATCCTTTTACTTTATAATTTATCATCAAAGCCGAATAGTTTATTAGACCGTATTATACTAAGATAATACTTCGTTTTTTTCTGTTTTTGACCGTTTTTGCCAATTTCTGTTACTTTCTAGATTAAATGCATAAGCGGCTATGTGGTTTTGAATGGGCTCTGACCTGTTGAATGAATTGAATTATCTGTTGTACAACTACCATGATTTGTTTGAATGAATATATTGAAAACATGTAATGTTTATGGAATGTCTTAGCTTTACTGCTAATGATTTTGATTTAAAGTGCCCTTTATTTCTTTTTTTTTTAAACTGTTAACTGTAGTGAAGATTCAAATTGATTTACCTTCATGGATTTTTTTTCTGCTGTGATTTATAGCATTTATTTATGGCTGATTATTTGTGTAACAATGACCAATTGTTTAAAGGTGTTAAGTTTAAATTATTTTCTACTTTTTAAAAAAGTATTTATGCTAATTTATTTTAGGTTTTGACTAATTGTTTTGACCTTGTTTTATAGGTCAGGTTTTTTTTTTTTAAGTTCTGGATCACTTGATACTCCCAACCACTAGATGGCGAGCCACCACCCAACCACCACTGCATCGCGGTAGGAATATTTGAGTTCTTTTCTTTTTTTGTTCCTTGGACACTCAGAACTGCAATATTTGGATTATATCCTGGGGATTATTTTTTTGGTTTGCATTTTTTTTTCCACCCAAGTGCGAAATCATCCCAACTCTGTGAAATCAAACAAACTGAACTCAGACACAGCCAAGGAAACCCACTTTGAACTGAACTGAACTGAGGGAATATTGTCTGTGGTTTATACTTTTGTTTTGTTGTTGTTGTGTGTATTGTATATATCTAATTATAAATAGCAACTAAACAAATTTTTTTTTATATATAATATAACTTAATGACTCTAAATATTTTCCCTATACAGATGTAGGGATTTCTTACCTCATAAGGATCACTATTTATGTTGCGGTTGGCTATCGATAATGATTAATAATTATCAAAGATAGTTATTAATTATGTTATTGAAATGTAATCTGATCTGTATCAGAACCTTGGAGCTCCACCTGTCTTAACAGGAAATGATAGCCAATTCAGTTCTATCAGTCTCATAAGATATACTAAACAGTTAATCAGGAATTTGAATTAATATCCATCCATCCATCCATCCATTGGCTACCGCTTTATCCGGGGCCGGGTCGCAGAGGCAGCAGTCTGAGCAGAGTTGCCCAGACTTCCCTCACCCCAGACACTTCCTCCAGCTCCTCCGGTGGCACCCCAAGGCGTTCCCAGGCCAGCCGAGAGACATAGTCCCTCCAGCGTGTCCTGGGTCTGCCCCGAGGCCTCCTACCGGAGGGACATGCCCGGAACACCTCCCTCGGGAGGCGTCCGGGGGGCATCCGAAATAGATGCCCGAGCCACCTCAGCTGGCTCCTCTCGATGTGGAGGAGCAGCGGCTCTACTCCGAGCTCCTCCCTGGTGACTGAGCTCCTCACCCTATCTCTAAGGGTGACTGAGCTCCTCACCCTATCTCTAAGGGGGACTGAGCTCCTCACCCTATCTCTAAGGGGGACTGAGCTCCTCACCCTATCTCTAAGGGTACGCCCAGCCACCCTACGGAGGAAGCTCATTTCAGCCGCTTGTATCCGGGATCTCGTTCTTTCGGTCATGACCCATAGTTCATGACCGTAGGTGAGGGTAGGAACGAAGATCGACCGGTAAATCGAGAGCTTTGCTTTTTGGCTCAGCTCCTTCTTCACCACGACGGACCGATACAACGTCCGCATGACTGCAGACGCTGCACCGATCCGCCTGTCGATCTCACGCTCCATCTTTCCCCCACTCGTGAACAAGACCCCAAGATACTTAAACTCCTCCACTTGGGACAAGGGCACTCCACCGACCTGGAGGGGGCAAGCCACCTTTTTCCGGTCGAGAACCATGGCCTCGGATTTAGAGGTGCTGATCCTCATCCCAGCTGCTTCACACTCGGCTGCGAACCGTGTCAGTGCACGCTGGAGATCCAGGCTTGATGGGGCCAACAGAACCACATCATCCGCAAATAGCAGAGATGAGATTCTGTGGTCCCCAAACCGGACCCCCTCTGGCCCCCGGCTGTGCCTAGAAATTCTGTCCATATAAGTAATGAACAGAACCGGTGACAAAGGACACCCCTGCCGGAGGCCAACGTGCACAGGAAACAGGTCCGACTTACTGCCGGCAATGCGAACCAGACTCCTGCTCCGGGAATACAAGGACCGAACAGCCCTCAACAAGGGACCCCGGACTCCGTACTCCCGGAGCACCCCCCACAGGACATCTCGGGGGACGCGGTCGAACGCCTTCTCCAGATCCACAAAACACATGTGGACTGGTTGGGCGAACTCCCACGAACCCTCAAGCACCTGGTGGAGGGTATAGAGCTGGTCCAGTGTTCCACGACCGCATTGTTCCTCTTGGATCCGAGGTTCGACTAACGGCCGGACCCTCCTCTCCAGTACCCTGGAATAGACTTTCCCGGGGAGGCTGAGGAGTGTGATCCCTCTGTAGTTGGAACACACCCTCCGATCCCCCTTCTTAAAGAGAGGGACCACCACCCCGGTCTGCCAGTCCAGAGGTACTGTCCCCGCCCGCCACGCGATGTTGCAGAGACGAGTCAGCCACGACAGTCCCTGCACATCCAGAGACTTAAGGAACTCTGGGCGAATCTCATCCACTCCCGGTGCCTTGCCACCGAGGAGCTTCACAACAACCTCGGTGACTTCAGCTTGGGAAATGGACAAGTCCACCTCTGAGAACCCAGCCTCTGCTTCCTCAATAGAAGACGTGGTGGTGGGATTGAGGAGGTCCTCGAAGTATTCCTTCCACCGCCCAACAATGTCCCCAGTTGAGGTCAACAGCTCCCCACTTCCACTGTAAACAGTGTTGGTGGAGAACTGCTTCCCCCGCCTGAGGCGCCGGACGGTTTGCCAGAATTTCCTCGAGGCCGACCGAAAGTCCTCCTCCATGACCTCTCCGAACTCCTCCCAGACCCGAGTTTTTGCCTCCACCACAGCCCGGGCTGCGGCTCGCTTGGCCTGCCGGTACCTGTCGATTGCCTCGGGAGTCCTATGAGCTAACAGTGCCCGGTAGGACTCCTTCTTCAGCTTGACGGCATCCCTTACTTCCGGTGTCCACCACCGGGTTCGGGGATTGCCGCCACGACAGGCGCCAGAGACCCTGCGGCCACAGCTCCGAGCAGCAGCTTCGGCAATGGAAGTTGAGAACATGGTCCACTCGGACTCAATGTCTCCAACCTCCCTCGGGATCTGTGAGAAGCTCTCCCAGAGGTGGGAGTTGAAGGCTGCGCGGATGGAAGGCTCGGCCAGATGTTCCCAGCAGACCCTCACAACACGTTTGGGCCTGCCGAGTCTATCCGGCCTCCTCCCAGTCCAGCGCATCCAACTCACCACCAGGTGGTGATCAGTTGACAGCTCTGCCCCTCTCTGTACCCGAGTGTCCAAGACACGCGGCCAGAGATCAGATGACACGACCACAAAGTCTATCATTGACCTCCGGCCTAGGGTGTCCTGGTGCCATGTGCACTTATGGACACCCCTGTGCTCGAACATGGTGTTCGTTATGGACAAGCTGTGACTGGCACAGAAGTCCAATAACAGAACACCACTCGGGTTCAGATCGGGGAGGCCGTTCCTCCCAATCACCCCCTTCCAAGTCTCGCTGTCATTGCCCACGTGGGCGTTGAAGTCCCCCAGGAGAACAATGGAGTCCCCAGTTGGGGCACTATCCAGCACCCCTCCCAGGGACTCCAAGAAGGTTGGGTACTCTGAACTGCTGTTCGGTGCATAGGCCGAGACAACAGTCAGAGACCTGTCCTCTACTTGTAGGCGTAGGGACGCAACCCTCTCGTTCACCGGGGTGAACTCCAACACATGGCGGCTGAGCTGTGGGGCAATAAGCAAGCCCACTCCAGCCCGCCGCCTTACACCGCGGGCAACTCCAGAGAAGTGGAGTATCCAGCCCCTGTCGAGGAGCTGGGTTCCAGAGTCCAAGCTGTGAGTGGAGGTGAGCCCGACTATATCTAGCCGGTATCTCTCAGCCTCCCTCACAAGCTCGGGCTCCTTCCCCGCCAGCGAGGTCACATTCCATGTCCCACAAGCCAGAGTCCGTGTCCGGGGATCGGGTCGTCGAGGCCCCTGCCGTCGACTGCCACCCAATCCACATTATTAGTATTGAATTAATAGTTAAATTAATTACAATTACCAGAATTAACAATAAAGCTTGAAGGATTTTGGAGTTCTTGACACAGAAGAGGTCGACATTTCATTCTCCTTTGTGCTCATTAATAAAACAGCAAGTATGATTCCAAACATTATATTTATTAACAATGAACACAAATAAACACAGATTCTAACTACCTATATACAGCTGGGTGTGTGTGTGTGTGTGTGTGTGTGTGTGTGTGTGTGTGTGTGTGTGTGTGTGTGTGTGTGTGTGTGTGTGTGTGTGTGTGTGTGTGTGTGTGTGTGTGTGTGTGTGTGTGTGTGTGTGTGTGTGTGTGTGGACTGTCTCTTAGTTTGAAGACTCTTTTTCTCTCTCATGAGCTACTTGACAGTCTGGATGAGCTGGGGCCACTGGCGACCAGAACGGAGTGGCGTTTGGCTGACTGGGTGTGTGCACCTCAGGACTCAAGGAGGAAAGATCCGCGAGCTCAGGCATCAGTTCATGGACGACCACTGTTGCCGCCTCGTCAGCTGCCTTCTGTTCCTCCGGCCTCGGCATCCTCCTCTTGCACAGAGGAACCTATGCTACCGTACCGGACGCGTCTAACATCTGAGAAGCGTGAGAGATGGTTCAGACTCCGGCTCGGCATTTACTGTGGTCAACCTGGGCACCGCCTCACCAACAGTCCGATGTGAGGCAAGTCTTCAGATTGTATGGCTAGGTCACTGCACTCGATCTCAGATTTTAAAGACTCCCAGCATCCTGTGTTCTCTGTTACTCTCTCAACTCTTGGTGTCTCCCTACAGGTGGAAGAACTGGTGGACTCCAAGGCTGACGCTAACCTCATGCACTCGCTAGCTGAGAGACTGAAGACATTTCCCCTCAACCCGCCCATTGATGCTCACACCCTTGATGGATGCCTCTTGTCCCGGATTACTCAGACCTCTCAGCCAGTACAGGTTAGGTTTCTCGATGGTCATTCTGAGTCCACCAGGTACCACCTATTTAAGTCCCCACAGTTCCCTGTGGTCCTGGGTCTCCCCTGGCTTCAACAGCCCAACCCCAGTATTGATGTGGTGACGGGATGTGTGAGGAGCTGGGGGTCCCGGTGTAAAGATAACTGTCTGTCCTCTAAGAACTTCACCCAGCTCACCACTGTTTACCCGGCGACCAGCTCTGTCACGCTTTCTCCGAAGCTTTAGAAGATCCCGGCCTGCTATCACGATCTCTTGTAGGTGTTTTATAAGAGCTGGCCTCCCTCTCTGCCTCCACACAGGCCCTATGACTGCACCATCGACCTGCAGGCTAGCACCCCAATTCCTCGTGGCCGTCTTTGCTCTCTGTCAAAGCCAGAGCAGCAGGCAATGGACGACTACATCAAGGCATCCATGGAAGCAGGTATTATCAGGCCATCTTCTTCAACCGCAGGAGCTGGATTTTTCTTCGTTTCAAAGAAGGATGGGTCTTTGAGACCTTGTATTGACTATCGAGCCCTCAATACCATAACTGTTAAGAACTGCTATCCTCTGCCACTTATGACATCTACATTTGAGCTCCTCCAAGACGCCAACTGTTTTTCCAAACTGGACCTAAGGAATGCTTACTAGTATTCATAGTGGCCTCCTCCTTCCTCAACTGTTTTGTTTTTGTGTACCAGGATGACATTCTTGTGTTTTCCCCAGATCAGGAGACTCACATCCAGCATATGAGACTGGTCCTCTCTCGCCTCCTGGAGAACAACCTATTTGTTAAAGCTGAGAAATGTGAGTCTCACGTTCCCTCAACGTCATTCCTCGGTCTGATCATTTCCCTAGGACACATCTTGATAGACCCTGCCAAGGTCAGCACTCTGGCCTCATGGCCCACTCCAGAGAACCGCAAACAGCCACAGCGCTTCCTTGGCTTCATCGATTTTTACAGGAAGTTGGTTAAAGATTTCAGTATGGTTGCAGCCCCATTGCACAGACTCACCTCCACTATTTCTCCTTTCTTATGGACCCCTGAGGCTGACAAGGCGTTCAAGAACCTCCGGACAGCTTTCTGCTTGGCCCCCATTCTCCTTCAACCAGATCCCGAGAGGCAATTTGTGGT
>NC_137668.1:2219458-2411958 GCF_963422515.1 Blennius ocellaris
AATAAAGCTGGACACTGATTGAATCCAGAATAAAGCTGGACACTGATTGAATCCAGAATAAAGCTGGACACTGATTGAATCCAGAATAAAGCTGGACACTGATTGAATCCAGAATAAAGCTGGACACTGATTGAATCCAGAATAAAGCTGGACACTGATTGAATCCAGAATAAAGCTGGACACTGATTGAATCCAGAATAAAGCTGGACACTGATTGAATCCAGAATAAAGCTGGACACTGATTGAATCCAGAATAAAGCTGGACACTGATTGAATCCAGAATAAAGCTGGACACTGAATCCAGAATAAAGCTGGACACTGATTGAATCCAGAATAAAGCTGGACACTGATTGAATCCAGAATAAAGCTGGACACTGATTGAATCCAGAATAAAGCTGGACACTGATTGAATCCAGAATAAAGCTGGACACTGATTGAATCCAGAATAAAGCTGGACACTGATTGAATCCAGAATAAAGCTGGACACTGATTGAATCCAGAATAAAGCTGGACACTGATTGAATCCAGAATAAAGATGGACACTGATTGAATCCAGAATAAAGCTGGACACTGATTGAATCCAGAGATCTCCCAGGCTTGTGTCTCTACATGATGTTTCACAGTGATGGGGGAAATCACCATGGTGACTGTTTTCACAGTGGTGGAGGTGGCGAAGTTACAGTGGTTGACTCCACCCTCTCCTCCACAGGATGGAGGATGAGATCCAGGTCCTGGAAACACAAGAACTCAATATCTCAGCCAATGAGGAGGCGGTGCTGAAGCGGCTGAAGGAGGTGGAGCGAACGGCGGAGGACATCATCAAGGTAGGCTGGCGACCTCTACCCAACCCTGCCTGCTAAAAGACCTCCACTCATCCACTCATCCACTCATCCACCCATGACGGGGTCAGGATGGAATTGATATGTCATGTGACCAGATGAAAGGGTTTGGACTCTGGAGCTTCTGATTGGCTGTGGCTTGGAGACACAGTGTGTTTGTGGTGTTCATGGTTTCCCTCATTCACACAGTCACCAGGAAACACTTCGGTCCTCCATGTTTATTTCACGTTTACACTGTGCCGTTGTGAAAACAATGTCTGTCTCTACAGAAACAGCAGGAACACTAAAAAACTTGCGTGCACACACACACACACACACACACACCCACACCCACACACACACCTACACCCACACCCACACACACACACACGGTCTCAGCTGGTCCCAGTTAGGGGGTGCCTGGTCCTGACCCCCCCCCCCCCTGCGTGTTTCACTGCAGGAGCTGAAGGAAAACTCTCTGGAAGGTAAAACCATCTGCTGCATTTTTATCTTTTCTGTGTTTTCAGTTCATAAAACTGACAAACAATAGTTAATCTATTAATAACAACCCATTAATAATATATTAATGACAATCTATTAACAATATATTGATATTCTTTTTGTAATAATCCAATAATAATAAATTACCGATAATCTATTAATAATTAGTATATTAATAGTAATCGGTAACACTTTATAATATCTGTTATAAGTAGTTAATAAACCATTAATAGCCATTTGTTAATGAGTTATAGATTGCTTGTTGAATATTTGCTAACAGTTTATTAAGGATTTATAACTGCCTTATAGATTGGTAATAGATAATTTACAAGCTGTTAGTTGACGATTTATAAATTACATGTTACCTTATACCTTATAAACTAGTAATAAATCATGAATAAGCCATTAGTAAACTACTTACTAATGACTTGTTAAGTATCAGTTAATACTTTATATACATTATTAGGACGTTATTCTAAAGTTGCAACTATTCCTCATTTACTAACAGTTAGTAAACCATGCATAGTCGTCCACACTAATGGATTGCTTTAACTTTATCTTGTGTTTGCATTTTTGGCAGGCATTGGTCTTCTTCCCAGCTTTTTCTCCTGCAGCCATTTGATCACGTCTCTGTGTCTTCTTTTAGATTTACTTCTGCTTTCAACAAGCTCTCTTCGCTCAGTGGCTAAACCAGGCATTATTTGACGATATATGAAGTTTAGGGCCTACCTATTTTGTTTTATTTTATCTCTGTTCTTTTCACACACATTAACAATCTTCCAGAGTTTCTGTAACTGGCTCCCGCCAGACTACATGCTTGAATTGTACCAGGGGGCGGGGCGACGGGGTGAAACCAACCAATCACAATTGGATTTACGTATTGGAGGAGGAGCGATCCGGCCTCGGCCATCATATTGGTTGGTTATCAACTTGTCAATCACCTCATATTACCACTTAACGTTGACGAGCGACAACCTAGACAGACCCTTCTCTCACGAGCAAGTTCGTTTTTGGATGATCAGATTCTGATCATTATCGAAGCTCACATTCACATTGATTTCAGAAAATGAATACCCAGTCGTTTAAAAAGTCAGAAACCAGTGTTCCCAGTGGAAGTGGTGATGCGCAAAATGCCGAAATGAATCCAGGTACTTAGGGAGAAAGAGAAAAAAAGTCAACAGTGGGTAGAAGTAAAAGGAAAACTACACCTGTGGACCATGCTGCGCACAACGGTAAGCAAGATTGCGTGTTATCTTTTCATTAGAACTGTATGATTAGGATAACACAGGTTGGTAGTTCTACTGCATAATTCAACCGGTTTGGTTAATTGCCCACTTACTAATTTGCACACGCGTGTGTGACTGTTTTCCCAAAAAAAAAAGGATTTATGAGTTGTAAGACCTGTTGTAGACCAACAACTAGTAGAATTGTTATTTTCTGAGGTGTGTGTGTGTGTGTGTGTGTGTGTGTGTGTGTGTGTGTGTGTGTGTGTGTGTGTGTGTGAGCACCAGACGGAGAGTGCAGAGAGGACCCCCCCCCCCCCCCCCCCCCCCCCAGGCAAGAGGGGCCCACAAGAGAAGGATAAAGGGTGCAGAGCCCCAGGCCCTGACCTGAGCCTCCAAGCCAGGACCGGCCGGAGCAGGGCCCCCAGGCCACGCGGGCAGGGAGCCCCCACGATCCCGGCAGCGGAGCCCGCCACAATCTAGGGGGCCAGCCCCCCCACCACTACCCCCCAGTTAAGTAGCCTGGACCACCCACCCTAGGCCCCGCCCACTGGACCCTATTGTTGAATGAGGTAAGGTGAGGTAAGGTAGGAGGGGCTAAGGGGGAGAAGGTCGCCCCATCGCTAGGACCTTGGCCTAGCAGAACCCCCATGCCGCGCCCCTCCATTCCACCCCCGAGTGGCTGGCCTGGAACACGGGGACCAACACCCACCCCGTTAAGGCACCACAAGAGGACCCAGGCATGAAGCCCTCCACACCCCAACCGACGGCCGAAGAGTAGAGCCTGACTGGAAGCCAGCGGTTGGGGAACACAGCTCTCCCAAACACCCTCACATAGTCACGCAAGACCACACCCATACTTATATATAGAATGCACACACCCATACACACATATACACATACTCACACCCATCCATACTCACATCCCCCCACCCCCAACACACCCACACACACATACACCTCACACCCCCGGACCATCTCCCATATTTATGGCCCTGGGGTTCACCTCCAATCAGCTGTCCAGCCAAACCCGGAGTCCCACTGTCCCCCACCCCCCCAGATCCGGGAGCTAGGCAGACCCGGAGCATGGCAGCAGGGGCCAACCTGGGGGGAGGGAGAGGGAGGACCAACCCCTGGTGCTGCAGCATAAAGTAATTTATTGGCAATTAGTCCTACATCATGTTTTCCGACTTCACAGTCTCCCTCAGGATCTGGTTTCAGATCGTGGCCCCCAGTTTACTTCCCATTTTTGGAAGGAGTTCGCTGCCCTCATCGGAGCCTCCCCGAGTCTTCTCTGGCTACCACCCTCAGTCTAATGGAGAGACGGAGCGTCTCAACCAGGTCCTGGAGACTGGCTTTCGTCTCCTGTCGCACCAACAACCCTCCTCCTGGTCCAAAAACATCATCTGGGTGGAGTATGCACACAGCTCTCTTCCCTCTGCATCTACTGGACTCTCACCCTTTCATTGTGTTTATGGTTTTCAGCCCCCACTCTTCCCAGCCCTTGAGAAGGAGGATCATGTTCCCTCGGCGGCTGCCCTGGTTTGGAGGTGCTGCAGGATCTGGATCCAAGCCCGCCAGCGTCTTCTCCGAGTGGTGGCATCTTATACGATCTACGCTGACCGTCGTCGCTCACAGGCACCAACCTACCAGCCAGGGCACGAATGTGGCTTTCCACGAGGAACCTCCAACTCCAGGGACCATCACGAAAGTTAACCCCACAATTCCTTGGCCCTTTTCTCATTTCCAAAATAATCAACCCCATGGCCATTCGTCTCCAACTCCCCAGGAACATCCGGATCCATCCCTCTTTCCACATCAAACCCACCGCCGAGAGTCCCCTGGTCCCTGCCTCAAAACCCCCTACCCCCCCCGGATACTGGACAGCGGCGAGACAGTTTATATGGTCCGCAAGCTCCTGGCGGTCCACATCGTGGGAGGGGTCGCCAATTCCTTGTGGACTGAGAAGGATATGGGCTGGAGGAGCGCTCATGGGTCCCAGCAAGTAACATTCATGACCCCTCCCTCATCCAGGACTTCTACGACACCCACCTGGACCTGCCTGGGCCGTCAAGAGCCGGCCCTTGAGGGGGGTTACTGTCATGATACTGCTCTCACTCACCCCTCCCTTCCTGAGAGTTTTCACTCCTCCCCTCCTATGTTCCCCTTAGCACCGCCCCTGTGCTCTCCTGCTTCCTCCTCCTGATCACAGCTGTTTGTAACTGTCATTAGTATTTGTATTTAGTTCCCCTCTCTTGTAGCTCTGGTTGCCAGTTCAGCTGCGTTCTCACACCATTCGTACCCGTCATTTTTCCTCATGTTGCCTTTGTGTTCTGACTTCCTGCCTGCCCGACTTCTCTTCCTGGAGTTCCTTCTGGATCGTTACGTTATGAAATGTTATGGATAATTATGTTAAATTATGGATTGTTACATTATGTCATGGAACTTCATGAATCGTTACGTTATGGAACGTTATAGATCGTTACATTATTGAACGTTATGGAATGTTATGGGTTGTTGCATTGCGTTATGTAACATTGTGGATCTTTCCGTTACATTATGGAATGTTATAGAATGTTACGTTATGTCATGGAACTTTATAGCTCCTTAGGTTATAGAGCATTATGGATCGTTATGTTACATTTTGGAACTTTATGGAACGTTATGGGACATTATGGATCATTACGATACATTATAGAACGTTCTGGATCGTTACGTTATGGAACGTTGTGGAACTTTCTGGATCGTTAAGTTATGGAACTTTATGGATCATTATGTTATGTCATGGAACTTTGTGGATCGTTATGTTATGGAACATTATAGATCGTTATGTTACGTTATGGATTGCTACGTTACATTATGGAACATTATGGATAGTTATGTTATGTTATTTAACTTTATGGATCGTTATCCTATGTTATGGAATGTTATGGATCGTTGCGTTACATGATGGAACTTTATGGATTGTTACATTATGGAACGTTATGGATCGTTACCTTACCTTATGGAACGTTATGGGACATTATGGATCATTACATTACATTATAGAACGTTATGGATCGTTACATTATGGAACGTTATGGATAGTTATGTTAAGTTCTGGAACTTTATGGATCATTATGTTATGTCATGGAACTTTGTGGATCATTATGTTATGGAACATTATAGATCGTTACGTTACGTTATGGATTGTTATGTTACATTATGGAACATTATGGATAGTTATGTTATGTTATGGAACTTTATGGATCGTTATCCTATGTTATGGAACGTTTTGGATCGTTGCGTTACATGATGGAACATTATGGATTGTTATGTTACGTTATGGAATTTTATGGATTGTTACATTATGTTATGGAACATTATGGATCGGTATATTACGTTATGGAAAATTATGGATTGTTACGTTACGTCGTGGAACGTAATGGATTGTTATGTTACATTATGGATCGGTATATTATGTAATGGAACTTTATGGATCGTTACGTGACATTATGGAACATCATGGATTGTTACATTATGGAACGTTGTGGATCACGGGAGCTGCCCCAATCCCGGTTTGGTTACGGTTGTATCACCTGCTCTAGAGTCCCGGTCTCTGTCCCTGCCTTGTCTGCTCTTTATGGACGAACGTGAAAGTTGAGCAGCAAAGAAAAAAACCAAATCAACCAGTACAAAGCTGAATATGTTAACAACAGAGGAATAGAGAAAATATAAGGAGGGTTGTGAACCTGCCTCGTTCACAACCTGCCTCATTCTCGTTCACAACCCCCGTCATCCACAACCCGTCTTGTTCACAACCAGCCTCATTCACAACGTGTCTCATTCACAACCCTCCTCGTTCACAACCCGACTCATTCACAACCCGCCTCATTCACAACCTTCCTCGTTCACAACCCGCCTCGTTCTCGTTCACAACCTGCCTCATTTTCACTCACAACCCCGTCTCGTTAAAAACCCGCCTCGGTCTTGTTCACAACCCGCTTCGTTCTCATTCACAGCCCACCTTGTTCTTGTTCACAACCCTGCCTCGTACTTGTTCATAACCCACCTCTTTCTCATTCAAAACCCGCCTTGTTCACAACCAGCCTCGTTCTCTTCACAAGCCACATCGTTCTCTTTCACAACCCGCCTCGTTCAAAACCTTCCTCATTCACTACCCACCTCGTTCTTGTTCACAACCCTCCTCATTCACAACCTGGTTCAGTCTCATTCACAATGCTCCTCCAAGATCCTGGCAGATTGTTCTTGATCAGTTTAGAAAAGATCCTGGCAGATCGTTCAAGATCAGTATTAGAACAGATCCTGGCAGATCATTCTCGATCAGTATTAGAACACAATGTGGCAGATCATTCTTGATCAGTATTAGAACAGAGCCTAGAAGATCTTTCTTAACCTTGGAAATAGAAGGTGGAATAAAATGGCGGCGCTCAGGCAGAGAGAATCTCTCATTTTCTGTTTCTTCTAAATATCAGGCTGCAAATGGGTGCTTGTATTTTTATACATTCCTGCTCAGCATCTCACACACACCCACACACAGACTAAAAGCTGCCATTCGCCCACACAGAGAACCAGGAGCCGCATTCATCCTGTCACCCACTGAAAGCCTGCAGCTCTGGCAGAACAAGCTTCTCGTACATGTAACCACTTTATTTTGAAATGACAGTCACATTGTTGTTTCCTCTTCCTCTCCTCAGATATGCACGTTTTACTGCTTCATTAATCAGCTGGAAACTCAGAGAGCAGTTTCACCTGCAGAACCATGGACTCATGAATCAATGTGTTGGATTTGTTCACACAAGAGCAGCAAAGAGTCAGCAGCCGTCCTGCATCACAGTGAAGAGCTGGGAGGTTGATGGAATAGTCAGAGTGAATAGCTGGGAGATGATGGAGTCAGTGAAGAGCTGGGAGGTTGACAGTCAGAATGAAGTGCTGGGAGGTTGACAGAATCACATGTTTCAGCGTTTTAAAAAGGGATTTGTGTTCACTGGACCGTCTGGAGGTCAGACATGAGAAATATTCTCAGCAGTCCAATGTCTTCCATCTTCTACTCCTCTTCATCCAATTCAGGGTCAAAGGTCACTGTATGTGAAGGCAGGTTACCTGGACAAGTGAACAGTCCATTCCCGGACACACCCACAGAGAGCCTGGAATCCAACCCTCAACCCTCTCACAGGGACTCAGCAGTGCAAGCCACTGCATCACCTGGTCTTCTCAGGGGATTCAGGTTTGCCAGCAGCACCGGCTCCCAGCTCCTGACTCAGGTGTCTCAAGGTCAACCCTGGCCCCTCCTCATTTTTGATTGGCCAGCTTCCAGCAGTGACACGTTCACATTCGAGCTCAGTTTGTTCTTCTTCTGTTCTGCTTCATGGGACATGGTTGGAGTGACGTTACCTCTTCAACTGCTCATATCAAACAACTGGCTGAGTCAGCATGAGCAGAGCAGCCAGGGTGCTCAGTGTGGAGTATCCAGTACAGTGTTCTAGTCTAGTATTCCAGTGGAGTTTCCAGCTGAGTATATACTGGAGTATTCTAGTGGAGTATCCAGTGGAATTTTATAGTGGAGTATCCAGTGGGGGTATTATAGGAGTATCCGGTGGAATATCCAAAGGAGTATTATAGGAGTACCCAGTGTAGTATCCAGCAGAGTATTAAAGGAGTATCCAAGGGAGTATTATGCAAGTATTCAGTGGACAATCTAGTGGAATATCCAGTGTAGTATCAAGTGGGGTATTAAAAAACTATCCAGTGGAATATCTAGTGGAATATCAAGTGGAGTATTATAGGAGTATCCAGGGAATATACAAAGGAGTTTTATAGGAGTGTCCAGTGGAGTATCCAGTGGAGTTTTAAGTGGATTAATACAGGAATACCCAGTGAAATATCCAGCGACGTATCCAGTAGAGTTTTATAGGGTCTATCTAATGGTGTATCCATTGGGGTATCCAGTGGTTTATTCAGTGTAGTATTGAGTGGGAAATCCATCGTAGTATCCAATTTGAGAATTCAGTGTAGTATTGAGTTGAGTATTGAGTGTAGTATCCAGTGTAGTATCCTGTGTAGTACTCAGTGGAGTCTCCAGTATAGTACCCAGTGAAGTATATAGTGTAATATCTGGTGTAGTAACTGGTGTAGTATCCAATGTATTATCCGGTGTAGAATTCAGTGTAGTATCCAGTGTAGTACACAGTGGAGTGTCCGATGTAATAATCAGTGCAATATCCAGTGTAGTATCCAATGTAGTATCTAGTAGAGTATCTAGCATAGTACCCAGTGTATTATCCAGTGATTATCCTTAGTATCATTTGTGTAGCCAGTGAAATATCCAGTGAAGTATTATAGGAGTATCCACTGGAGTATCTAGTAGTTTATTCAGTGTAGTATCGAGTGGAAAATCCATCGTTGTATCCGTTTTAGTATCCATTGTAGTATCCAGTGGCGTATTCAGTGTAGTATTGAGTGTAGTATTGAGTTGAGTATCCAGTGTAGTACCCAGTGGAGTATCTTGTGGAGTATCCAGTATAAGTACATAGTGAGGTATCCAGTGGATTATCCAGTATAGTACTCAGTGTAGTATTTAATGGAGTACTCAGTGTAGTACCCAGTGGAGTACTCAGTGGCATACCCAGTGTAGTACTCATTGGAGTATCCAGTGTAGTACCCAGTGGAGTATCCAGTATAGTACCTAGTGAAGTATCCAGTGGATTATCCAGTACAGTACTCAGTGGAGTATACAGTGTAGTACCCAGTGGAATATCTAGTGGATTAACCAGTGTAGTATGCAATGGAGTACTCAGTGTAGTACCCAGTGGAGTATTCAGTATAGTACCCAGTGAAGTATATAGTGTAGTATCTGGTGTAGTAACCAGTGTAGTATCCAATGTATTATCCGGTGGAGAATTCAGTGTAGTATCCAGTGTAGTACACAGTGCAGTATCCACTGTAGTCTCCAGTGTAGCACCCAATGTAGTATCTAGTAGAATATCTATTTAGTACCCAGTGTATTATCCAGTGGAGTAACTTGTGGAGTATCCAGTATAGTACCCAGTGAAGTATCCAGTAGATTATCCAGTGTAGTGCTCAGTGGAGTATCCAATGTAGTATCCAGTGTAGTATCTGGTAGATTATCTCAATGAGTATCCAGTTTTGTACCCAGTGTAGTTCCCAATGGAGTACCCAGTGTAGTACCCAGTGGAGTGTCCAGTGTAGTACCCAGTGGAGTATTCAGTGTAGCACACAGTATAGTACCCAGTGGATTATCCAGTGGGGTATTCTAGTGGAGTATCCAGTGGAGTATCTGGTGGAGTATCCAGTGGGGTATTCTAGTGGAGTATCCAGTGGAGTATCTGGTGGAGTCTCTCGTGGAGTATCCAGTGGAGTACCCAGTGGATCATCCAGTGTCCCACAGGCTTGTTGAGAGAGACTGACAGAGGGAAGGGGACGGGGCCTGTGAAGGTCGTGCTGCTGGTCATAATGTCCACCTGTTGGCACTATGGAGCTGAAAATAGCGCGAGCATGTGCTGCAAGTGATGGAGGACCTCAGACCAGAGTTAGACCCCAACAGCTGCCCATCATGAGGAACAACAGATGGTCACATGGTGTGAAAGCCTTCCAACTGAGTGGCTGCTAATGCTCTAAAAGTACTTTATGTTCTCATAAATACACTGGTCACATGACCAAGTCAGCAGAAGCAGCATTGATCTGCAGTACCGTGTCGAGACACAGGAGGCGTTGGAGTCATGACCAAAGCCTTTGACATGAAGACATTAATTAAAACTCAGTGAGCCTCACTGGCAGCCACGACGGTGACAATACAGCATGCCTGCTCCGTATCATCACACCGTGGCTCCATATCGTCACACCGTGGCTCCATATCATAACACCTTTAGCTGACGTTTGCATGATGATGTTGCAGATGTTTTTGTCTTACAGAGATCCAAAGGTCCAGAGTGACGACCTCATCTGGTCCTTTGGATCTCTGTACATTCCAGGTACATTCGACTGGGGGGGTTCCTGGTAGGCCAGACAATATATCAGAACCCGACCTGTAGCAGCAGGCCAGTACCTCAGGTCCCGACCTGTAGCAGCTCACCGGTACGTCAAAACCTGACCTGGAGCAGTAGGCTGGTCTCTGAATCCTTCAGAAGGCTCTTCCAGCAGGTTCAGTCCTGGCATGACCCCAACACCCTGTCTGTCTGGCCTCCTAACTTCTTATCCTCCTTAATCTAAGGGATTACTGGTACACAGGGTGAACAGTGCAGACCAGCACCAGTCTCCTGCAGGTCGGGATCTGGACTTCATTCAGACCAGGTCCTCCATTCAGACCAGGTCCTTCATTCATTCATTCAGGTCCTTCTGCTCCGCCCATGTTGCTGATCTGGTAGATATAGTTTCATGGCAGGTAGATGTAGTTTAAGGGCCAGTAGATGTAGTTTAAGGGCCAGTAGATGTAGGTTAATGGCTAGTAGATGTAAAAGCACGGTTGGGTTTTCACGCTGACGAGGCGAAACTACTGGTGGTAAAGTGAGCATCGGTTAGAAGAGAAAAGGAAGTTCTCCTCACATCACTTCCTGTTCCTCCTGCAGCCTCAATAACCAACAGAACATCTTTCACTCATTTACCTTCAAACAGAATCAACCTGAACGACATTATTCTACTTACATTTAAAAACACTCACTTCAAATATTACGAGGATTCCTTCAAGATTCACAAGAGAGCATGGTGGGGAATTGTGTGTGTGTGTATGTGAGTGAGTGAGTGAGTGAGTGAGTGAGTGAGTGAGTGAGTGAGTGAGTGAGTGAGTGAGTGAGTGAGTGAGAGAGAGAGAGAGAGAGAGAGTGAGAGAGGGAGAGAGAGAGAGAGAAGGTGTTGGTTAAAGTCAGACCCCTGCTGGGAATCAGCAAACAGGTTAAGAGAATAAAAAGCTTAAAGAGTCAGCGACCCTTCAGTCTCATAACGTACTAATAGAATACAGTATTAACAACACAGAACACAGTACTAACAGAACATAGTACCAACAGAACACAATACAAATAGACCACAGTACCAACAGAACATAGTAGCAACATAACACAATACCAGCAGAACACAGTACTAATAGAACATAGTATTAAAAGAACACAGTACCAACAGAACACAGTACTATCAGAACATAGTACACAGTACCAAAAGAACACAGTACCAACAGAACACATGACCAACAGAACACAGTACTAACAGAACCCAGTACCAACAGAATACATTAACAACAGAATACAGTACCAACAGAACACAGTACAAACAGAACACAGTACCAAAAGAACACAGTACCAACAGAACACAGTACTAAGAGAACATAGTACCAACAGAACGCAATACAAATAGACCACAGTGCCAACAGAATATACTACCAACATAACACAATACCAACAGAATACAGTACTAACAGAACCCAGTACCAAAAGAATACAGTACCAACAAAACAGATTACTAACAGAACACGATACCAACATAACACAGCACCAGCAGAACACAGTACCAACAGAACACAGCACCAACAGAACACAGTACCAACAGACCACAGTACCAACAGAAACAGTACCAACAGAACACAATACCAACAGAGCACAGAACCAACAGAACACAGTACTAACAGAACACAGTACCAACAGAACACAGCACTAACAAAATGCAGTGCTAACAGAACCCAGTACCAACAGAACACAGTACTAACAGAATGCAGTACCAACAGAATGCAGTCCCATCAGAATGCATTACCAACAGAACACAGTACCCACACAGCGCAGTGCTAACAGAACACAGTACCAACAGACCGCAGTACCAACAAAATGCAGTACCAACAGAGCCCAGTACCAACAGAACACAGTATCAACAGAACACAGTACTAACAGAATGCAGTACCAACAGAATGCAGTCCCATCAGAATGCATTACCAACAGAACACAGTACCCACACAGCGCAGTACCAACAGACGACAGTACCAACAGAGTGCAGTACCAACAGACGACAGTGCTAAGAGAACACAGTACCAACAGACCACAGTACCAACAGAACATAGTAGCAACAGAGCACAGTACTAACAGAACACACTACCAACTGACCACAGTACCAACAGACCACAGTACCAACAGAACACACTACCAACTGATCACAGTACCAACAGACCACAGTACCAACAGAACATAGTAGCAACAGAGCACAGTACTAACAGAACACACTACCAACTGACCACAGTACCAACAGACAACAGTACCAACAGAACACACTACCAACTGACCACAGTACCAACAGACCACAGTACCAACAGAACACAGTACCAACCATCTACAGTACCAACAGACCACAGTACCAACAGAACACAGTATCAGCAGAACACAGTACTAACAGAACACAATACTAACAGAACTGGCACCAACCGACCACAGTACTAACAGAACACAGTACAAACAAAAAATAATACTAACTGACCAGAGTACTAATAGAAAACAGTCCCAACAGAACAGTGTGTGTGTGTGTGAGTTAACGCTTGTCAGTCTGAAATAGAAGTGAAGACATCACAGCGGACGACAGTTGGAGGGATAAAAAGGTCTACTTACCGTGTGTGTGTGTGTGTGTGTGTGTGTATCCTGGAGCTGAAGGCTGGAAACAGAGAGCTGACTCTCACAGTGGATCCAACATTACTGAGCCCAAGGTGGAGAGTGAGAGAGTGAGAGAGGTTCAGATGCACTAGAAAGACTCTCTCTCTCTCTCTCTCTCTCTCTCTCTCTCTCTCTCTCTCTCTCTCTCTCTCTCTCTCTCTCTCTCTCTCTCTCTCTCTCTCTCTCTCTCCTCTCTCTCTCTCTCTCTCTCTCTCTCTCTCTCTCTCTCTCTCTCTCTCTCTCTCTCTCTCTCTCTCTCTCTCTCCTCTCTCTCTCTCTCTCTCTCTCTCTCTCTCTCTCTCTCTCTCCAATGCTATCGATATCGTCATCAATATCATTCTGGAAACAATGTTGATGAACCATCAGCTGTGACAAGAATGTGACTCCATCAACCTCCCAGCTCTTCACTCTGACTTCACATTGAGTCATGCCAAGACACAGTCAAAACACTTTGCTTCGCATTTATACAGCAATATTCTAAAAACAAGGTCAAACACCACGGCAACAGCAGAAACACTGAAGATGATGTAGTTTCCATGTTGGGCCATTAGTTGGCGCTGTTGTTAATTTTTAGTACTGAAAGCAAACACACAGACACACACACAGTGAACAGACCACCATTATTATGGTGACTGTCAAAATAAAACCACCAAGTTGGATTATTATTACAGTGACAGTCAAATTAAAAGTACCACCTTGCAGTAGAATATGGACTAGGAGTCATGGCATCATGGAGGAAACATGGTTCTGATTGGCCTGGGTGTGTGTGTGTGTGTGTGTGTGTGTGCGTGCGTGCGTGCGTGCGTGCGTGCGTGCGTGCCTGCATGTGTACTGCAAATGTGTGAGCTCACATGTTGTCAGACCGTCTGATGCATCTCCAGTGTCAGAAAACGTTCCATCTAAAAGCTTTCATTTGAGTGGTTGCTGTTGCCATAGCAACATCACACATTTCCAAATGTGTCCATGGCTAGGAAACAGCCCAGAAGGAAGAAATACATACAAGATGTGCTGCTCGGCAGGTTGCAAGCAGGACTGCAGATCCACTGTGTACTCTCAGATTATCTGCAGAGTATACTTCCAGCGCACCTGCTGGTGAACTCACATGACTCCACAGTTTGACGCCACCGTTCAGGAAAAATAAAACATGTCTTTCCACCAAGAAGTGGAATTTTGTGAATGTGCACAACATGTCAGGATTGGCACAATATCACCTAAAATGCATAATGTAAAAGACTCAACTGGTTCCAAACACAGTGCTTTCATACTCTGCAGATATAGAATTCAATGTTTAAGGAAAGGTCTGATGCAACTCAAACATATGTGATTTAATAGGTAAGTCTTGGTTGTTTGATTTCAGAAGCCCAACTACAACAATCAAGGAAAAATTACAAACTCGGTCCGATGACGTCTGTTTGTATTGATCACAAATTGATCACAAATCACATCATCATTGGATTTCACGTGTTCACCAGTTATTGTTATGTTGTGATTTTTTACCTCATAAGGATCACTAGGTACTATAGTAGGGTCAATATACTGCCAGAGTGCCCCTACTCCAAAAAAATTTCAAAATTTTGTTTTTTTATGTTACATTGAGGGGACATTTTGTAAATGTAAATGTAAATATCTATGATCTTTTACCTAAGCAATATCCCCAAAATATCATCTTAATGTTACAGACCGAATGTCTTACCTTTGTTCACGTAACATATCACATAAATGTTATTAAAAAAAAATGTTTTTTTAATTATGTAATGTAAACCTTAAAAATATCCTGAAAACATTTTAAAAATGCTGTTTTTAGAATGTTCTATGTTTTATGTTTTATGTTGGTGGTTTTATGTTAGGCTGGGTCTAGTCTACAACATACTAAAAGTTGGACAAAATCAGAGTATGGTAAAGTGTCAAATTTCGAAGATGACTTTTTTCGGTTTACAAGTCATTTTCCATTTACGTGTGAAGCACTAACTCGGTCAGTTTTCATGATAAATCAATAAATCTTGGATTTTTAGGCAGGTTTTCAGGGTCAATCTTTCACATGAAAGGTGCTAGTTTAGCACAGCAACACAGGAGCTAGCCTTAGCCTGTGGTCAACAAAGTAGCTTTGCCAGAGTAACGCAAAGACTGTAATGTCGTCAATATAAAACAGTTTCTGGAACCTTACCGTTTTTAACGTCCTTCCAATGTCACTCGCTTGGTGCTCTCTCCTTTTCTGATGGTCTCTCCTCTTCTGGCACTCTCTCCTCTTGGGGCTTGAGCTCCAGTACACGTCTCAGTGAGCAGTTAACTACAATGGCTTGGTGTCCTGCTGGCTGTGATTGGCTGCAGCAGCAGGGTCACAGGTCATCACCATTCCTCCGTTAGCTGTTCGTGCAACTGGAACTTGAATCTTAGAATGCACAGCTTCTAAAACAAATTAATTTAAATGTGACTATGTACATTTATTTAAGAACTGCACTGAAATACATCTTTGAGGTACCAGTACTCCACTTCAGTCTACTATTATAGATTTTTCTGGCAAATGCCATACTCCACTAGTCTTTTTTGACGACGCTAGTTAAAAGATTAATGCAAATGCTATATCAGAGCAAAAGTAGCACATTTATTTGATCAGTGATTGAAACAAAGAGCATTGATTTTGATCATCACAAAAATGCTGGATCTGAATCTACCATGTCATTATTTGGTCAACCCATAGTATAAATAGATTTACTATATAAAATAGACATGTAAAATATGCATACGTTACTTCCAGGTGTAATTTTGCTACTTACATAGATTTATTGGCAAAAAAATACTTTTGATCCATTTTGTACAATAAATACAAATCAATCTTTATTGGTATAGTTCATATTCATAACAAAGGTTGTCTCATAAACTTTTACGAGGAGCTCAGATGGCCCAGTGGTAATTGTGTTACATTGAGGGGACATTTTGTAAATGTAAATGTAAATATCTATGATCTTTTACCTAAGCAATATCCCCAAAATATCATCTTAATGTTACAGACCGAATGTCTTACCTTTGTTCACGAAACATATCACATAAATGTTATTTAAAAACATTTTTTTTTAATTATGTAATGTAAACCTTAAAAATATCCTGAAAACATTTTAAAAATGCTGTTTTTAGAATGTTCTATGTTTTATGTTTTATGTTGGTGGTTTTATGTTAGGCTGGGTCTAGTCTACAACATACTAAAAGTTGGACAAAATCAGAGTATGGTAAAGTGTCAAATTTCGAAGATGACTTTTTTCGGTTTACAAGTCATTTTCCATTTACGTGTGAAGCACTAACTCGGTCAGTTTTCATGATAAATCAATAAATCTTGGATTTTTAGGCAGGTTTTCAGGGTCAATCTTTCACATGAAAGGGTTACCAGTGATGCCAAATCACCCCTTATACCACATCTAGGGGTACCCCTAACCCTAAACTCCTTATTGCACCCACCCAGGTTTGAAGGCAAAGACTCTAGCATCAAGCAAGAACGTAAAAGTTTCTGCAGATCGTAGCATTGACCCAGTGCTCCTATTCCAGAGGTTTCTCGTGGTCTCACAGACGGGTGATCTAAGGCTGGATGATGTCATGTCCTATGAACTCTGTCTCTACCCGATGTCTTTGTTCGAAGGAAAGGGCATCTTACGTCAAGCGGACAAACCGCAGCTGGCAGAGGCTCTCAGAAATTATGTTGGAACAAAATCGGACAGTGCTGTGACACGAACCATTCCAATCACAGAGCACAATGTACTAGACGGAGGATCTCTTCTTCACCGTCTGAAATGGAAGGAGGGCAGTACCTACAGCTCGATTGCAAACGATTATGCCTCATGTACTGTCGAACACTATGGGAGAGCGACTGTCGTGTTTGATGGTTAAGAAGTTGGACCAAGTATAAAGGACTGTACTCATTAGCGGCGAAGTCGAAAGCTGAATCCAAAAAAGGTGAACGAGGTGACAAAATTTGCTGGGAAAAAGGAGGACTTCTTGTCGAATGCGGCAAACAAGCAGGCGCTTATCCAGCTGATCATGGAACGAATGCGGCAGAAAGGCTGTGACGTAATTCAAGCGGAAGGAGATGCCGACGTTGAGATTGCAAAGGCAGCCATCGATATGTCTGCTTTCAAATCAACCACCCTCATTGGAGGAGACACGGATCTTCTTGTTCTCTTGCTGTTCCATGCATATGTTTCCAAATGTACTGCACTTTATTTCCGCTCTGACAAGTCCAAATCCTACGTCTACAATATCAAGGTTCTCAAGCAGGTGCTTGGCGAAGCAGTTTGTAATGATCTGTTGTTCCTGCATGCCTTTAAAGCAGGGGTGGGCAATCCTGGTCCTGGAGGGCCGCAGTCCTGCACGTTTTAGATGTTTCCCTGTTCAAACACACCTGTTATCATGATGAGGCTCTGCAGAAAGCTTGATATGGAGCCACTAATTGCTGTCAGCTGCCCACCCGTGCTTTACGGGATGCGATTCGGTGTCCAGGGTATTCGGAATAGGAAAGAAGTTGGGGTTCCAACGAATCGTCAAGAGAGAAAAGACCATAACAGACTGTTCAAAAGCATTCTCTCTACCAAAGCAAAGCCAGGATGTTGTGGAAACCAATGGTTGTAAGGCAATGGTAGCTTTGTTCAATGCGGATCAGAAGGACTCCCTGGCATCTATTAGATACAATATGCTCTGCAAGAAAGTTGCGAGAGCTAAGATGTTCGTCACACCAGAACGACTCCCACCAACGCCCTCTGCCTGTAAATTTCATTCTTTGCGGACATACTACCAGGTCATGGAGTGGATGGGATGTAGTGGTGAAATGGTGCCATCTGAGTGGGGGTGGAAGGTGGAAGGGGACAAAATTGTTCCAGTGATGACGGACAAAAGCCCTGCTCCAGATGCACTGATTAAGATAATTCATTGCAACTGTTCGGAAGGATGCAATACCCTCAGGCAGGGGTAGGGAACCCTGGTCCTCGAGAGCCATAGTCCTGCACGTTTTCCACGTCTCCCTCCACTGAACGTCCTGATGGTTCATCACCATGTTCAGCACAAAGCCAGATAACGAGCTGCTCATTGCAATCAGCTGTGTTGAAGCAGGGAGACATGGAGAACATGCAGGACTATGGCTCTCGAGCATCAGGGTTCCCTATCCCTGTTCTAAGGTGTACCTGCTGGAGGCATGGACTAGAATAGAGGTGGGCAATCCTGGTCCTCGAGGGCCGCAGCCCTGCACGTTTTAGATGTCTCCTCACTTCAATACAGCTGACAGCAATTAGTGGTTCCTAGTCAAGCTTTCTGCAGAGCCTCATCATGATAACAGGTGTGTTTGAGCAGGGAAACATCTAAAACGTGCAGGACTGCGGCCCTCCAGGACGGCCCACCCCTGGACTAGAATGTACCAGTGCATGTGAACATTACCAAGGTGAAAATTGTGACAATATGAAAAATGATCCAGTGATGATGATGAGGATGAGGTGTGAAAAGTTTTGAAAAAGTACTGTGACGTAAGTGAATCAGGGTGGGTGCAACAAGGGTAATGGGGGTAGGAATACCCCTTGATATGGTATACGGGTTTATTTGGCATCACTGGTAACCCTTTCATGTGAAAGATTGACCCTGAAAACCTGGCTAAAAATCCAAAATGTATTGATTTATCATGAAAACTGACCAAGTTAGTGCTTCACATGTAAATGGAAAATGACTTGTAAACCGAAAAAAGTCATCTTCGAAATTTTACACTTTCCCATACTCTGATTTTGTCCAACTTTTAGTATGTTGTAGACTAGATCCAACCTAGCACAAAACCACCAAAAATAAAAATTTTGCAATTTTTTTTGGGTCAATCAGTATATTGACCCTACTACTATTTATGTACTGTTTTGGCAGTTTGGCTATCGATAATGATCAATGATGATCAAAGATAGTTATTAATTATGTTATTGAAATTTTAATCTGATCTGTATCAATGCCTTGAGCACCAACTGTTTAACAGGAAATGATAGCCAATTCAGTTATATCAGTATCATAAGATATACTAAACAGTTAATTAGGAATTGTATTTACAATAGTTAAATTAATTACAATTACCAGAGTTAACAGTAAAGCTTGGCGGATTTTGGAGTTCTTGAGGTTGACATTCACCTTTGTGCTCATTAATATAACAGCAAGTATGGTTCCAAAAGTTATGTTTATTTACAATGAAAACAAATAAACTGATTCGAACCGCCGATATACAGCTTGGTGTGTGTGTGAGAGAGAGAGGAGAGAGAAAAAGCAAGAGAAGAAGAAGGAGTGTGTGAGACGTGTGATGGAACTACAAAACAAGATGGCGGATCACAAGAAACTACATTCCAAATGGAGGTTATGAGAGGGCAGGAAGTCTGTCCTGGGTCTCCACCATGTGCTGGAGAACAATGGAACATTGAAGCTAGTCTTTAGCGTCTGCTTCCTGCCTCGCAAGCAAGGAACATTCCCACAACTTTGGCTAACATTCCCTGTGAGCTCTGTTTATAGTTTCAAGTAAACCATCCATCCATCCATTTTCTGCCGCTTGTTTCAAGTAAACCTTTTCACATAATGTTAAAAAAAACATTTTAAGCATGATAACATTTAATATAATGTTATTTTAATGTTAACTGATAACAAACGAAGAATGTTTTATCAGCAACATTCTGAAGATATTTAGGAGACATTGTTTCATAGAATGTTCTTTTACAAAATGTCACCTCAATGCATCATGAAAACAAAAGTTAGAACATTCTAAAAACAGCATTTGTAAAATGTTTTCAGGATATTTTTAAGGTTTACATTACATAATTAAAAAAAAATGTTTTTAAATAACATTTATGTGATATGTTTCGTGAACAAAGGTAAGACATTCGGTCTGTAACATTAAGATGATATTTTGGGGATATTGCTTAGGTAAAAGATCATAGATATTTACATTTACATTTACAAAATGTCCCCTCAATGTAACACAATTACCACTGGGCCATCTGAGCTCCTCGTAAAAGTTTATGAGACAACCTTTGTTATGAATATGAACTATACCAATAAAGATTGATTTGTATTTATTGTACAAAATGGATCAAAAGTATTTTTTTGCCAATAAATCTATGTAAGTAGCAAAATTACACCTGGAAGTAACGTATGCATATTTTACATGTCTATTTTATATAGTAAATCTATTTATACTATGGGTTGACCAAATAATGACATGGTAGATTCAGATCCAGCATTTTTGTGATGATCAAAATCAATGCTCTTTGTTTCAATCACTGATCAAATAAATGTGCTACTTTTGCTCTGATATAGCATTTGCATTAATCTTTTAACTAGCGTCGTCAAAAAAGACTAGTGGAGTATGGCATTTGCCAGAAAAATCTATAATAGTAGACTGAAGTGGAGTACTGGTACCTCAAAGATGTATTTCAGTGCAGTTCTTAAATAAATGTACATAGTCACATTTAAATTAATTTGTTTTAGAAGCTGTGCATTCTAAGATTCAAGTTCCAGTTGCACGAACAGCTAACGGAGGAATGGTGATGACCTGTGACCCTGCTGCTGCAGCCAATCACAGCCAGCAGGACACCAAGCCATTGTAGTTAACTGCTCACTGAGACGTGTACTGGAGCTCAAGCCCCAAGAGGAGAGAGTGCCAGAAGAGGAGAGACCATCAGAAAAGGAGAGAGCACCAAGCGAGTGACATTGGAAGGACGTTAAAAACGGTAAGGTTCCAGAAACTGTTTTATATTGACGACATTACAGTCTTTGCGTTACTCTGGCAAAGCTACTTTGTTGACCACAGGCTAAGGCTAGCTCCTGTGTTGCTGTGCTAAACTAACACATCAGCACACCTGATCCAAACTGTGTAAAGACAATTTTGTTGATTTAATAATTGGAGTCAGGTGTGTGTTCTTGTTTGGTTGGAATGAAAACCTGCGGCCACAGCAGCCCTTTACTGGATCAGTTTGAGACACTTGCCTTAGGTACTACATTTCCTCAACCACCACCATCATGTATGAGGTAAAGTGCAGCTGTACCTGCAGTAAACTCTGGAGACTGAAAACTCTGAAAACTTTTTTTCTGTCAGACCTCATAAGAGCATTTTCTGATCCAAACAGCAGATCTGCACAGAGTTTAGTCTTGTTTTACACTTGTGATTTATTTTGAGTGCTGACTCAGTAGATCATATCACTATCAATAAAGAACTTGTGACGTCTGTTGAACTTTTGTTTCTCCTGTATTCTCAGAGGTCTGCTTTCAGAAGTTGCTTCTAAATGGAAGTTTTATGCTAACATGTTTAGAATGGTTTTTATAGAACATCCCTAACATCATCCATTTTGGGAACAATCAAAAGCTTCATTGCGTTGAGTAACTTGGGGTATAATGTTTTAGCAGTGTTGTAACTTAACGTTTTCAAAAGATTAACCCAAAATATTTTTAGAATGTTTGCAAAGAACATTATCCAGGATCATTCTGGGAACTTAAAGAAAACTTCCTGGTCAGAACGTTCTGGAGAACATTGGAGTTTGACTAATGTTGTTACTTAATATTTTAAGGAGGTTACCACCAAACGTTTTCATAATGCTTCGAGAGAATGTTACTCTAGATCATTCAGGGAATGTAGACACTGAATACATTTTGAGAACATTCTTGACAACATTTTCAGAACATTTTTAGAACAAAAAAATTCTAGCTGGGTGTGTGTCTCTGCTAAAGGACCTTTTCTAGAATGAGTTGATGTGAATGTGACTTGCTTTGTAAAACGTCAGGAGTTGTGTTGGAATTCGTACCCGTGTTCTCCTGAATTCCTGCGTGTTCGTTTGATCCGGGAGAGGCAGAAAGAGAGCGTTAATTTCTTCAAAAATGTATTTAATAATCACACAAACAAGATATTACAAAAATGGATATCAATGCTACAAAATTCCATATATCAGAGTTTACATTATACGAGCTCGGACCGTTCTTCCTTGCAGACCCAAGTATATAGGCTGGGTCTACAATGAAGAAGGGCCCCGTTGCAATGCGTAGTTCATAGTTATACATTTGCATATGACACCTCAACCTCACATTGGTCGGTTCCTTGTGATGTATGCGTTGCTATGGTGAAGTTGCTATTCTTTTGTCACCAAAACTGCTTCAAACTGGTTCTTCTCAGAGCTTGACGCTCCGTGGGACCAAAGTGACCTCTGACCTCTTATCTGTTCCAACCTTACCTTCAACCATGTTTTTTGCAACGTGGAGCGCTGAGGAGACATGCCAACCAACTAGGGAAGTCCTTGAACATTTGTTTTTCCCAACTTGAGCAGTGGGAGGAATCCCAGCTGTGTAGGAAGATGACTGAATACAGTTGTCAGTTGTCCCACAGAAATCAAGTGTTTAACTTGTATATTCCTTCAGTAGTCAGATGGTGTTCAGTTACTGTGTGATGTCGTCTTTGATGTGATATGTGTAGGATTGTGAGTTAACTAGTTAGTAAAGCAAAGATTAGCATGCAGACCCTGTGTCTGTGGCAGAGCTAACATTAGTTTAAAGGTTAATAACTGCTCCTAATATTATCTATAGAATTCAATCACTGTAATACAATCTAATATCATCTATATAACTCAATCACTGTAATAGAAGCTAATATCATTATCAATAGAACTCAATCACTGTAATAGAATCTAATATCATTGTCAATAGAACCAGTGGAAGTGGAAATAAATAAGTGCTGGTCTTCCCTTCAATGACATGCTGTCATACAATTATGGGACAAAAACATGGGTGACATTTAGCAGCATGCAGAGGCATTGTGGAGGGTGGGTGCTAAGTGAAGAATAAGGGCACCTTGTGCAGCGTATGGAACCACCAGCTGTCTTATAAAGGCAGATATAATAATACTTTTTTTTTTTTAAACTCCATAAAAAAAAAGTAAAATGAAAGAATGAGAGTGAGGGAGATGAGTGGATGTCGTTACACACCATGTTACAATAAGACATGTTTTCATTGTGCGGATTTTTTAATCAACCTGTATAGCATTACAGGTATATTGTGTGCAATTTAAATGTGTAATGTTCATGTTGTCGATGACCATGTCGATATGAGTTATCGTAGAAAAAAAAAAGAAAAAACTTTTAAGGACATGGTCCAGAGAGCTTAAGGGTAAGTGCCCTCTACCACCACCAAGTGTCTATCTGTGCACACAACTGGTGATAATTATATAGATCCATCTATTGATCTATTTATCAATCATTATTGTACAGAAATGACAAAGAATAAAAGAACAAAGCCAGTTCTAAATCAAATCCCCATGAGCCAAATTCTAAGTGTCATTGAGCCACGTTTATTAATTTCAAGTCTCATGGTCTTGTTCACGAGTGGGTGGAAGTTGGAGTGTAAGATCGACAGGCGGATCAGTGCAGCGTCTGCAGCTCTCGATTTACCAGTTGATCTTCGTTCCTACCCTCACCTATGGTCATGAGCTATGGGTCATGACTGAAAGATCGAGATTCCGGATACAAGCGGCTGAAATGAGCTTCCTCCGTAGGGTGGCTGGGCGTACCCTTAGAGATAGGGTGAGGAGCTCAGTCACCCTTAGAGATAGGGTGAGGAGCTCAGTCACCCTTAGAGATAGGGTGAGGAGCTCAGTCACCCTTAGAGATAGGGTGAGGAGCTCAGTCACCCTTAGAGATAGGGGGAGGAGCTCAGTCACCCTTAGAGATAGAGTGAGGAGCTCAGTCACCCTTAGAGATAGGGTGAGGAGCTCAGTCACAAGGGAGGAGCTCAGAGTAGAGCTGCTGCTCCTCCAGATCGAGAGGAGCCAGCTGAGGTGGTTCGGGCATCTTTTTCGGATGCCCGTCGGACACCTCCCCAGGGAGGCATGTCCCTCCGGTAGGTCTCGGGGCAGACCGAGGACACACTGGAGGGATTATGTCTCACCCACCTGGAGACCAGAGACTTCTATGTCAGAATGCTGTTCATTGACTTCAGCTCAGCATTCAACACCATCATCCCTCAGCAGCTCACCCACAAACTGAGTCAGCGGGGCTCAACACCTCCCTGTGGAACTGGCTGCTGGGACGAGGTGAGCCACCTGGCCATGTGGTGCTAGGACAACAATCTCCACCTGAATGTGGAGAAGACGAAGGAGATTGTTGTGGACTTCAGACGACGACACTCCCAGCATGCTCCACTGACCATCGACGGTGCTGCAGTGGAGCAGGTCAGCAGCACCAAGTTCCTGGGAGTGCACATCTCTGAAGACCTGTCCTGGAGCAACAACACAGCATCACTGGCCAAGAAAGCCCCCCAGCGCCTGGACTGCCTCCGCAAGCTAAGGAGAGCAAGAGCCCCTCCCCCATCATGCACACCTTCTACAGAGGCACCATGGAGAGCAAGAGCCCCTCCCCCATCATGCACACCTTCTACAGAGGCACCATGGAGAGCCAGAGCCCCTCCCCCATCATGCACACCTTCTACAGAGGCACCATGGAGAGCCAGAGCCCCTCCCCCATCATGCACACCTTCTACAGAGGCACCATGGAGCGCAAGAGCCCCTCCCCCATCATGCACACCTTCTACAGAGGCACCATGGAGAGCAAGAGCCCCTCCCCCATCATGCACACCTTCTACAGAGGCACCATGGAGAGCCAGAGCCCCTCCCCCATCATGCACACCTTCTACAGAGGCACCATGGAGAGCCAGAGCCCCTCCCCCATCATGCACACCTTCTACAGAGGCACCATGGAGAGCAAGAGCCCCTCCCCCATCATGCACACCTTCTACAGAGGCACCATGGAGAGCCAGAGCCCCTCCCCCATCATGCACACCTTCTACAGAGGCACCATGGAGAGCCAGAGCCCCTCCCCCATCATGCACACCTTCTACAGAGGCACCATGGCGAGCCAGAGCCCCTCCCCCATCATGCACACCTTCTACAGAGGCACCATGGAGAGCCAGAGCCCCTCCCCCATCATGCACACCTTCTACAGAGGCACCATGGAGAGCAAGAGCCCCTCCCCCATCATGCACACCTTCTACAGAGGCACCATGGAGAGCCAGAGCCCCTCCCCCATCATGCACACCTTCTACAGAGGCACCATGGAGAGCAAGAGCCCCTCCCCCATCATGCACACCTTCTACAGAGGCACCATGGAGAGCAAGAGCCCCTCCCCCATCATGCACACCTTCTACAGAGGCACCATGGAGAGCCAGAGCCCCTCCCCCATCATGCACACCTTCTACAGAGGCACCATGGAGAGCCAGAGCCCCTCCCCCATCATGCACACCTTCTACAGAGGCACCATGGAGAGCCAGAGCCCCTCCCCCATCATGCACACCTTCTACAGAGGCACCATGGAGAGCCAGAGCCCCTCCCCCATCATGCACACCTTCTACAGAGGCACCATGGAGCGCAAGAGCCCCTCCCCCATCATGCACACCTTCTACAGAGGCACCATGGAGAGCAAGAGCCCCTCCCCCATCATGCACACCTTCTACAGAGGCACCATGGAGAGCCAGAGCCCCTCCCCCATCATGCACACCTTCTACAGAGGCACCATGGAGAGCCAGAGCCCCTCCCCCATCATGCACACCTTCTACAGAGGCACCATGGAGAGCAAGAGCCCCTCCCCCATCATGCACACCTTCTACAGAGGCACCATGGAGAGCAAGAGCCCCTCCCCCATCATGCACACCTTCTACAGAGGCACCATGGAGAGCCAGAGCCCCTCCCCCATCATGCACACCTTCTACAGAGGCACCATGGAGAGCCAGAGCCCCTCCCCCATCATGCACACCTTCTACAGAGGCACCATGGCGAGCCAGAGCCCCTCCCCCATCATGCACACCTTCTACAGAGGCACCATGGAGAGCCAGAGCCCCTCCCCCATCATGCACACCTTCTACAGAGGCACCATGGAGAGCAAGAGCCCCTCCCCCATCATGCACACCTTCTACAGAGGCACCATGGAGAGCCAGAGCCCCTCCCCCATCATGCACACCTTCTACAGAGGCACCATGGAGAGCAAGAGCCCCTCCCCCATCATGCACACCTTCTACAGAGGCACCATGGAGAGCAAGAGCCCCTCCCCCATCATGCACACCTTCTACAGAGGCACCATGGAGAGCCAGAGCCCCTCCCCCATCATGCACACCTTCTACAGAGGCACCATGGAGAGCCAGAGCCCCTCCCCCATCATGCACACCTTCTACAGAGGCACCATGGAGAGCCAGAGCCCCTCCCCCATCATGCACACCTTCTACAGAGGCACCATGGAGAGCCAGAGCCCCTCCCCCATCATGCACACCTTCTACAGAGGCACCATGGAGAGCAAGAGCCCCTCCCCCATCATGCACACCTTCTACAGAGGCACCATGGAGAGCAAGAGCCCCTCCCCCATCATGCACACCTTCTACAGAGGCACCATGGAGAGCCAGAGCCCCTCCCCCATCATGCACACCTTCTACAGAGGCACCATGGAGAGCAAGAGCCCCTCCCCCATCATGCACACCTTCTACAGAGGCACCATGGAGAGCAAGAGCCCCTCCCCCATCATGCACACCTTCTACAGAGGCACCATGGAGAGCAAGAGCCCCTCCCCCATCATGCACACCTTCTACAGAGGCACCATGGAGAGCAAGAGCCCCTCCCCCATCATGCACACCTTCTACAGAGGCACCATGGAGAGCCAGAGCCCCTCCCCCATCATGCACACCTTCTACAGAGGCACCATGGAGAGCCAGAGCCCCTCCCCCATCATGCACACCTTCTACAGAGGCACCATGGAGAGCAAGAGCCCCTCCCCCATCATGCACACCTTCTACAGAGGCACCATGGAGAGCAAGAGCCCCTCCCCCATCATGCACACCTTCTACAGAGGCACCATGGAGAGCAAGAGCCCCTCCCCCATCATGCACACCTTCTACAGAGGCACCATGGAGAGCAAGAGCCCCTCCCCCATCATGCACACCTTCTACAGAGTCACCATGGAGAGCAAGAGCCCCTCCCCCATCATGCACACCTTCTACAGAGGCACCATGGAGAGCCAGAGCCCCTCCCCCATCATGCACACCTTCTACAGAGTCACCATGGAGAGCAAGAGCCCCTCCCCCATCATGCACACCTTCTACAGAGGCACCATGGAGAGCAAGAGCCCCTCCCCCATCATGCACACCTTCTACAGAGGCACCATGGAGAGCAAGAGCCCCTCCCCCATCATGCACACCTTCTACAGAGGCACCATGGAGAGCCAGAGCCCCTCCCCCATCATGCACACCTTCTACAGAGGCACCATGGAGAGCCAGAGCCCCTCCCCCATCATGCACACCTTCTACAGAGGCACCATGGAGAGCAAGAGCCCCTCCCCCATCATGCACACCTTCTACAGAGGCACCATGGAGAGCAAGAGCCCCTCCCCCATCATGCACACCTTCTACAGAGGCACCATGGAGAGCAAGAGCCCCTCCCCCATCATGCACACCTTCTACAGAGGCACCATGGAGAGCAAGAGCCCCTCCCCCATCATGCACACCTTCTACAGAGTCACCATGGAGAGCAAGAGCCCCTCCCCCATCATGCACACCTTCTACAGAGGCACCATGGAGAGCCAGAGCCCCTCCCCCATCATGCACACCTTCTACAGAGTCACCATGGAGAGCAAGAGCCCCTCCCCCATCATGCACACCTTCTACAGAGGCACCATGGAGAGCAAGAGCCCCTCCCCCATCATGCACACCTTCTACAGAGGCACCATGGAGAGCCAGAGCCCCTCCCCCATCATGCACACCTTCTACAGAGGCACCATGGAGAGCCAGAGCCCCTCCCCCATCATGCACACCTTCTACAGAGGCACCATGGCGAGCCAGAGCCCCTCCCCCATCATGCACACCTTCTACAGAGGCACCATGGAGAGCCAGAGCCCCTCCCCCATCATGCACACCTTCTACAGAGGCACCATGGAGAGCAAGAGCCCCTCCCCCATCATGCACACCTTCTACAGAGGCACCATGGAGAGCCAGAGCCCCTCCCCCATCATGCACACCTTCTACAGAGGCACCATGGAGAGCAAGAGCCCCTCCCCCATCATGCACACCTTCTACAGAGGCACCATGGAGAGCCAGAGCCCCTCCCCCATCATGCACACCTTCTACAGAGGCACCATGGAGAGCCAGAGCCCCTCCCCCATCATGCACACCTTCTACAGAGGCACCATGGAGAGCCAGAGCCCCTCCCCCATCATGCACACCTTCTACAGAGGCACCATGGAGAGCCAGAGCCCCTCCCCCATCATGCACACCTTCTACAGAGGCACCATGGAGAGCAAGAGCCCCTCCCCCATCATGCACACCTTCTACAGAGGCACCATGGAGAGCAAGAGCCCCTCCCCCATCATGCACACCTTCTACAGAGGCACCATGGAGAGCCAGAGCCCCTCCCCCATCATGCACACCTTCTACAGAGGCACCATGGAGAGCCAGAGCCCCTCCCCCATCATGCACACCTTCTACAGAGTCACCATGGAGAGCAAGAGCCCCTCCCCCATCATGCACACCTTCTACAGAGGCACCATGGAGAGCAAGAGCCCCTCCCCCATCATGCACACCTTCTACAGAGGCACCATGGAGAGCAAGAGCCCCTCCCCCATCATGCACACCTTCTACAGAGGCACCATGGAGAGCCAGAGCCCCTCCCCCATCATGCACACCTTCTACAGAGGCACCATGGAGAGCCAGAGCCCCTCCCCCATCATGCACACCTTCTACAGAGGCACCATGGAGAGCAAGAGCCCCTCCCCCATCATGCACACCTTCTACAGAGGCACCATGGAGAGCAAGAGCCCCTCCCCCATCATGCACACCTTCTACAGAGGCACCATGGAGAGCAAGAGCCCCTCCCCCATCATGCACACCTTCTACAGAGGCACCATGGAGAGCAAGAGCCCCTCCCCCATCATGCACACCTTCTACAGAGTCACCATGGAGAGCAAGAGCCCCTCCCCCATCATGCACACCTTCTACAGAGGCACCATGGAGAGCCAGAGCCCCTCCCCCATCATGCACACCTTCTACAGAGTCACCATGGAGAGCCTCCTCTCCAGCTGCATCACCGTGTGGTACGGCGCCTGCACCGTATCCTGCCGCAAGACTCTGCAGCGCATCGTGAGAGCAGCCGAGAGGATCATTGGTGTCTCTCTCCCCCCCCTGCAGGACATATACAACACCCCCCTCACCCGCAGAGCCATCAGGATGGCAGGTGACCCCCCCCCCACCCCCCCCACCCCCCCCCTCCCACCCCTCCCACAGCCTCTTCAGCCTGCTGCCGTCGGGGAGGAGACTTCAGAGTCTCCGAGCCAAAACCAGCAGCTCAAAGACAGTTTCTGCCACCAGGCAGTCAGGAGACTCAACTCCCTCCCTGCTCTGCCCCCCCTCCCCCCTCTGCCTCTGCCCCCTGCCACAGCCACCCTTACACCCCCCCTCCCCTCCGGCATCTGACATTATGTCCACCCCCCACTCGCCCCCCCACTCACAAAATGAACATTGTACCTCAAAAGAGACATTGTACATGCCACTTTACTGTTTATATGTTTATAGGGTGTATAGATTTAGATGTATAGATTTTTTTATCTTTATATTGTTTCTCTTAATATATTATAAAGCCTTTGCACTGTGGGTCTGAGAGGACCGGAATTTCATCTGGGCTGTATGTCATGCATATCAGCACATTTGACAAATAAAGCTGACTTTGACTATGTCTCTCGGCTGGCCTGGGAACGCCTTGGGGTGCCACCGGAAGGGCTGGAGGAAGTGTCTGGGGCATGGGGAAGTCTGGGCAACTCTGCTAGGACTGCTGCCTCCGCGAGTCGGCCGCGGATAAGCATCAGAAAATGGATGGATGGATGGATTATCTCTACAAGCTTTGTGAAACAAACAATGTGATGTGTTTTTTTCACTCAGAAAAAACACATCACTGTTTTTGTCACTCAGAAACTTTCTGAGTGGAGCGCCGCTGCAGATTTTCAGGTGAAGGAGGGGCGGAGGACTCACCGCTCATGAGGTGAACAACACAGTGGAAGTGCTACTGGCTGATTCAGTGAACGACTCTTTTGAGTTTCGAGCTAACTGGGGCATGTGAGCTGAACGACTGAAGCGAGCTGAGTCGGGCATGTGAGCTGAACGACGGAAACGAGGTGAGTGCTGAACTACACCTACAAACTGACTCGAGCGTGCTGAAAGCCTCATGTGAATGTAAGGAGCTGGACGCTGCTGTGCTTAGCAACTAGCATCAGCGGCTCGGCTACTAGCTGCTTTTAGCAGCTCTTTTAGAGTTAGACTAGCAGCAGAACTGTTACGGTGTGACTTCGGAGGCTTAGGTGCGGATAAACCAGCTGGAGACATGAGTATACTGGTAAGAGTTAGATTTAACAAAACCAGTGAACAGAAAAGGGAGCCAATCCTAGCTGGGTTCAGGTCTCCAGAGCTTGGGGATCTGCGGGCTCCGATGGCAGGTGGCCGAGGCTGTGTTGTGGAAGCGGGATCGACTGGGGCTGGAGTCGGGTCTGGTCGTGGTGGATCTGGAAGCAGGGGGAGCTGAGGCAGGCATGTGGAGGGAGTGTTACGGTCCAGCGCCGAGTGGAGTCCAACACCTGTATAAGAGGTGCAGATGATCAGGGGAACACGAGCTCCACCCGGTCGTTGCAGCTGAACTGAATCAGGTAATGAATCCCCCAGCAACTCCACTTCCTCAAACACAGCATGGAACAAAAGTGGAGGAGAGAACAGGAGAGGGAAAAACCCAGCCACACCCTTAAGAGGCCTCTGAGGAGCAGAACATGACAAGAACAGTGGCATTTATATATTCCTCTCTGCAGCTGGAGGCTGTAGCAAGAATGACTCAGTGAACAAGTTAATGAACATGAGTCACCGTTCAGCAAAGTGACTCGCGAGTTTTGAATGATTCGTTCAAATTCGATCATCACTAGTCTCGACTGCCTCCTCTTGGTTCCTTAGCGTAATGAGGAGTGAACCCTCTGTCAGTCAGTCTTGTGTGGGGAGGCGGGGCTCCTGGACCAAATCGAGTACAGCAAGAGAGCCCCATGAGGAGTAGCAGTGATCGCAAAATACGTTGGACACTCGGTCATTACCGAATAAAATGCCCTTGGTCCAGTTAATATCCTCTTAAAACCGGTCTCATGTCCCAATTTTTCATTTATTTCACCGAGTAATGAGTCAGGAAATCCGTTCCACAGTTTGCAGCCAGCGAGAATGCTAGGGAAGTTAGCATTGTGGCTATCCAACTTTTCATGACAACATGTCACTGTTTGGATGTATTTTAATGCTCAGAACGCGCAACGCTTCGACGGAAATGCTTGCAAAGCCATTGTAAAGCGAGGCACTCTGCCGCCAGACATTAATGTTTTAAAACTCCAGCTCTCCGGTAAAACAGCTCTACTCCATGCTAAACTCCCTGAAAATAGTCCCAATTATATGTGCTGTGTAGCAGACTTAAGACTGGTTGAAGCACCCAGGGAGACGAGGCCACACAGGAATCAGGATCTGCACGTTTAATTTTGCCCTGTCAGTCAGTACAGAGGGCACAATTAGCGTTGACACACAACATGGCAAGCTCTCTCTCCCAACTCAGGAGCTGCTCGGTTCTCTAAACAAAATAAAAATCTCATTCAACAAACAATACATAAACATTTTGAATAAAAACAGATATAAAAGTCAACTATGAATACAAAATGCAAGTACAAAAATTTAAGTAAACTGTGTCAAACAAAATGGTTTGTACTTTTTCTCCACAATACAGTCACATAAAGGAATAAAATTAAACACAGATCAACAAAAGTGAATTGAATTTAGTACAGTACAGTCCTGCTTTTAAAGTGCTTACAAATATGTGAACAGTGAACATAATACCACACCTGTCAGTCAGTACAGAGGGCACAATTAGCATCGACACACAACACAACAAGCTCTCTCTCCCTGCAGCAGACAATATGCAGATTAGGGAGGGGGAAACTCCACCGAAAATAAAGTTGATTAAAACCCCCTTCTTGACCCTTAAATCAATCATCTGGTCCTCATACACATCACAAAACATGGCTGCTACACCTTCATGAGGTTTTTAAAAGAATTTAGTGGCTTTTTCATCAATTAATTGGAAATAAAGGAGACAGAGGTTCAGCACATCTTACCAATTCAGGAGCTGCTCGGTTCTGCCGGACACATGCAGCTCCAACACATGTGCTGTGTGTTGCGTGCGTCACCAAATCATGTCCCCCCCACTACAACAGGTAAGAGGAACTATTTAATTAACTTTATACACAACCAATAAACTAAAATACTACTGAGGCAGTCTCTTATATCAATTCGGAAGGCAGAAAATACAATGTCATTTTGAGAACGTTCACAAATAAAAAAATAATATTTCAATATAAAATATTTACTCAGCTACAGCTCCATTAGAGCTGGAAAATGTGCTGTTTGTGCTGCTTTGCTAAATAATTTCTCCAGGGATTAATAAAGTGATTCTGAGGTTTTAAAAATATAACAGTTAATTTTTTTCTGAACAGAAACGGGGGCTATTTTATATATTGGTTTTGGTTGTGTGGTTTTAATTCAAGTACACTTGTTTATAAAGGTCCTAAATGGATTGGCCGTTTTGCCTGTTAAATATCTTAATGTCTCAGCCTAATGTTTAATATATGTTGAAGTGCAATTTTGTTTACAGAGATTTTATACTTTATTTATTGTTTCAGTTGTGTGGTTTTTATTCAAGTGCATTTTTGGTTAACAGAGACTGACAGTCCATTTTATTTATTGTTTTTTGTTGTTTTGATTATTTATTTTGGATATTTACAATGTCTTATTTCATAATACAATTCCAATTTTAAATATTCTTAAGCAATAAAAGTTTATGTATCTTTAAAAGGATGTACTTGCACAAACCGGCAATATTATCATTTATCACAATAATTTCTAGGACAATTTATCGTCCAGCAAAATTTGTTATCGTGATAGGCCTACTGGTGATGTTTCTTGTTTTCTGCTACCAATTGTTCAATTATCAAATGTTATGTTGTTGTTTGCCCACTTGCTAATTTATATTCCTGCTTGAAAATTATGTTATCATGTAAATAATATATGTAGCACTAACAAGGGTATTGTATGTTGTCCGCCACCCATCCCCCTACCCCCACCACTCTATCTCTCTCTCCTCTCAATCTTCTCTCTCTTCTCTCTCTTTGAGCGTTCCCTCCCCCCATCATGTATGTCAGCCATGCCAACTTCTAATAAAGCAGCAATATGGGGAGACTCTTAGTCTCTTCCTGTTGCAAGGCAAAAACTGTTCTGACATCAGAAGCTCTCAATCACATCATATTGTCTGCACAAGCTGGGCAAGGGAAGAAAAAAATAAGAGGAAAAGTCCATCTTGAAAATTGTTTTAACAATAAATCTGAAACCAAATGTCTTTAATTTCTCTTTTATGCGATTAAATCAACAGCTATATTTTTGTTCGTGCAGCTCGCTACAGATGTAGTCAGCGAGCTGGAGAGTGAACTCTCTGACCATCCAATCAGAGGGCTTGAATACACTGATGTCATGCAAGGTCTTCTCGAAGGCTCTGAGTCACCAATATCAAAATCTGATTGCTTGAAGCAGCAGCGTGACTGACACTAGTTTTACACTGCCGACACCTGCAGAATCGAATGTGAGGGCCTCAGGCAGATTTCCTTACCCAGCAACAGGTGATGGCTAAAATGTTATTGCCTAAAAGCTTTAATATGGAAGTACATGTCTGGAAGCAGCGCAGCCGGGGAGAAGATATGAGAAGAAGCAGGCAGACCTCCCCCGCCCACACGCCACCTCCTCCACCCCCTCGGCGACGGAGCCAGCAGCTCACGCTCGTAGTTGTCATAATGTACTTACAGATCTCGGTACCTCGTTAGCATCTTTTATTGTGGGAATAGCAGCAGGTTTCAAGATGAGCTTCTGAGGAAGTCCCTCCAACTCAAGCTTGAGGGAATCAATGAAAAAAACACTTTGGGGATGTACATGGACCCCAAATAGCACTTTTATTATGTTTAAAGCACAGAAAAGTCGATTTAGTATAATATGGGTCCTTTAATAAGTATTCTTGGACTAAATATAATCAACATCAGTCTGTGATTCAGATCTTTTTCTTAGGCCTGCAGAGAAGCCATGAAGGCCCTGACAGGCCACCATTGGTAATAACAATCCAAGTTGGTGGTTTTATTTTAACAGTCATGTGATAACAATACAAATTGGTGGTTTTATTTTGACAGTCACCATAATAACAATTCAAGTTGGTGGTTTCATTTTGACAGTCACTGTTAATAACAATCCAAATTGGGGGTTTTGTTTTGACAGTGACTGTAATAACAACCCAAGCTGGTGGTTTTATTTTGACAGTCACCATTAATAACAATCCAAGTTGGTGGTTTTATTTTGACAGTCACCGTAATAACAATCCAAGTTGGTGGTTTTATTTTGACAGTCACTGGAATAACAATACAACTTGGTGGTTTTATTTTGAAAGTCACTGTAATAACGTCCTGCTGGAGGTCCTCCTGGAATTCCTGCTTGAGGTCCTCCTGGAATTCCTCCTGGACGTCCTGCTGGAAGTTGTCCTGCAGGTCCTGATGGCGGTCCTCCTGGAGGTCCTCCTGGACGCCTTGCTGGAAGTTGTCCTGGAGGTCCTGCTGGAGGTCCTGCTCAGTGATGTGGTCCAAAGATGAAGTCTGAGCTGAGAGCAGAGCAGCGACTGTTCCTCCAGCAGCGTCTGCATGTTCTGATCAGAGGGAGTCCGGTTAGCACAAAAAGTTTTACACAATAAAAACAATACCACCTGTTTGGTTTGTACAGCAAATTCTTCAAAATAAAATCAATACCATCTCTCCAGTTACTACAGCAAGTTTAACACAATATAATAAATACCACCTCTCCCTCAACCAACTACTGCTGGGGAGGGCAGTTGTCCTCACTGGTGCTCCAGGTTCTCCAGGTGACACAGCACCATTAGCCAGTCATGTAGCTCCATGTTCTCCAGGTGATGCAGCATCTTTAGCCAGTCCTGTTCGCGATAGCTCCACATTCTCCAGGTGAAGCAGCATCTTTAGCTAGTCTTGTTAGCGATAGCTCCACATTCTCCAGGTGAAGCAGCATCTTTAGCTAGTCTTGTTAGCGATAGCTCCACATTCTCCAGGTGAAGCAGCATCGTTAGCTAGTCTTGTTAGCGATAGCTCCACATTCTCCAGGTGAGGCAGCGTCTTTAGCCAGTCATGTTAGTGATAGCCTCTACAAATGTGATTCTGTGTCCAGATACTCAGTACTCAGCATCCAGTGTAGAGCAACAGTAGACACCAGCTGTTCCTCATGGAACCAGTCTATCGTTACAAAAGCCTCCATGTTTTTAGCATTAGCATCTGCAGGTGAGTTAGCTGTGGAGCAAGACTTTTTGGTCTTCATAGGCTTTGTGACTTTCCTCTGACGTACTTTATGTCAAAGTCCAAATTTAAATGTTCAACAAATTAATAAGTTAGAAGTCAGCAGGAGCTGCGGTGGATGCTCCTGTTCCTTGAGCCTGCTCAACAGCGCCCCCTGTCTTATTTTAAGAAAGCTTTTGGCTAAATTACTTTTCCACTTTCATGTATTTTATGAAATTCATGTTTTGTTTTTATTGCTGCCATTTAATGTATAGCACTTTAATTTTCATCTGTGAAACAGTAGCAGCACCAGGATTTTGATTGTTGGTGGGCCTCAAGAAAACTGGACGGGCCAGTGAAAACAAGCCCCAAAAGACACTGGGTTCCCCTTCATCTCCCTTTCAGCGCTTTTCGACGGCATAGAGAACAGCGACACAGTAGAGTTGTCACGAAAGCGTACCTATGTGGCTTCGCATGCTCTCCGCAAGGCTCGTCTGCAGACCTTGCACAGGTCGCAGGTGGTCCATGATCGTATTCATGCTCCACTCTGGACTCACTTCCATGTGCGTTCCGTAACGTAACGAAACGATCCCCAAAATATCTCAATTTCTGCTGCCTGGCGTTCTCCACCTTTCCTAAAGTAGTTTAGGTTTCATTTCAGGAGTTTTGAGCTATGTGTCTATCTTCATTTGCTTTTAATTTGTGGTTGTTCAGAAGGGAGACTGAGGATCTCATGTGGCAGAACGCAGTGGGGCCGCAGAGCGGACCCTGCGTAAAGGTGCGGATGACGATTTTGATGTCACTGTGCACTGCACGTGGGGATCCACACGTGGGGTAGAAGTTGCTGATTGGCTGAGAAGCTTTCATTCAAAGCTTTCCTCAGGTTGCTTATTGGATGGACTGCAAGAATGAAAATCACTCACGTCTCACTATAGGCCTGGGTCAAAAACATGGTCAAAACGTGGTGAAATGGGCGGGCACAGGCCCATCCGCGCCCAATACTAGCGGCGCGGGTGCTGTGAAAACATTCTATTCTATTCTATTCTATTCTATTCCACACCTTGTACGTGTCCTGGTGTGTGGCACTCTACTTGTGAGCAGCAGTAGCACGTCTCCCCCTCACTTTCTATCTCGTGTTATTGATGAATGCTTTATTGAGACTCTTACCGTTTTCATGCTGGCATCGAGATCAAAGGTCACTTCATTTAACAGAAGTTCCAGAGAAGCTACTTCTTGCTTCACTGCATGTCTCAGATCCTCAACCTCCCGTAGCATCTCCCTACACACACACACACACACACACACACACACACACACACACACACACACACACACACACACACACACACACACACACACACACACACACACACACACACACACACACAGGTTATGTGTATATACATCCCAAACCTGAAGTGAACTGAGCATATAATGACTACAATCAAACTCAGGTTTTTTTGTTCATGAGGTCATTTAAAGCTGTGTTCCCAGTTATAATGAGGCCTTCATCATCATCATCATCATCATCATCACCATCATCACCATCAGTTTGCGGGGTACCTGTCTGCAACAGAGAGTGAGCAGTAAACTGCAGCCTGGTCCTCACAGAGCTTCTCCTCCATGTCACTGAGAACACAGGCAAACTGCTGCAAGCTCTTCATCATCTCCTCTTCCTCACAGCACTGGCTCTTCATCATCTCCTCTTCCTCACAGCACTACAGAAAGTGGAGAGATATTAACAGAGGTAATATGGGCCCTCTACTGTTTGATAGTGGGGTAGCATGATCTGGTACTGTTTGATAGTGGGGATCGCACTATCTGGTACTGTTTGATAGTGGGGGGAGTACTATCTGGTACTGTTTGATAGCGGGGGTAGTACTATCTGGTACTGTTTGATAGTGGGTAGCAGTATCTGGTACTGTTTAATAGTGGGGATAGTAATGTTGGGGTCTCACAGGACCACAGAAAGTTTGTTCATTACTAGGGAAAGACGATTTTCATTTGTCATGATACACAGTCATGACATATGAATCCGGACCCAGGAATGTGATTGACCATCACACCCAGTGGGGGGACTTTTTGTCACTGCAGATCCATGCCAATCCTCCCCCGCTTTCTGCTCACAAGACACTTCCCCCCATGTATAGTGATACATACAATATACAAGCTCTCAGGATTTAACACCTTCAAATCCACAAACTTTAAACAAAAAGCCTCCAAAAGCAGTCTTGCAGCGAGTCTTGTAGGGAGTCTTCTCCTGTGAACACCCGGGAGGAGCTGCATTCCAGCAGCTCAACTCACCCAGCGTTAGCATACAGCGAATACCAGAGGCCTGCAACCAGGAGCCTTCACTCCTCTGCTGACCTGATCACGAGGGTCAGACCTTCCCCTGATCCAGACACCAGCGCCCAGAGTCTGCTCTCCAGGGAAACCAACCAGTTCCTCCAGGACGGACCAGGGAAACGACACCTCACAGAACTTCTTTGTGTTTTCCTCAACCAGCAGGAAAACCATCACAGACCTGAGCGACCAGCTCCTCAGTCTGGACAAAAGGAACAACCAGGAGCTGCAAAGAAGGACTCCTGAAACATCAACTTCATCTTCTTCTCCTCAGCCTGCAGAACCAGCAACCACAGTTAGCAGGAGGTGCTAACTACAGGAGAAGACACCAGCTTCCCTCCAGCAGGACAACAACTGAACTCCTTCAAGGAAGTCGTAACAACAACTGAGCTTTACCTGAGATTAGTTTAACCTGATGCTATGCATAGAACTATTAATTTAACTATTAATTCAAATTCCTGATGAACTGTTTAGTATATCTTATGAGACTGATATAACTGAATTGGCTATCATTTCCTGTTAAGACAGGTGGTGCTCCGAGGTATCTTATACAGATCAGATTAAATTTCGATAACATAATTAATAACTATCTTTGAATAATTGTTAATCATTATCGATAGCCAACCACAACATAAATAGTGATCATTATGAAGTAAGAAATCCCTACAGTACTATCTGGTACTATTTGATAGTGGGGGAAGTATTATCTGGTACTGTTTGATAGTGAGGGTAGTATTATCTGGTACTGTTTGATAGTGGGGGTAGTACTATCTGGTACTGTTTGATAGTGGGGGTAGTACTATATGGTGCGGTTTGATAGTAGGGGTTGTAGGGCGAAAAACAGTGGTCAAGATTGGGTTTTTTAAAGTTTTCGGTTCCACAATAGTGTGTTTGAACAAGTTTGGAAACACACCTGAAGAGAGTGACAGATTAAATACTTTGGTCACCCATGGTCCAATTGTGTCAAAGGTATTAACAAAGAGATTAAATGGCAGTGCATCTACAGAACTGGAGGAAGGGCTTCAGTTTAGCCACCAGTGCAGAGATGTCTTCAAGACACAGGTTTAAAAGAGGACCACAATTGGAAGGGAGGTTCAGTTGGAGATGAGTTACACAAAGAAAGTGGTGGGATATTAGGCTTTTTGTCCCTGACCTTATTGATAAGAAAGTTCAAAAAGTCATTGCTGTTTCCTTTACAGAGCACAGGAATAGCCATAGTAGCAGGGGACACAATGGAGTTAATAGTATCAAACAGCACAAGTATTCTTTGTTGGATGTAATCAGTTGTGAAAAATACTTAGTTCTTGCCTCCTTGATAGTTTTGTTCGGAAAGACATGAGACCCCTCAGATGCAGTCTATGGACTTCAGGCTGAGTAGATTACCAAAGATGCTCAATTTTGCGACAGGATCTTTTCAGATTCCTGATATTGTTATCAATCCAGGGCCACGACAGATTTCAAGAGACATTATTGCATTTTAGCAGTGCCACCTGATCGAGAAGAGAACCACATGTGAATTAAAACAATGCATTAGGTCATGCTGTGGGCGGGGCCTGGTACATGTTGTTTAAAGTTCATAGATAAAGGTTCTATTGCTGGGCTGGACAAGTCATTGTTAATGTGCAGGTTAAAGTCTCCCAGAATTAAAACTTTTTCAAGTTTTATTATAGACGTCAAAAAGTCATTCAAATCTTTAAAAAAAACACCAGCATGGCCAGGAAGACGGTAGATCAAACATCAATAAAACATGTTAGAGGAGCAAACTTTGATCATTTGAAATGCAAAAGAGGAGAAGCTGTCAGTGTTCATCATTCTGCATGTGTCACTGTCCCAGGACACGGTAGCAAGACCATCGAGAGCTGCACACCCTGCAGGGCGCAGCTCCTTCAGGTGGGTAAACTCTCCATCTCTTTGCCACGTATCAGTAAGAAACATAAAATCCAGTATGTCTCTGGTGAACTCATTTAGTGAGAAAGATCTATTTGCTATGGAGCGAGCATTCAGGAGTCCAATCCGACCCCGGTGAGGTAGATGACGTTGCTGCGCTTGTGACAGCTGAGTACAGTGGGATTGGCCTCATCCATCTTCCTCAACCTGACCCCCAGCTGTTATGGCATGCCGGCTTGTTCATCGATGTAAACACGGAGCTCCAGGATAATCCCAATTGTCTGGCGGCTCGGCTGCAGGACTGCGACTCTGAATGTTGAGAGGGCAGCAGAGAAGACATGTTTCTAAACACATCCCGCTGGAGCAGCCACCAGGAGCTCTTGTTCAGATGAGAGAAGCCACCAGCTGTCCATGCGACGTGCTTTGTCTTCACCTGGACGTTGGTCCTACAGCTTCTTCTCCTCACCCTCTTTTTAGGATTACCAACAGCGGGTGTTCTGGAGAGGTGGGTGCGCACACAACCGGTGGTGGAAATGCGTGTTTGTAGCTGTCCCAGTCCTGAAACAGACGCTCCATTGAATCCTTTGTTAAATGGAGAGTCACAAGGTTCGGACAGCATGGGCACGGGCGCCGAGCATTAGGGCTGACATGACCACATAGCTCACGACAAAAAATACAAATAGCCTGCAGCATTGCAGCCGTAGAGCAGTGACGTGCACACACAGGCGCCATCTTGGAATTAAAAAAGTAATACTCATTGGGTTGTATCGAGGACCTTTTTCTGAGTACGAGTATGAGTACTCCATGCAGTATCAGACCTCCTGTCATATTGCACATAAAACATGAAGGTCGACCCAAAGGGACAACGTGGGCCCCTCCTCCTCTTCCTCCTGTGAGCCCACCACCGACAGAGGCTACCGTAGCAGTCGAGTGCAGTGTGGATTGGGTGGCAGTTGACGGCAGGGGCCTCAACGCCCCGATCCCCAGACACAGAATCTGTTTTTTGGGGCATGGAACGTGACCTCGCTGGGGAGGAAGAAGCCCGAGCTTGTTCAAGAGGTTGATAGATACCATCTAGACATAGTCAGGCTAACCTCCAAGCACAGTTTGGACTCTGGAACCCAGGTTCTCGATGGGCTGGACTCTCCACTTTTCTGGAGTTGCCCACAGTGAGAGGTGGCGGGCTGGCATGAGCTTGCTTATTGCCCCACAGCTCAGCCACCATGTGTTGGAGTTCACCCCGGTGAATGAGAGGGTCGCGTCCCTATGTCTTCGGGTAGGGGAAAGGTTTCTGACGGTTATCTCGGCCTATGGACTGAACAGCAGTTCAGAGTACCCAACCTTAATGGAGTCCCTGGGAGGGGTGCTGGATAGTGCTCCAACTGGGGACTCCATTGTTCTACTGGGGGACTTCAACGCCCACGTGGGCAATGACAGTGAGACTTGGAAGGGGTTGATTGGGAAGAACGGCCTCCCCGATCTGAACCCAACCGATTTTCTGTTATGGGACTTCTGTGCTAGCCACAGTTTGTCCATAATGAACATCACATTCGAGCACAGGGGTGTCCATAAGTGCACATGGCACTAGGAATCCCTAGGCCGGAGGTCAATGATAGACTTTGTGGTTGTGTCATCTGATCTCCGGCCACATGTCTTGGACACTCGGGTAAAGAGAGGGACAGAGCTGTCAACTGATCACCACCTGGTGATGAGTTGGATGCATTGGACAGAGAGGAGACCAGACAGACTTGGCAGGCCCAAACATGTCATGAGGGTCTGTTAGGAACGCATGGCCAAGCCCTCTGTCCGAGCAGTCTTCAACTCCCAACTCTCACGGATCCCAGGGGAGGCTGGATACATTGAGTCCGAAAGGACCATGCACCTTCCATTGTCAAAGCTTCTACTTGGAGCTGTGGCCGCAGGGTCTCTGCTGCCTGTCGTGGCAGCAACCCCCGAACCCGGTGGTGGAAACTGGAAGTAAGGGATGCCGTCAAGCTGAAGACGGAGTCCTATCAGGCGTTGTTAGCTCATATGACTCCCGAGGCAGCTGAACGCTACCGTCAGACCAAGCCTATTGCAGCCATGGCCGTGGTGGAGGCAAAAACTCGGGTCTGAGAGGAGTTCGGGGAGGCCATGGAGGAGGCCTATCAGTTGACACTGAGAAAATTCTTGCAAACCGTCTGGCGCCTCAGGAGGGGAAAGCAGTTTTTCACCAAGACTGTTTACAGTGGAAGTGGGGAGCTGCTGACCTCAACTGGAGATGTGGTTGGGCGGTGGAAGGAATACTTTGAGGACCTCCTCAATCCCATCATCACGTCTTCCATTGAGGAAGCAGAGGCTGGGTTCTCAGAAGTGGCCTCGTCCATTACCCAAGCTGAAGTCACCGAGGTTGTTGTGAAGCTCCTCGGTGGCAAGGCACCGCGAGTACATGAAATTTGCCCAGAGTTCCTTAAGTCTCTGAACGTGCAGGGACTGTGGTTGACCCGTCTCTGCAACATTGCGTGGCAGTTGGACTGCCAGACCGGGGTGGTGGACCCTCTTTTCAAGAAAGGGGATCGGCTGGTGTGTTCCACCTACAGGGGGATCACATTCCTCAGCCTCCCCAGGAAAGTCTATTCCAGGGTACTGGAGAGAAGGATCTGGTGGTTAGTCGAACCTCGGACCCAAGAGGAACAATGCGGTTTTCGTTCTGGTCGTAGAACACTGGACCAGCTCTATACTGCCCACCAGGTGTTCGAAGGTTCATGAGAGTTCGCCCAGCCAGTGCACATGTGTTTTGTGGATCTGGAAAAGGCATTTGACCATGTCCCTCGGGAGGTCCTGTGGGGGGGCTGCTCCGGGAGTATGTAGTTCAGGGCCCTTTGTTAAGGGCTGTTCGGTCCCTGTATGCCCAGAGCAGGAGTTTGGTTCACATTGCCGGGAAGAGCTCGGAGAAGAGCTGCTTCTTCTCCATATCCAGACGAACCAGCTGAGGTGACTTGGGCATCTGTTTCGGATGCCCCCCGGACACCTCCCCAGGGAGGTATTCCGGGCATATCCCTCCTGGTCTTGGGGCAGACCTCGGGCACACTGGAGGGACTATGTCTCTCGGCTGGCCTGGGAACGCCTTCAGATCCCACCAGAAAAGCTCGAGGAATTGTCTGAGGTGAGGGAAGGCTGGGCAACCCTGCTTAGACTGCTGTCTCTGCGATCCGGCCCCAGATAAGTGGCAGATAATGGATGTTTGGATGGTGGAACATGAATGTTCATACTGAGCCAGTCTGCAGAACTGCGTTCTGCTTCCCCCTTAACACAGGGTGAACAGCTATGTCTCTGGAACACCCATTGAGCCAAAGAATCCCACCAGCTTTAAATGATCTGCTTCTGACTGGAGGTCAATGGCAGATGAGCCCATTATATACTGAAAGAGGATGAGTGGAAGCAGTGAAAAGTGGCAGGTGTTAGTTTGTAGACATACCTGAGAGCTTGTGGCGTCCTGCTGCATGATGTCATTCCTCTCCGTACTGGAGGACCGTTGGTGGAAACAGGAGCAGCAGCAGCCAGCTTCATCTCCACTGATGGAGTCCAGCTGGTCGGGCCACAGCTCAATGTCTTCATCTGTCAAACAGGGGGGGATTTGGTGGGTCTTCAAGCACTTTGGTGAAGACATCACCGCTCTATGAGGCTTTTCAGAGGCTCTGATCAAAACAAGATCATCATGTAATATGTTCTTGTTCAAAGCATTTTTCTGGACTTGGAGGCAGGTCCATGACTGCAGTGCTCTGATGGGAGAGGAAGTGTCCAGGAGAAAGACATTGGGAGCACTGCTATGTTTGGACTGGTCCATATAGGGGACGTCCTTCCTGTGGACAATGTGGGAAGATGGGCTTGAAGGCATCTGAAGAGACACAGATCGGCCGGACCTCTTGGTGTTGGGGGTTGCAGGGTTGGAAGTGATAGGATCAGCAGCACAGACTGATGTATTCTGACAGGCAGCTTCCTGTCCTGAGGGGTGCTGATTGTCTGAGGTGTCAACGGCGCCAGACTCTTCAGAAACAGGGGCTGAGTTGGAAAGCTGAATGGGTTCTGCCCAGTAGACTTTTCCTTCAGCCTCAAGCTGCTGAAGAAATGCTTGCATGTCTCCTGTTTCACTGTCTGAACCATCAACGGAGGTTTCAAACACCAGGTCTAAACTGTCAATCTCTGTCAGATGGTTAGCTTTAGCTGCAGCGGTGAGGTTTGATCCTTCATCTGGAACAATCAGGACACTCCTAGGTGATTCATGCGGTCTACTATCAACGGCCATTTGACAAAGACTTTTTGGCTCACCTGACGAGACAGTCGAGGGGGCCATCTGATGGCTTTCTGTTTGGTAGTGTTCTGCTTCAGGGAAGGGCCAGGAGCTTTCCTTCACCAAGGAACAGCTTCCTGTGTCTGAGATGCTAACAGAAGACGCTTCATTTTCCACTTTATTTGTTTCCTTATCTGGTTTCTGCTTTGTGTCCTCAATGTGGTCCTCTGAATCCAAAGGGGTGCGATCCATTTCAACATAAGGGCAGTCCTGGGTCAGAGAGTTACTACGACAAATACTTTGTCTTTGTTCTTGGGGAAGAACAGTCTGTTGTTGATTCTTGTGTGCTGGTTGTTTGGAGTCCAATACCTTCCCAACTGCTGAATCCATGAGGACTTCGGTGTCAGCAGACTGTGAAGATGACACAGCTTGATCCACTGCGCCTGAACGATTCAGAGGAAGGGCGGAAGCTTTGGTCCAACCTTCCTCTAACTTGGCCAAGTGGTGCTGAAGAAGAGATGTTTCTGAGAGACTCTGTTTGGGAGCCTGGAAGGAGGAAGAAGCTCGTTCATCCTCACACTCGGCATTCTTGCTTTGTGAATCGCAGGCTGTTCTTCCACCTGAATACAGTGAATCGTTTTGATTGGGTGGCGGACTGTGCCTGCTGGATTCAATGACTGAGCAACAATCAAAAGATGGCGGACAGTGAACTTTGTGACCTGCAGCATAGTCTAAAGTGGTCAAAGTGGAGACTGGAAGGGAGGAGATACCAGTTGCAGGAACCTTCTGGATAGGCATCTTCACTGGAAGATTTGCTGTTGAAAAATAAAAGAGACTGTCCAGGTTCAACGGGGAAGGGTGATGGGCTGTTTGTGGAGTGATGCTGGAGCTTTCATAATCATGAGGAAGAGAAGAAAGACCTGAGGACGGAGCATCTGGGTCTACATGAGCAGACGTTCTGATCCCTCCCATCACCAGAGCCTTTTCCATGATGGACAGAGGGAGCGGAGGAGTGGCAGGTGAAGTAGGACGACGTGCAGCAGGTGTGTGACTTCCACTTTGTGATTCAGGTGAGGGAGAACAAACCAATAGCGAGCAAGCAGCAGGGGTCAACAGCTGCTGGTCAGACAGAGGGAAGCTGAATGAGGTCACTTCTTGAGGAGACTCGACGTCTGTCTGTCCAAGTTGTGAAGGGTTAACAGCCGAGGGAGGGGGTGGAGGGACCAGGGGGGAGGCTGCAGGAGACCATCTATGCTCTTCACTGCCCCCCACTGGCAAACTGCCACCTGCCTGTAAAAACATATATTATAGACTGTAAGACAGAAACACACACACACACACACACACACACACACACACACACACACACACACATTGAGCAGACCTTGCTTCTTGCGGACAGCAGCTGAAGGACGACTGGCTCTTTGAGATAATGTCTGCAGTCCGACTGGTTTGTGCTCATTAGACTTCTTGTCTCTGTAAAACAGAACAGTGAATATTTAAACATTAAAGATCCAGAGTAACTCCAGATTAATCAAAATGTGGCCTGTGGTCCCTGTGCAGTCAGAGTGTTCAGTCTGTGTGTGTGTGTGTGTGTGTGTGTGTGTGTGTGTGTGTGTGTGTGTGTGTGTGTGTGTGTGTGTGTGTGTGTGTGTGTGTGTGTGTGTGCGTGCATGCGTGTGCTTCATAGATACCGAGATGTTCTGCTCCTCCAGCGTTGGTCCCACTGACAGACGTTTCATCAAAACTGATCTAGATCGAGAAGCAAAGCAGCCAACAATGGGAACATGAGGAAACAACAACAATAAACACGTTAACAATAAACATATTAACAATAAAGAGGTTCTAATAGAAGGTGAAGATCTGGAGTGTGATTCTATGAGAAGGTGATGATCCGTTGTTCCAGTATTGAGGTTCGTCTCTTGGTCCTTCCAGCCAGAACCTTTCCAGAGTCTTTCCCAAGAGGCTGAAGTGACACCCTGATCCAACTCTGCTCCCTGTCTGGACCAGTGGACCACCTCCTGGTCTGCCAGTCAGATGGTCCAGTACCCAAGGTCCGGTACCCAAGGTCCGGTACCCAAGGTCCAGTACCCGAGGTCCAGTACCTGAGGTCCAGTACTCAAAAGTAACATAATGTAAAGTAACTGTTTGTATATCCGATGGGTGAAACAGTTTGTAAAAAGTACAGCAAGCGATAAACCCTCCATACAATACCTAATACATTGCAATGAAGTAGAAAACGTGTTTTTCTCAGCTTGTGAACGTTTTAGAGAAGTGAGGTTTTCACAGGACGGCCAAAGTACCAACATATAATATAAAGCAACATGATGCATTACTGTTGTTATATTAGTATCGAAAGTTGTTAAAAATAGCGCAACCTTAATCAGTTGTAGTAAAGAAATTAACATATATCAAATGCATCCATTGATAAAAGTGGCTGCTTTTAATTTTCTCTTTTATTTCAGTTTCTTTTTTAATATGGTTATGTGTTTACATTTGCTATGTATTTCATAGTGGAAAGGCAAGTCAGTCAAAGTTGCTATTGTGGTTCCTGTGTGGGAACCTGCTCACTCCCTGCTCTCTGATGATGTTTCCGTTGACATGCAACGTTTATAGGTAGTTTTATATAAGATATCTTGTCTTGTGCTGTTTGGTTTTGTTGTCTTGTTCTTTCACACAATGTTGAGCTCAAATGTCTGTAAGGTTTTGAAGCCAAAAATGTATTATTCTTTTCATTACTTCACAAAAGATCCACCTTGGAGAGGTCAACAGGAGCACCTCACCATGAGGTCCATCTGACCTCCACCGGGGACCAGGACCAGACCGCCACCAGGAAACTGGTCCAGACCTCCACCAGGGACATGGACCAGGTCAGTCTGACCTCCACCGGGGACCAGGACCAGACCGCCACCAGGGAACTGGTCCAGACCTCCACCAGGGAACTGGACCAGGTCAGTATGACCTCCACCAGGGAACAGGACTAGGCCAGCCCAGAAGCCTCAGGCCCGGCCCCCTGAAAAGCCCCGTTTCCACCGCACAAAAAGTGCCGGCCTAGACCGGTTTAAACCGCTCCGGTTCGCGTGTCACCACATGAATGCGGACTGGACCGCTCCAGACCGCTCCAAAGGCGACCGCTTTTCCGCTCCCCATCCGTTGGGGTGCCGGGGACCATGGAACGGGTCTGAGGTTGAGGAGCTGTCTGCTGATTGGTCAGTGATTTACGACACGCCCTCAATATTTTAATGTGTCGGCTGAATCCTCTGCTGTCAGTGTGGTCAGCTGTGCTCTGGTTGTTTTGATTTTCATTTTCTTTTCTTTGCTGCTCAACTTTGTGGTGAAAGAGCGACTTGAGGCAGGGGGGGACCGGGGGGAGGGACTTTGCATCACATTGGAGCTTTCTGTTTGCAGCATAGCGCTTGCTGTGGCGTGGATGCGCGTCCGGGAGTCTGGAGCTTTCGGCTCCGGCGCTGACCGCGCTCCGGCAGCTCCACTTTCCAGAGGCGGTCAGCGTTCTGTTCAGCCGCGGTCAGTGGCGCTTTATCGCGGGGACGGACCGCGGAAGCGATGAAAAGGAGCTCGGAGCTCGGCGCCTCCGTGTTCCGGCGCTGAGCTGCCGGACCGCGATCAGCGCCGGAGTGGAGAACCTCCTGCGTTTGAGCAGAAAGCTCAGACTCCCGTGTCTGTGCCTCAGCCAACCGGGGGGAACGCTCCGGCCACTTGCCCCGCACCCGAGCGCTCGAGTGCGGGGCACGTCGCCCCAAGCCGCCGGCAAGTGGCCGGAGGTTTCGCTCTCTTAAGCTCCTCTCTGCAGTGGAAACGCAACCCAAAATTTCGGTCGGGGTCTCTATTCCGTACCGCTCCGTACCGCTCCGTACCGCTCCGCTCCATCCCGGCACTTGTTTGCGGTGGAAACGGGGCTTAAGAAGGGACTATAATTTAACAAGCCCTGATAAGTGGCTGCTCGACTCACCTCTTCCATTTCAAAAGATTCCTCAGCTTGTTTCTTCTTCAGTAAACGATGGGCCACTGGCTCCACCCCCACAGAAAAAAAATGCTGGGCCGCTTGCTCTGCCTCCACAGCAAGTAAACACCGGGCCACTGGCTCCACGGCCACAGCAAAACCACAATGACTCAAGGACTCTTCAGCTGCTTCTTCTGCCAGACGACACAAACTGGAGGGGTCTGCTGCAACGCCGGACAGGAAGGAGCGCCTGTGAGGCTGCTGAGACTCAGGGTCAGGTCCAGGTGGAGGATTGATGGTGCCAGATCTGGGTGGAGAAGTGATAGTGCCAGGTCCGGGTGGAGGACTGATGGTGCCTGGTCTGGGTGGAGAAGTTATGGTGCCAGGTGCAGATGGAGGAGTGATGGTGTCAGATCTGAATAGAGGAGTGATGGTGCCAGGTCTGGGTGGAGGAGGCTGGTTGGCCTGGCTGAGGGATTTCTTGCAGACCCGCCGGAGGAGCTTTCCGTAGCTCCGTCTCCTGGCCTGCGATTCAGCAGAGTGCTGTTTGGGCAGAGGCGCTCTGAAGGGGGAGGAGCCCACCAGGGAAGAGAATGCGGTAGACACCTGCTGGAGGACCTCCACTTGTCTGAAACGATCTGAAACACAGGAGAAACACACGTCTGAAACTGTTCCTGTGACATGCCAACATGGTGAAGGAAAAAAAACATGTTCTTCCCACATCACCTGAAACAGGAAACTCTCAGTTGGTCCTTTGATTCAGTTTCATTTCTACTTTGTGTCACATGAAGGTTTCACTTTTCTTTATCCACATATTTAGAGCTCGAACCTCACAGGGAGGAGCTCCTGGGCTCAAACACATGCTGGGCCCGTTCTGAGGGCTTTTCCAGTAGGTCCAGGGTCAGCTTTAGCATCACTTCTTTCTCTCGAGCCCCTGAACTATCAGGGGCTAAACTGGTGCTAAGCTTGCCCCGCATCGTTGCTTGACCAGAGCGGGGCCTGACGTTTCATCAGCTGGAGGCGGAGTTATCTCTGGAGTTACCACGAGATAGAGCAGCTCAGGTTGGTTTAAACTAGAAAATCACGTTACTGTCTAGATCAGGGGTCTCAAACTCCGGTCCTCGAGGGCCGCAGCCCTGCATGTTTTCCATGTTTCCCTCCCCTGAATGTCCAGATGGTTCATCACCACATTCAACATAACGCCAGATAATGAGCTGCTCATTGCAATCAGCTGTGAGGAAGCAGGGAGACATGCAAAACGTGCAGGGCTGCGGCCCCTGGAGGACCGGAGTTTGAGACCCCTGATCAAGATAGAGCTGCTCAGGCTGGTTTAATCTAGAAAATCATGTTACTGTCTGGATAGGTAATCTGGACCAGAGGACCCAGGTCAGACCAAAGGACCAGAGGAACCAGGTTAGATCAGAGGACCCAGGTCAGACCAGAGCACCAGAGGGTCAGACCAGAGGACACTCCAGTGGACAGAGAGCTGAAGTGGACTTACTGCTGACGTCTGGGTTCTCCAGGTGGATGCGGTTCTGCTGGGCCTGGAGGAAGACCTGCAGGTTGATCCCTTGGGCCTGGGACTGGTGGCTGATGAAGCGGGCAGGGATTCTGCCGGACAGGTCTGGTTCCTCACAGCCAAAGCCCATTTCCAGGAGCAGCTCCTCCGGGTCCTCCTTCCACAGGTTGAACTTGTCCATGATGCTGGCATCAGCACAATGGCAGCCGTTACACTTAGAGTACTCGGATACTTTCTGACTGACCCGATTTAACATCAGACTCACCTGACTGAACCAGACTGGAACTTCTGGACCTGCTCCACCTGCAAACAGAACTCTGGTGAAAACCTCCTCATTGCTTCTCTCAGCTGTTTCAGTCTATGACCCCATCTGAACAAAATACTGATGAAAAGGCCCATGCACTTATATCAACCTTCATTAGTACATCCAGAGCAGCTCCACCACCATCAACAACCTTCATTAGTACACCCAGAGCAGCTCCACCACCACCAACAACCTTCATTAGTACATCCAGATCAGCTCCACCACCATCAACAACCTTCATTAGTACATCCAGAGCAGCTCCACCACCACCAACAACCTTCATGAATACATCCAGAGCAGCTCCACCACCATCAACAACCTTCATGAATACATCCAGAGCAGCTCCACCACCACCAACAACCTTCATTAGTACATCCAGAGCAGCTCCACCACCATCAACAACCTTCATTAGTACATCCAGAGCAGCTCCACCACCATCAACAACCTTCATTAGTACATCCAGAGCAGCTCCACCACCATCAACAACCTTCATTAGTACACCCAGAGCAGCTCCACCACCACCAACAACCTTCATTAGTACACCCAGAGCAGCTCCACCACCATCAACAACCTTCATTAGTACATCCAGAGCAGCTCCACCACCATCAACAACCTTCATTAGTACATCCAGAGCAGCTCCACCACCATCAACAACCTTCATTAGTACACCCAGAGCAGCTCCACCACCATCAACAACCTTCATTAGTACATCCAGAGCAGCTCCACCACCATCAACAACCTTCATTAGTACATCCAGAGCAGCTCCACCACCATCAACAACCTTCATTAGTACATCCAGAGCAGCTCCACCACCATCAACAACCTTCATTAGTACACCCAGAGCAGCTCCACCACCATCAACAACCTTCATTAGTACATCCAGAGCAGCTCCACCACCATCAACAACCTTCATTAGTACATCCAGAGCAGCTCCACCACCATCAACAACCTTCATTAGTACATCCAGAGCAGCTCCACCACCATCAACAACCTTCATGAATACATCCAGAGCAGCTCCACCACCATCAACAACCTTCATTAGTACATCCAGAGCAGCTCCACCACCATCAACAACCTTCATTAGTACATCCAGAGCAGCTCCACCACCATCAACAACCTTCATTAGTACATCCAGAGCAGCTCTCAGAAAGAAGAAGAGCTCCTACCGTAGAAACCGCTGGATGTTCTCAGCTGCTGGTCACCATATAAAGACGCTGGAAGGAAATAAAGATGTGAGGAGGAGAGCAACATCGAGAGGAAGAATATAGTAGAGTAGAGTCGAGTCAAGCAGAGCAGAGCATCATGTCTCCAGCTATATTAGGAAAGACTCTGTCCTGTCTTTCCTCCAGCCAACCCAGGATTTATGTTTCCATACTGTGTGTGTGTGTGTGTGAATGTGTGTGTGTGTGCGTGCGTGCGTGCGTGCGTGCGTGCGTGTGTGTGTGTTTATTAAACAGTGCTGCTCCTTGTGATCAAGCAGAGCTCCAGTGTTCTCCCCTCAGAGCTGCTCAACAGTAACAAACATGAAAGAAAACAGTTTGGCTGCTTTGCAAGTGAACCTCTGGATCTCCCTGCTGGTGCTGACAGATAAAGCAAGAGGTTTGTGCTTGTAGAGACGAGTCCTGGACAAGACACTATGTAGCGGAGCCACGCCGGCCACGCGCTGCTGAGGCTCTGAGGAGGCGGAGCCACACCAGCCACACACTGCTGAGGCTCTGAGGAGGAGGCAGAGCCACTCCAGCACCACACTGCTGAGGCTCTGAGGAGGCGGAGCCACTCCAGCACCACACTGCTGAGGCTCTGAGGAGGAGGTGGAGCCACTCCAGCACCACACTGCTGAGGCTCTGAGGAGGCGGAGCCACTCCAGCACCACACTGCTGAGGCTCTGAGGAGGCGGAGCCACTCCAGCACCACACTGCTGAGGCTCTGAGGAGGAGGCAGAGCCACTCCAGCACCACACTGCTGAGGCTCTGAGGAGGAGGCAGAGCCACTCCAGCACCACACTGCTGAGGCTCTGAGGAGGCGGAGCCACTCCAGCACCACACTGCTGAGGCTCTGAGGAGGAGGCGGAGCCACTCCAGCACCACACTGCTGAGGCTCTGAGGAGGAGGCAGAGCCATGCCCGCACCACACTCAGCTCAACAGACTCTGTTCAGGGTTTTGCCTGTTTACTGGACATGTTCACTAGAGACATGGCATCTTTACATTGTTTGTGTTTTATAGACTTAAAACTTTGTGTTTGATGAAACTTGTTGAAGATTGAAGTTTTAGGGCTCTAAAACGTTAAATACTGGAGAACATTAGTAGATTTTAAAGGTTGAACTTCATGACAGAACTATGTGAATAGAGTTCATTCATTAAACAGGAGCCAGAGTGTGGAGGTCCAGTCTGCAGCAGCCACTTCATTCAGAGTTTGCTGATTGCAAAAATAACAGGCTCCAGTAGTAACAGGCTCCAGTGGTAACAGCCTCCAGCACTAATAGCCTCCTGCAGTAACAGCCTCCAGCAGAAGCAGGCTCCAGTAGTAACAGGCTCCAGTAGCAACAGGCTCCAGCAGAAGCAGGCTCCAGTAGTAACAGGCTCCAGTAGCAACAGGCTCCAGCAGAAGCAGGCTCCAGTAGTAACAGGCTCCAGCAGTAACAGGCTCCAGCAGTAACAGGCTCCAGTAGTAACAGGCTCCAGTAGTAACAGGCTCCAGCAGTAACAGGCTCCAGCAGTAACAGGCTCCAGCAGTAACAGCCTCCAGCAGAAGCAGGCTCCAGTAGTAACAGGCTCCAGTAGCAACAGGCTCCAGCAGAAGCAGGCTCCAGTAGTAACAGGCTCCAGCAGTAACAGGCTCCAGTAGTAACAGGCTCCAGTAGTAACAGGCTCCAGCAGTAACAGGCTCCAGTAGTAACAGGCTCCAGTAGTAACAGGCTACAGCAGTAACAGGCTCCAGCAGTAACAGGCTACAGCAGTAACAGGCTCCAGCAGTAACAGGCTCCAGTAGTAACAGGCTCCAGCAGTAACAGGCTCCAGCAGTAACAGGCTCCAGCAGTAACAGGCTACAGCAGTAACAGGCTCCAGCAGTAACAGGCTCCAGCAGTAACAGGCTCCAGCAGTAACAGGCTCCAGCAGTAACAGGCTACAGCAGTAACAGGCTCCAGCAGTAACAGCCTCCAGCAGAAGCAGGCTCCAGTAGTAACAGGCTCCAGTAGCAACAGGCTCCAGCAGAAGCAGGCTCCAGTAGTAACAGGCTCCAGCAGTAACAGGCTCCAGTAGTAACAGGCTCCAGTAGTAACAGGCTCCAGCAGTAACAGGCTCCAGTAGTAACAGGCTCCAGTAGTAACAGGCTACAGCAGTAACAGGCTCCAGCAGTAACAGGCTACAGCAGTAACAGGCTCCAGCAGTAACAGGCTCCAGCAGTAACAGGCTCCAGTAGTAACAGGCTCCAGCAGTAACAGGCTCCAGCAGTAACAGGCTCCAGCAGTAACAGGCTCCAGTAGTAACAGGCTCCAGCAGTAACAGGCTCCAGTAGTAACAGGCTCCAGCAGTAACAGGCTCCAGTAGTAACAGGCTCCAGCAGTAACAGGCTCCAGTAGTAACAGGCTTCAGTAGTAACAGGCTTCAGTAGTAACAGCCTCCAGCAGTAACAGACTCCAGTAGTAGCAGGCTTCAGTAGTAGCAGGCTTCAGTAGTAACAGGCTTCAGTAGTAACAGGCTCCAGCAGTAACAGACTCCGTAACCTCCTCCTGACCTACACCCCCGGCCTCCACGACCTCCCCCTTATCTACACCCCCAACCTGCATCACCTCCTCCTGAGCTACATCCCCAGCCTCCACCACCTCCTCTTAAGCTATACTCCCAGCTTCCATCGCCTCCTTCTGACCTACGCCCCCAGCCTCCATTACCTCTTGCTGAGCGACACCCCCGGCCTCCATCACCTCCTCCTGAGCTACACATCCGGCCTCTACCACCTCCAACACCTCCTCGTGAGCGCCACTGTGTGGCTGCTGAATATGGTCCATTTGGTGAAGAAATGTCCCGTCGAAGGACAAATGAAGAACTAATAATAAATTAACTACTGTCAATCTGTCCTATGTAGTGAATGTCTGCTCCAACCAGTCTGCAGCACAGACATATGCGAGGAGATCCTTCACTATATGTACAGCCTAGTCTACATCATATTGTCTACACTCTATGGTCAACACCATATAGTGGATGATCGACTAGAGTAGGTCTGCTGTGTAAACATACACAATCGTTAGAAGTCTACTACTATATATCTATGTATTGATCTGTATTGAAAATCCCCTCTGCAGACCGAAAGAAAGCATTCTTTCTGCTACGTCACTTCCTCATGCCTCCCAGGCTCCGCCCTCCAGCCCTAACCCTTAGCTTGTCAACAGTACAATATTCCATTTTTTATGGGGGAAAAGTATTAAATTAACATGCAATATGGCGTCATAGGTACTTTAAACTGATAGACTTCAGTTAGAAGAACTGACAGTGTGAATAAGACTGGTGTGTCAGTGACGTCTCTTGTTTTAAATACTGACACTAAGTTTTCTACATCTGTCAAATCATCTCCGACTATCAATGTCACACAACTGAAGCATTTTATGATTGAAAGAAAAAAATACATCTTCGTGTCAAAACGTTGTCAATAAAGGATCAACTACGCACAGGATTTTAACTTTGAATGACTCAAATCTTCTGTCATGCGTTACTGATGCTCTCTGACATGGAGAAGTTACCTGGAGGAGAGCTTGGAGAAATTCATTGGGTGGAAGAGGATCTTCTCGTCATAAAGAAGAAAAGGTGAAAAGCTGAATGAAACTCATCTGCAGCTACAGCTGCTCAGTCAGGCAGTCAGTCACCAGGTGAGCTGATTGAGGAAGTAGCCAGTCGCCAGGTCAGCTTATGGAGGAAGCAGCGTCACAGCAAGAGCTTCTGGAGCTGCTCCCTCCATTTGCATGTAGTTTGAATAGGCGTGGTCCAGGACAGCTGTGGTGTGGTGATCTGTGGAGAGGCCAACAGGAGCACTTCACCATGAGGAGAGGCCAACAAGAACACCTCACCATGAGGAGAGGCCAACAAGAACACCTCACCATGAGGAGAGGCCAACAGGAGCACTTCACCATGAGGAGAGGCCAACAAGAACACCTCACCATGAGGAGAGGCCAACAAGAACACCTCACCATGAGGAGAGGCCAACAGGAGCACTTCACCATGAGGAGAGGCCAACAGGAGCACTTCACCATGAGGAGAGGCCAACAAGAACACCTCACCATGAGGAGAGGCCAACAGGAGCACTTCACCATGAGGAGAGGCCAACAGGAGCACTTCACCATGAGGAGAGGCCAACAAGAACACCTCACCATGAGGAGAGGCCAACAAGAACACCTCACCATGAGGAGAGGCCAACAAGAACACCTCACCATGAGGAGAGGCCAACAGGAGCACTTCACCATGAGGAGAGGCCAACAAGAACACCTCACCATGAGGAGAGGCCAACAGGAGCACCTCACCATGAGGAGAGGCCAACAGGAGCACCTCACCATGAGGAGAGGCCAACAAGAACACCTCACCATGAGGAGAGGCCAACAAGAACACCTCACCATGAGGAGAGGCCAACAAGAACACCTCACCATGAGGAGAGGCCAACAGGACCACTTCACCATGAGGAGAGGCCAACAGGAGCACCTCACCACGAGGAGAGGCCAACAAGAACACCTCACCATGAGGAGAGGCCAACAGGAGCACCTCACCATGAGGAGAGGCCAACAAGAACACCTCACCATGAGGAGAGGCCAACAAGAACACCTCACCATGAGGAGAGGCCAACAAGAACACCTCACCATGAGGAGAGGCCAACAGGAGCACTTCACCATGAGGAGAGGCCAACAGGACCACTTCACCATGAGGAGAGGCCAACAGGAGCACCTCACTATGAGGAGAGGCCAACAGGAGCACCTCACCATGAGGAGAGGTCAGCAGGAGCATTTCATCATGAGAAGAGGCCAACAGGTTGAGGAGAGGCCAACAGGACCACTTCACCATGAGGAGAGGCCAACAGGAGACACCTCACCATGAGGAGAGGCCAACAGGACCACTTCACCATGAGGAGAGGCCAACAAGAACACCTCACCATGAGGAGAGGCCAACAGGAGCACTTCACCATGAGGAGAGGCCAACAGGACCACTTCACCATGAGGAGAGGCCAACAGGAGACACCTCACCATGAGGAGAGGCCAACAGGAGCACTTCACCATGAGGAGAGGCCAACAGGAGACACCTCACCATGAGGAGAGGCCAACAGGAGACACCTCACCATGAGGAGAGGCCAACAAGAACACCTCACCATGAGGAGAGGCCAACAGGAGACACCTCACCATGAGGAGAGGCCAACAGGACCACTTCACCATGAGGAGAGGCCAACAGGAGACACCTCACCATGAGGAGAGGCCAACAAGAACACCTCACCATGAGGAGAGGCCAACAGGAGACACTTCACCATGAGGAGAGGCCAACAGGACCACTTCACCATGAGGAGAGGCCAACAAGAACACCTCACCATGAGGAGAGGCCAACAGGAGCACCTCACCATGAGGAGAGGCCAACAGGACCACTTCACCATGAGAAGAGGCCAACAGGAGACACCTCACCATGAGGAGAGGCAGACAGGACCACTTCACCATGAGGAGAGGCCAACAGGACCACTTCACCATGAGGAGAGGCCAACAGGAGACACCTCACCATGAGGAGAGGCCAACAAGAACACCTCACCATGAGGAGAGGCCAACAGGAGACACTTCACCATGAGGAGAGGCCAACAGGACCACTTCACCATGAGGAGAGGCCAACAAGAACACCTCACCATGAGGAGAGGCCAACAGGAGCACCTCACCATGAGGAGAGGCCAACAGGAGCACCTCACCACGAGGAGAGGCCAACAGGAGCACTTCACCATGAGGAGAGGCCAACAAGAACACCTCACCATGAGGAGAGGCCAACAGGAGCACCTCACCATGAGGAGAGGCCAACAGGAGCACCTCACCATGAGGAGAGGCCAACAAGAACACCTCACCATGAGGAGAGGCCAACAAGAACACCTCACCATGAGGAGAGGCCAACAGGAGCACTTCACCATGAGGAGAGGCCAACAGGAGACACCTCACCATGAGGAGAGGCCAACAGGAGCACTTCACCATGAGGAGAGGCCAACAGGAGACACCTCACCATGAGGAGAGGCCAACAGGACCACTTCACCATGAGGAGAGGTCAGCAGGAGCATTTCATCATGAGAAGAGGCCAACAGGTTGAGGAGAGGCCAACAGGACCACTTCACCATGAGGAGAGGCCAACAGGACCACTTCACCATGAGGAGAGGCCAACAGGAACATCTCACCATGAGGAGAGGCCAACAGGAACACCTCACCATGAGGAGAGGCCAACAGGAGCACTTCACCATGAGGAGAGGCCAACAGGACCACTTCACCATGAGGAGAGGCCAACAAGAACACCTCACCATGAGGAGAGGCCAACAGGAGCACTTCACCATGAGGAGAGGCCAACAGGAGCACTTCACCATGAGGAGAGGCCAACAGGAACACCTCACCATGAGGAGAGGCCAACAGGAGCACTTCACCATGAGGAGAGGCCAACAGGAGACACCTCACCATGAGGAGAGGCCAACAGGAGACACCTCACCATGAGGAGAGGCCAACAAGAACACCTCACCATGAGGAGAGGCCAACAAGAACATCTCACCATGAGGAGAGGCCAACAGGAGACACTTCACCATGAGGAGAGGCCAACAGGAGCACTTCACCATGAGGAGAGGCCAACAGGACCACTTCACCATGAGGAGAGGCCAACAAGTACACCTCACCATGAGGAGAGGCCAACAGGAGACACTTCACCATGAGGAGAGGCCAACAGGACCACTTCACCATGAGGAGAGGCCAACAGGAGACACCTCACCATGAGGAGAGGCCAACAGGACCACTTCACCATGAGGAGAGGCCAACAGGAGACACCTCACCATGAGGAGAGGCCAACAGGACCACTTCACCATGAGGAGAGGCTAACAGGAGACACCTCACCATGAGGAGAGGCCAACAGGAGCACTTCACCATGAGGAGAGGCCAACAGGAGACACCTCACCATGAGGAGAGGCTAACAGGAGACACCTCACCATGAGGAGAGGCTAACAGGAGACACCTCACCATGAGGAGAGGCCAACAGGAGCACTTCACCATGAGGAGAGGCTAACAGGAGACACCTCACCATGAGGAGAGGCCAACAGCAGCACCTCACCATGAGGAGAGGCTAACAGGAGACACCTCACCATGAGGAGAGGCTAACAGGAGACACCTTACCATGAGGAGAGGCTAACAGGAGACACCTCACCATGAGGAGAGGCTAACAGGAGACACCTCACCATGAGGAGAGGCCAACAGGAGACACCTCACCATGAGGAGAGGCTAACAGGAGACACCTCACCATGAGGAGAGGCCAACAGGAGACACCTCACCATGAGGAGAGGCTAACAGGAGACACCTCACCATGAGGAGAGGCCAACAAGAACACCTCACCATGAGGAGAGGCCAACAAGAACACTTCACCATGAGGAGAGGCCAACAAGAACACCTCACCATGAGGAGAGGCCAACAGGACCACTTCACCATGAGGAGAGGCCAACAGGAGACACTTCACCATGAGGAGAGGCCAACAGGAGACACCTCACCATGAGGAGAGGCCAACAGGAGACACCTCACCATGAGGAGAGGCCAACAGGAGACACCTCACCATGAGGAGAGGCCAACAGGACCACCTCACCATGAGGAGAGGCCAACAGGAGACACCTCACCATGAGGAGAGGCTAACAGGACCACCTCACCATGAGGAGAGGCCAACAGGAGACACCTCACCATGAGGAGAGGCTAACAGGACCACCTCACCATGAGGAGAGGCCAACAGGAGACACCTCACCATGAGGAGAGGCCAACAGGACCACCTCACCATGAGGAGAGGCCAACTGGAGACACCTCACCATGAGGCCTCTGAACGTCTCCACCAACTTTGATGTTCCTTCACAAAATCACTGGTTTCAGACAATATAAGAAAAAACTCTGAACATTACTGTGGTTTTTTGAGCTGAATTATTGATTTTATTGAAGTAAAATCATTCAGCATTACTGGTTCTGAGAACTCACATGGTATGGTGGTCTTTGGTAGTCTATGGTGGTCTATGGTATCTATGGTGGTCTATGCAGGCCCGCCCCTGGCCAAGTGGGGGCCCTAAGCAGGATTTTATTTTGGGGGCCCCCTTCCAATAACATAATAATAAATATTATTATTATTATTACTATTATTATTGTATTGACGTTTGGAAGCCATCTCTCTCTCTCTCTCTCTCTCTCTCTCCTCTCTACCTGTAAACAACTGCCTGCCGGCCCATCTGACCGCTGATTGGTCAGATGGTGACGCTTCGCGCTTTCAATCATTGCGTCTCTTTTCTCTCTCTCTCTCTCTCTCTCTCTCTCTCACTCTCTCTCTCTCACTCTCACTCTCTCTCTCTCTCTCCCTCCCTCCCTCCCCCCCCTCTCTCTCTCTCTCTCTCTCTCTCTCTCTCTCTCTCTCTCTCTCCCTCCCTCCCTCCCTCTCTCCCTCCCTCTCTCTCTCTCTCTCTCTCTCTCTCCCTCCCTCCCTCCCTCTCTCTCTCTCTCCCTCTCTCTCTCTCGCCTCAGGATGACTTGGTGGTGGTGTTCTACGCGCCTCTCGACAAAATGCAGCGCATCCTTTGCGCATTAGCAGAGAATGATGATACTTTATTGATCCCGAGGGAAATTCAATTCACTTGCACAAAATGTGGCCCCCCATGGATCGCGGGGCCCTACGCACAGCGCGTGTTCTGCGTGTAGGGAGGGGGGGCCTGGGTCTATGGTAGTCTATGATGGTCTATGCTGTTCTATGGTAGTCTATGGTGGTCTATAGTGTTTATGGTGGTCTATGCTGTTCTATGGTAGTCTATGGTGGTCTATGGTGTTTATGGTCTAATGGTCTAGATTTATATAGCGCCTTCTAACCACACTGAGTGCAGTCCTAAAGCGCTTTACATATCAGTCATTCACCCATTCACGCTCACATTCACACACCAATGGGACAGAGCTGCCATGCAAGGCGCTAGTCGACCACTGGGAGCAATTTAGGGTTCAGTGTCTTGCCCAAGGACACTTCGACTCATAGACCAGTGTAGACTGGGATCGAACCTCCGACCTCTCACTCCGAAAGACGACCACTCTACCACCTGAGCCACGGTCGCCCACGTTTATGGTGGTCTACGGTGGTCTATGGGGTCTATGTTGTCTATGGTGGTCTATAGTGTTTATGGTGGTCTACGGTGGTCTATGGGGTCTATGTTGTCTATGGTGGTCTATGGTCCGTGGCGCTGCAAAAGAAACAATGATGGATTGATGACAGTAGATATGTGCTGATAACCATGACAACCATCCTTTTAAAATAAGAGTTATTGACCACTGATGGAATCCACAGTCCAGCCTTCATTAACCCTTTGTTTTCCACCGGCCGTCCCTTGGGCCCCCCAGGATGAGCAACAGAGGAGGAAGAGACAAACATTGGTATAATGTCCAGACAAGCAGCAGTGGAACCAAAAGCAGGATGGGTTGAGACGCTCCAGCAGGTGGCGCCAAAATCCGACATGCCGATATCAATGAAACATTTTTAAAGAGGTTTGTTTGTTTACTGGTCATTTCTCTTTATTTTAACTGTGAAGTACATAAATATCCTTGAACAAGCCCCGAAGGTTAATCTGTTGAATTCACTTACATTTCAGTGATTTTCACATTATGAGCTCAACACATAAACTGTTAAAGGACAAACAGTTTTACTGAGAGATGAAGTGACTCTCGATGAGTCGCTGACATTAAACATAGTCACACATGTACAGGGAGGGCATTCAGGATATGAGCCAGAGCCACAAACAGTATTCAGTGATACCAGACTGTGTACATCACAGTAAAATAACTAATAACATTTTCTAACTAACTTTCTACCATCACAGCTTCTTCTGTAAAATATTTTCATTGTGAACATCCAGGAATGGAACATAAAGTATGACATGCACCATAAGACAACCACATGCAGTAAAAGACTGAACAGCTAACAAACAAACAGGAAAATAATATTCATTCAGAATCATCCAGCTGTTGTAAAATGTTCATAGAGTGAAAAAAAACAGTATATCTACAGAGAAGTGAGGTTTACATTAACAATTCATGGGTCCCGGTTCTGGTCTCCACGTTGGTAGTACCAAGGTCTTCTGCACATGCTCAGTAGAGCCAATCAGAACAAATTTTCATATCATGATTCCCACTCCATATTCTCCTGGACTTGGTACTTTATTTTTGACAGTCACCGTAATAAAAAATCCAACTTGGTACTTTTATTTTGACAGTCACCATAATAACAATCCCACTCGGTAGTTTTATTTTGACAGCTACCATAATAACAATCCAACTTGGTAGTTTCATTTTGACAGTCACCGTAATAAGAATCCGACTCGGTAGTTTAATTTTGACAGTAACCGTAATAACAATCCAGCTTGGTAGTTTTATTTTGACAGTCCCTGTAATAACAATCCAACTTGGTGGTTTTATTTTGACAGTAACCGTAATAACAATCCAGCTTGGTAGTTTTATTTTGACAGTCCCTGTAATAACAATCCAACTTGGTGGTTTTATTTTGACAGTAACCGTAATAACAATCCAGCTTGGTAGTTTTATTTTGACAGTCCCTGTAATAACAATCCAACTTGGTGATTTTATTTTGACAGTAACCGTAATAACAATCCAGCTTGGTAGTTTTATTTTGACAGTCCCTGTAATAACAATCCAACTTGGTGGTTTTATTTTGACAGTAACCGTAATAACAATCCAGCTTGGTAGTTTTATTTTGACAGTCCCTGTAATAACAATCCAACTTGGTAGTTTTATTTTGACAGTCCCTGTAATAACAATCCAACATGGTAGTTTTATTTTGACAGTCACCATAATGACAATCTCACTTGATGGTCTGTCCACTGCAATGTCCATGTTCTCCTGTTGTTAATGTTTAGAACTCATTGTTCTCTGCTGTGTGTGTGTGTGTGTGTGTGTGTGTGTGTGTGTGTGTGTGTGTGTGTGTGTGTGTGTGTGTGTTTTATGTACTAACACAAACAACAGCACCAACTAGTGGTCTAACATGGGAACTACATTGTTTATGGTGTTTCTATCGATAGCCAAACATTCTGATCTGAAAATGCAAAGTGTTTAGACTCTCAGCATTGTGTGAAGTGCTCCAGTGCAGGTCCGGGGTTGCAGTTTCCTGTCACTTGTTTATCAGTGGTGAGCAGGATATCGATCTTTGTGATCGATCACATTCCAATTCCCACCAAGAGCACCAACAGGAAGGGGAGCTGTCCTCCGAGGAACACACTGGTCAGCACAATGTTCAGTCTGGTCTGATGGAACAACAAGAATAATGTTATTGATGAGTTGGTCGTTGATGTTCAGCTGGAAACCTGCTGCTCTTACCCTTGGTGATGTTAGTGGTGCATTGGCTTCTGGAATTCAAAGCGAACATGACAGTTAGTTTGCTAAAGACACAATACCATAACTGATTAATGGGAGGAGCTACCAGGCTAAACCAGGACCAACCGGCTTCACACCAGAACCTGACCCGCCTCTGACTGGGAGGCTCCAGGCCAGGACAACACCCAGGATTCCTACGCTTTGAGTAGCTTGGCTTTGTGTGTCTTTTATTTCAAAATTAGGTCGCACTGTGGTCAGATTAGGTTGCGGGTTCAAATCTGGGCCTTTCTGTGTGGAGCTTGCATGTTGTTAGGATTCCACAAAACCACAGAACAGTGGGGTCATTTCTTAGGGTACATCCACAAGATGAAAAAAACTATCTCCCTCCCCCCAGCCTTTTCCAAAGAACCTCAGTCCACACGTCACTGTGAACACATCACTGTGAGCACGTCACTACGAACACGGTTCAACATGAGGCTTCAGGGCATGTAGTACACATGCCAGGCCTTAAAGGACGCTGTGACTCACCAAACACACCAAAATGCAGAAGAAGACAGAGCACAGAGAAATTTAGAATTAGATTCCTGCTCCTAAATCTGTATATAATTCTGGTTCCTGGTGTGGGCGACGGGCCAGAAACATCTGTTTTATGTAAACCTGGTTCCTGGTGGAGATGAAAGGCCAGAAACATCTGGTTTAAGTGAACCGGATTCCTGGTGTGGATGACAGCTCAGAAACATCTGGTTTAGGTGAACCAGGTTCCTGGTGTGAACAGACCCTAAGGAAAGACGATCTTCCGTTGTGCCTGAGCAGCACACCCAGCAGTGGGTCCTGCAGCCACTGCAGCCCAATGCTCAGCCAGTCACTGATTGGTTGGGTCCCCAGGATTTGACACCTTGAAATCCCCCACCTTATCAAAGCCTTTGGAGATTCTCTTCCTCCTTCTTTGCCCCTTGAGGAGGTATGAACTGCTGGGAGAAGCGCATCCAACGTTAGCTCATCCAGCATTAGCTCATTCTGCTTACACCAGAGGTCTGTGTTTCCTTTTCTGACCACCAGGGTCAGAGTTTACCCAGAACCAGAGCCCAGGGTTTGATCTCTCTTCATCCAGGAAAAACCAACCAGTTTCCCAGGAAACTCACCAGGTAAACTACGAGTCACTGAACATCTGTGTGTGACCAACTCATCCAATCTGAAAGGAACAACCTGGACGCTGCAAAGACTCTTATGAGCCACCATCTTCTTCTCCTCCTCCTGAACCACCATCTTCTTCTCCTCCTCCTGAGCCACCATCTTCTTCTCCTCCTCCTGAACCACCATCTTCTTCTCCTCCTCCTGAACCACCATCTTCTTCTCCTCCTCCTGAACCACCATCTTCTTCTCCTCCTCCTGAACCACCATCTTCTTCTCCTCCTCCTGAACCACCATCTTCTTCTCCTCCTCCTGAACCACCATCTTCTTCTCCTCCTCCTGAACCACCATCTTCTTCTCCTCCTCCTGAACCACCATCTTCTTCTCCTCCTCCTGAGCCACCATCTTCTTCTCCTCCTCCTGAACCACCATCTTCTTCTCCTCCTCCTGAACCACCATCTTCTTCTCCTCCTCCTGAACCACCATCTTCTTCTCCTCCTCCTGAACCACCATCTTCTTCTCCTCCTCCTGAACCACCATCTTCTTCTCCTCCTCCTGAACCACCATCTTCTTCTCCTCCTCCTGAACCACCATCTTCTTCTCCTCCTCCTGAACCACCATCTTCTTCTCCTCCCCCTGAACCACCATCTTCTTCTCCTCCTCCTGAACCACCATCTTCTTCTCCTCCTCCTGAACCACCATCTTCTTCTCCTCCCCCTGAACCACCATCTTCTTCTCCTCCCCCTGAACCACTGTCTTCTTCTCCTCCCCCTGAACCACCATCTTCTTCTCCTCCCCCTGAACCACTGTCTTCTTCTCCTCCTCCTCCTCCTCTTGAGCCACCAGCTTTAGCTTCTTCTACTGAACCACCAGCTTCTTCTCCTCCTCCTGAACCACCATCTTTCTTCTCCTCCCCCTGAACCACTGTCTTCTTCTCCTCCTCCTCCTCCTCTTGAGCCACCAGCTTTAGCTTCTTCTACTGAACCACCATCTTCTTCTCCTCCCCCTGAACCACCATCTTCTTCTCCTCCCCCTGAACCACCATCTTCTTCTCCTCCTCCTGAACCACCATCTTCTTCTCCTCCTCCTGAACCACCATCTTCTTCTCCTCCTCCTGAACCACCATCTTCTTCTCCTCCCCCTGAACCACCATCTTCTTCTCCTCCTCCTGAACCACCATCTTCTTCTCCTCCTCCTGAACCACCATCTTCTTCTCCTCCTCCTGAACCACCATCTTCTTCTCCTCCCCCTGAACCACTGTCTTCTTCTCCTCCTCCTCCTCCTCTTGAGCCACCAGCTTTTGCTTCTTCTACTGAACCACCAGCTTCTTCTCCTCCTCCTGAACAACCATCTTTCTTCTCCTCCCCCTGAACCACATCTTCTTCTCCTCCTCCTGAACCACCATCTTCTTCTCCTTCTCCTGAGCCACCATCTTCTTCTCCTCCTCCTGAACCACCATCTTCTTCTCCTCCTCCTGAACCACCATCTTCTTCTCCTCCTCCTGAACCACCATCTTCTTCTCCTCCTCCTGAACCACCATCTTCTTCTCCTCCTCCTGAACCACCAGCTTCCTCTCTTCCTCCTGAGCCACCAGCTATTTCTTCTTCTCCTGAATAACCAGCTTCACTTCTTTTCTCCTGAATCACCAGCTTCTTCTCCTCCTCCTGAACCACCATCTTCTTCTTCTCCCCCCGAACCACCATCTTCTTCTCCACCTCCTCAACCACCAGCTTCTTCTCCTCCCCTTGAGCCACCAGCTTCTTCTTCTCTCCTGAATCACCAGCTTCACTTCTTCTCCTCCTCCTCAACACAGCCAACCACAGCTAGCAAGAGATGCAAACAGCTGCAGAGCTAGCAGCTTCTCTCCAACCTGGACAAATAAACTCCTTCTTCAGAGACATTCCGGACCTACTAACTTCTGGTCATTACATGAGATTATTAGTTCAACGGGTTCTCAAGACACAAGGTTTAACTTTAATGAAGATGTGTTCATTGTATTATAGTGATTGAGTTCTACAGATAATGATATTAGATTATCTTACAGTGATTGAGTTCTATAGAAAATGATATTATGATTCTATTACAGTGATTGAGTTCTATAGATAATGATTATCTATAGATTATCTATAGATAATCTCTAGATAATTATTAGGAGCAGTTATTACAGTCCCGGTGTCAAGAGGGGGCTGGTCCGCCCCCTCAATCAAAATGTAGTATTTTATTCTTTATATATATTGTTTTCAGTCTATGATGTGTTTAAAACAACCTAAAACTCGGATGAAACTCTAACCCTCCATTGACTTGTTAAAACCATAATGAACAGTTTTATACTTTCAAATTCCGAGTTTTCAGTGGTCCATGAACCCACCACACGATCACGCACCTCACCTCATAAGATAACGCATCACTAGCTAATTAGCTGGGTCCGGCTAAGCAAGTTAGCTTAGCATGTTAGCATGTGAGAAAACATCAGATTCCAGGTCAGTCACACCTGAGTGGTATCTGTGATTTTCAGGTAGATTACCGGTGTTAGCATAGCACTTTTGACCCCGCCTTAGGCTTGGGGTTCTGGGCCCAACCCCATAGTACCCTGTGAGAACTGGTGACACTGTTCGGCAGCAGGTAGCAGGCACAATAAAATTTCCTGTGGGAATTTTCTAGTTAATTTAACTACTAATTCAAATTCCTAATTAATAGTTTACAATATCTTATGAGACTGATAGAAGTGAATTTCCTGTTAAACAGGTGGTGCTCCTGATGTATCTGATACAGATCAGATTACATATTCAATAAAATAATTAAAAACTAGCTTTGGTCATTATTAATCATTATCGATAGCCAAACTGCCAAAACACTACATAAATGGTACCACATGATCCTTATGAGGTAAGAAATCAATGTTCTGGCCATGAGTGTGTGAGTTTTCCTCCAGGTTCTCCGGCTTCCTCCCACAGCCCAGAGACATACAGGTGAGGTTCAATGGTGCTGCTATTGCAACCAGGTGAACAGTCCATCACGGGTTGTTTGTCTCAAGATGGACTGGAGATCTGTCCAGGTGAACCAGTCCTCACCTGTCCAGATGGACCTGCCCTCACCCATAGTTAGTTGGGATTTGCTAAAGTGCCCCGGGACGCTGAACCAGATGAGGCAGTGTTGAGGCTGGATGGGTTTAGGAGTTCACTCACCTCCACTGCTCTTGTTCCAGATCACATGGATTTCGAGCAGAATGAAAAATAAAGCTTCCCAGGAAACATACCCAGCCATCACCTTCACCAGCCATTGGTCAGCAGAGCTGTCAATCAGCTGCAGGCCGGTGAATATGCTGGCCACTGTGGACAGAAAAAATCAGGACTGTTTACCCTCTTTCTTCTTCCGGCTCTCGGTGAAGGTGGACGCTTCTCTCTTCTCTCCTCTCCTCCCTCGTCTTCCCTGCTTGCTGCTTCGTCCTGTACTGTCTCATGTCAGATCTAACAAGAGCTTCTCTTCACTCCCACATCTGAATTTAACCGGAACCATGGAATTGATCAACTGGTCTCTCAATGCGATTGACCAAATTTTTACGACATGACAATCGGGCAAAGGAGAGGCCGCATGTCCCGATGAGACGTTTGCAGCCGGATACATGCTGGATTCCTGGGGTTCCTGGAGGTCCCTGTGTTTGGCCATTCTTTCCATCAAGGATGTGGAGGACCTCTACATATTGGGATTCATGTATGCTGCTGATTGGAGCTGGCGGCTTTCTGATCTATTGCAAAGTTGAGCAGATGCTGGCAGCTGCATTGGGAAGGTTGTGTGTCATCACTGAAGGACTGTGCCAAGCTTTGAATGCTCAGACTCATGTGATGAACAAACTCAAGAGTACACAGGTCACGACTCTTGAACGTTTACGCGAAATTGGATCGATCTTGGAGGATATTCGAACTCGGTTGGGAAGCTAAAATCTTGCCACAATTGGAGCAGCATTGGAGACGAGAGACACTCAAGGAAAGATAAAGCTGAATCGCCTGAACGAAAACAAACCTAATCTACATTTCGGACTCCCAGACACACAGTCGCCAAGCCCCCCCCCCCCCCCCCCCCCCCCCCCTCTTCCCACCCTCCCCTTCCCTGATACTTTGGCCCACTGGAATTCACCAGTACCTTTCACCGCCTTTGCTGCACCCCCCTCCCCAACTCCCAGCAGAGGCTGTGGGAGGAGTCATGGCTGATGTGCTGTGCACCGAAACACCTCCTCCCAGCGGCGGGCTGCAAAACTACCCTTCACATATCCCAAGTGCTGTCTCAAGAAATATGTTATTACCTGTCTGTGTTGATGCTAACTGTGCTTGAGGTGGATTTTTTTTCCCAATTACAGACAGCAAAGTCTGTAATCTGCCTTTTTTTCCCCCTTCTCCTCACCTCATGTTGTCCTGCTTTCCCCCAAACTTTCTATGAAATTTTGTTGTACCTGTTACAATGACAATAAAGAAGATTCTGATTCTGATTCTGATTCTGAACAAGATCTTGTGAAAACACAAAAATTTCATTGAGTTGTCAGTGTCTGCTTACACAACAACGGTTTTCAGGGTCACAGTCACCGTTATCACAATACAACTTGGTGCTTTTATTTTGACAGTCACCGTAATAGCAATCCAACTTGGTGGTTATATTTGGACAGTCACCATAATAACAATCCAACTTGATGGTCTGTCCACTACAATGTCTACATTCTCCTGTTGCTAATGTTTCGAGCTCATTGTTCTCTTGAAATGTTGTGTCAACAGTGTGGTACAGACTTTGAGCAAAAGGTTCTAGGTCTTACCAGATAACACTTTTATCATCACTGCCATTAAAGAATGGAACCAGTTGAACAGAAACCTCCTGTCAGAGAAAAGCAAAGTTGTATTAAATACCTGAAATATATCAATGCAACACATGAACATTGACCAACAGGTTACTTATCGAGTTGTACAAGCAGATTAGACCCAAGAGAAGAGATAAAACACACCAGAGGAGCACACTGATGGACGACAAAACCAAACAACAAAGAGAAAAGATGAAACACATCAGGGCCCAGTTGTGCAAAACAATCCAACGCTTGGTGAATTCTGCTTCACAATGAGAGGAAGAGCCGACATCGAAGGATCAAAAAGCGATGTCACTATGAATGCTTGGCCGCCACAAGCCAGTTATCCCCCGAATAAAGTAGAAATATAGAAAAACGAATAAAGACGATGACCTGACTGTCCCACTGCCGGAAGCTCGACTATTGACTGGTGGCTATAGGCCAGGTCCGGCTGCGTTATCACTGCCACTTTGATGACTTTACTCGCTCTCTCTCTCTCTCTCTCTCTCTCTCTCTCTCTCTCTCTCTCTTGCTCTCTCTCTCTCTCTCTGTCTTGCTCTCTCTCTCTCTGCCAACCTTGTACTGCCGCGCTCTCTCCCTCCTCCGTCTCTCCTCTCAATTATCAATTAGTCTATCACTGGCGCCCTCCGCCCAGTCGCCCCCTCCTCTCCTTCCTCCCCGGTTTTTGGTTCTGCTTATTGTTTTCTAATAGACGACTGGGTGTTTTTTAAAAAAAACGAATTGTTGGTAAAAGTTTTCTGTTTTTTTTTGGAGGGGGGGTTAAGTTTGGAGTGAACAGCACCTGATGCCGCTCCGCCCAAGGCTCTGTTCACTTTCAAGTCTCCGTTCATTTCCGGTTACCAAATATTACATAGTGGTGGACGGCAGCGCAATGTTTTTATCTGGTCTATAAAACTACCATCAAACATGACAAACTACTATAAAGCTACCATCAAACATGACAAACTACTATAAAGCTACCATCAAACATGACAAACTACTATAAAGTTACCATCAAACATGACAAACTACTATAAAGCTACCATCAAACATGACAAACTACTATAAAGCTACCATCAAACATGGCAAACTACTATAAAGTTACCATCAAACATGACAAACTACTATAAAGCTACCATCAAACATGACAAACTACTATAAAGATACCATCAAACATGACAAACTACTATAAAGCTACCATCAAACATGACAAACTACTATAAAGTTACCATCAAACATGACAAACTACTATAAAGTTACCATCAAACATGACAAACTACTATAAAGCTACCATCAAACATGACAAACTACTATAAAGCTACCATCAAACATGACAAACTACTATAAAGTTACCATCAAACATGACAAACTACTATAAAGCTACCATCAAACATGACAAACTACTATAAAGCTACCATCAAACATGACAAACTACTATAAAGCTACCATCAAAACATGACAAACTACTATAAAGCTACCATCAAACATGACAAACTACTATAAAGCTACCATCAAACATGACAAACTACTATAAAGTTACCATCAAACATGGCAAACTACTATAAAACTACCATCAAACATGACAAACTACTATAAAGCTACCATCAAACATGACAAACTACTATAAAGCTACCATCAAACATGACAAACTACTATAAAGCTACCATCAAACATGACAAACTACTATAAAGCTACCATCAAACATGACAAACTACTATAAAGCTACCATCAAACATGACAAACTACTATAAAGTTACCATCAAACATGGCAAACTACTATAAAACTACCATCAAACATGACAAACTACTATAAAAGCTACCATCAAACATGACAAACTACTATAAAGTTACCATCAAACATGACAAACTACTATAAAGCTACCATCAAACATGACAAACTACTATAAAGCTACCATCAAACATGACAAACTACTATAAAGCTACCATCAAACATGACCAAACTACTATAAAGCTACCATCAAACATGACAAACTACTATAAAGCTACCATCAAACATGACAAACTACTATAAAAGCTACCATCAAACATGACAAACTACTATAAAGCTACCATCAAACATGAACAAACTACTATAAAGTTACCATCAAACATGGCAAACTACTATAAAACTACCATCAAACATGACAAACGTACTATAAAGCTACCATCAAACATGACAACTACTATAAAGCTACCATCAAACATGACAAACTACTATAAAGCTACCATCAAACATGACAAACTACTATAAAGCTACCATCAAACATGACAAACTACTATAAAGCTACCATCAAACATGACAAACTACTATAAAGCTACCATCAAACATGACAAACTACTATAAAGCTACCATCAAACATGACAAACTACTATAAAGCTACAATCAAACATGACAAACTACTATAAAGTTACCATCAAACATGACAAACTACTATACAAGCTACCATCAAACATGACAAACTACTATAAAGTTACCATCAAACATGGCAAACTACTATAAAGTTACCATCAAACATGGCAAACTACTATAAAGCTACCATCAAACATGACAAACTACTATAAAGTTACCATCAAACATGGCAAACTACTATAAAGTTACCATCAAACATGACAAACTACTATAAAGCTACCATCAAACATGACAAACTACTATAAAGTTACCATCAAACATGGCAAACTACTATAAAGTTACCATCAAACATGGCAAACTACTATAAGCTACCATCAAACATGACAAACTACTATAAAGTTACCATCAAACATGGCAAACTACTATAAAGTTACCATCAAACATGGCAAACTACTATAAAGCTACCATCAAACATGACAAACTACTATAAAGTTACCATCAAACATGGCAAACTACTATAAAGTTACCATCAAACATGACAAACTACTATAAAGCTACCATCAAACATGACAAACTACTATAAAGTTACCATCAAACATGGCAAACTACTATAAAGTTACCATCAAACATGACAAACTACTATAAAGCTACCATCAAACATGGCAAACTACTATAAAGCTACCATCAAACATGGCAAACTACTATAAAGCTACCATCAAACATGGCAAACTACTATAAAACTACCATCAAACATGACAAACTACTATAAAACTACCATCAAACATGACAAACTACTATAAAGCTACCATCAAACATGACAAACTACTATAAAACTACCATCAAACATGACAAACTACTATAAAGCTACCATCAAACATGACAAACTACTATAAAGCTACCATCAAACATGACAAACTACTATAAAGCTACCATCAAACATGACAAACTACTATAAAGTTACCATCAAACATGACAAACTACTATAAAACTACCATCAAACATGACAAACTACTATAAAGTTACCATCAAACATGACAAACTACTATAAAACTACCATCAAACATGACAAACTACTATAAAGTTACCATCAAACATGACAAACTACTATAAAGCTACCATCAAACATGACAAACTACTATAAAGCTACCATCAAACATGACAAACTACTATAAAGTTACCATCAAACATGACAAACTACTATAAAGCTACCATCAAACATGACAAACTACTATAAAGCTACCATCAAACATGACAAACTACTATAAAACTACCATCAAACATGACAAACTACTATAAAGTTACCATCAAACATGACAAACTACTATAAAACTACCATCAAACATGACAAACTACTATAAAGTTACCATCAAACATGACAAACTACTATAAAGCTACCATCAAACATGACAAACTATGCTGCTACAAGGATTTTAAAGTGGAACTGAGCTAGATGATTGAGGGCATCATGTCGCCTCATCTATTTTTATTTTTTAATTCTAACCCGAGAGGACGATCTGGAAAGTGACTGTACGAAGCCCTGGAGTGAACATAGGCAGGACGAGAAGAGGTGAGGCGGGATGAGATGAGGTGAGAAGGGACGAGATGAGGCGAGATGAGAGGAGGCGGAATGAGAGGAGAGGGGACGGGATGAGAGGAGACGAGATGAGAGGAGATGATGCAAGAGGAGGTGAGGTGGGACGAGAGGAGGTGAGGCGGGATGAGAGAAGGTGAGGTGGGATGACAGAACGTGAGACAAGACAAGAGGAGGTGAGATGGGATGAGAGGAGGCGAGCTAAGATGAGAGGAGGCAGGATGAGAGGAGGCAAGACGTGTGGAGATGATGTGGGACGATGCGAGAGTTGGTGAGTCGGGACAATTCTCAGTACTGGTGTCAGTACTGATACATCCTGTATTCACACTAATTGACATTAGTTGCATCATATACTAAACTTATATTTGAACAGAAACTGCACAATATGAAGAAAATATTTCATTTTCAATAATAGAATCATATTTATGTATTATTGTGTTAGCATGTTTTCAGGTTATTCTTACGTATGTTTCAATGCCGACATTGTAGCAACTACTAAGTTACTGGCAAAACTATGATAAAACTTGATCTCAGATATTTTCTCTCATGATCGTTTCTTAAGTTATCATTGCTACAAGGAGACACTTGAAGACACATTGTAGGAAACAAGGTGAAGAAGAGGTTTTAAAAAGGTAAATGGTGAGAAAGAGCATGTTAACATGTTTCTCTTTCACTCCTGTCCCCAGACAGGACTGAAGACCTACAGGGGGCGCTGTGGTCCAGGACGCAGCAGAGCCAGGGCAGCCTGGAGGGAGGACAAGACCAGAACGAGACAACCCAGCACTGGATGAGCCCCCTGCAACACACACACACACACACACACACACACACACACACACACACACACACACACACACACACACACACACACACACACACACACACAGGCGCCATGCCTGTTGTAACCAGGCTTTTTGTAACAAGGCTGATTGTAACCAGGCTTTTTGTAACAAGGCTGATTGTAACCAGGCTTGTTGGAACCAAGCTGATTGTAACCAGGCTGGTTATAACCAGGCTGATTGTAACCAGGCTTGTTGTAACCAAGCTGATTGTAACCAGGCTTGTTGTAACCAGGCTTGTTGTAACCAGGCTTGTTGTAACTAGGCTGACTGTAACCAGGCTGATTGTAACCAGAATGATTGTAACCAGGCGGATTGTAACCAAGCTTGTTGTAACCAAGCTGATTGTAACCCGGCTGGTTCTAACCAAGCTCATTGAAACCAGGCTTGTTGTTGCCAAGCTGATTGTAACCAGGCTGGTTATAATCAGAGTGATTGTAACCAGGCTAGTAATAACCAGGCTGATTGTAACCAGGCTGGTTCTTACCAAGCTGATTGTAACCAGGTTGGTTGTAACCAAGCTCATTGTAACCAGGCTGACTGTAACCAAGCTCATTGTAACCAGGCTGATTGTAACAGGGTGTGTAACCAGGCTGTGTACAGGCTTGTTGTAACCAAGCTGATTGTACAGTGATGTACAGATGGTTGTAACCAGGCTTGGAACCAGGCTTTGTATTGTAATGCTAGCGATTGTTAACCAGTGCTGAGTGTGTGGTATACCAGTGCTGGTTGTAACCAGGCTTGTTGGAACCAAGCTGATTGTAACCAGGCTGATTGTAACCAGGCTGGTTGTAACCAGGCTTGTTGGAACTAAGCTGATTGTAACCAGGCTTGTTGTAACTAGGCTTGGTTGTAACCAGGCTGGTTCCCGGTGAACCATCAGGACAGTCAGGGGTTCAAGCAGGAGCCATGAGTCTGAAGCATCCCAGGACCAGAGTCTGACTCCCCTGGTGTCGAGGAAACCAACACCTTCCCTGTTTTTAACCCTTTGACTTCTATTATGTATAATTGCATGGCAGCAGTGGTGCATGAAAACAAACAACTTTTTACAAAAATAACTTAATAACAAGTTATTTACTAATCAATAATAGTAGACTCAAAAGATAAAGTACATAATGTGTCCAGAAGGTGAACTTACTCCTGACCAGGCTTTCACATGTGAGAAGGGGAGAATGAAGCCAACAATGGTGGCTGCTACCGTCACACTCATTAACACAACGTGAACCTGGAAACACACACAAACATGAACACATCAACAGTAAGAGATATCAATACATCCACAACAATCAGGAGACATCAACACATCAACAACAGTTCAGAGACATCAACAACAGTCAGAAGACATCAACACATCAACAACAGTTCAGAGACATCAACAACAGTCCAGAGACATCAACAACGGTAAGGAGACAGCAACACATCAACAACTGTCAGGACACATCAACACATCGACAGTCAGGAGACATCAACACATCAACAACAGTCCTGAGACATCAATCAGTCAGAGGTGTTGAGTATGACGTTGGATTTCGTCTCATCCAGGTAACTTCAGGATTAACTCAGGTTTTACATACTCGGACACTGGCTCTCTTCTCATCAGGATAAATCACCTGGCAGCTGACTCTGAATGTCTAACCTGCTCTGAAGCAGGTTATGTTCTGGATAAGATCACAGTGAGTTTTACACTCACTGTGATCACACACTGATTACACGCTGCGCTGCCTCCTCACCAACCAGATGTCTTGGAAAATGATTGGTCAGGATAGTTTCATCGATATCATTCTTAAATGATGGCGATTTGTGTGCAGATTCTGCGCTGGGCTTCAGCAGAGATGATTAATTTAGAGCCATCTTTTTGACATAACAAAATAAATCCTGGTCACTGAGGCTTTGAAGGATGTGTTTATTCTTGACTTGTTCCAAGTCTGTTTTTCTCCACGAGGGTTGATCTGCAATAATGAAGTTAATGATCTCACCTGACACAACTGCAGAAACTACTTGTCCTGTCGTGGTGATGAATTAATATTCCAACACAAAACACTCACAAGAGAAACTCAGCCTCAAAACAACTGGATGGAAAATAAACTAAAAGAAGAGCAGTGAGGAAGGTCATCCCAACACATTTCTGCTGGAATAAAGTGAAAGTGAATGATAACAGTGCCGTGCTGTCCATCTGTACTTTACTGTGAAAGAACTGGATTTAGTTTGGAGCTTTACTGTGAAAAAACTGTGTTTATTCTGGATCTTTACTGTGAAAGAACTGGGTTTGTTTTGGAGCTTTACTGTGAAAGAACCTGGTTTTGTCAGGTACTTTACTGTTGATGTGTTGATTTGGATATAATGGTGTTAACTGTCTCACCACAAACCAGACATGTTTTCCACAAAGTCGCAGCTCACTGGCAACCCCTCTCAGGTACCTAGCCACCATCATTCCTGTGGGTCCTGAGCTCATCCAGGCCATCAGCATCAGAGCTCCTGGGAAGCACAGTTTGTCATCACAGCTTTATTATTCTCCCTTCATCACAGCTCTATTACTCTCCCTTCATCTAGCTCTGTTACGTGTGCTTTGACTTGATGTATTGCTGTAAATATTGAAACGTAAACTATTGGAATCAGAACTGCAAATTGGAAATGATGAATCAAGACAACTTTGATTCCATTTTAGTTGCGATTTGAACCTGAGAAAACTGCACAGGGACTTCCAGAGAGGAGAAAAACGGACCAGCACAAAGTTCTGCTGGCTGTGGAATGAACAGAACCCATCCATCCATTGGCTACCGCTTTATCCGGGGCCGGGTCGCGGAGGCAGCAGTCCGAGCAGAGTTGCCCAGACTTCCCTCGCCCCAGACTCTTCCTCCAGCTCCTCCGGTGGCACCCCAAGGCGTTCCCAGGCCAGCCGAGAGACATAGTCCCTCCAGCGTGTCCTGGGTCTGCCCCGAGGCCTCCTACCGGAGGGACATGCCCGAAACACCTCCCTCGGGAGGCGTCCGGGGGGCATCCGAAATAGATGCCCGAGCCACCTCAGCTGGCTCCTCTCAATGTGGAGGAGCAGCGGCTCTACTCCGAGCTCCTCCTGGTGACTGAGCTCCTCACCCTATCTCTAAGGGTGACTGAGCTCCTCCCCCTATCTCTAAGGGTGACTGAGCTCCTCACCCTATCTCTAAGGGTGACTGAGCTCCTCACCCTATCTCTAAGGGTGACTGAGCTCCTCCCCCTATCTCTAAGGGTGACTGAGCTCCTCCCCCTATCTCTAAGGGTGACTGAGCTCCTCCCCCTATCTCTAAGGGTACGCCCAGCCACCCTACGGAGGAAGCTCATTTCAGCCGCTTGTATCCGAGATCTCGTTCTTTCGGTCATGACCCATAGTTCATGACCATAGGTGAGGGTAGGAACGAAGATCGACCGGTAAATCGAGAGCTTCGCTTTTTGGCTCAGCTCCTTCTTCACCACGACGGACCAATACAACGTCCGTATAACTGCAGACGCTGCACCGATCCGCCTGTCGATCTCACGCTCCATCTTTCCCCCACTCGTGAACAAGACCCCAAGATACTTGAACTCCTCCACTTGGGACAAGGGCACTCCACCGACCTGGAGGGGGCAAGCCACCTTTTTCCGGTCGAGAACCATGGCCTCGGATTTAGAGGTGCTGATCTTCATCCCAGCTGCTTCACACTCGGCTGCGAACCGTGTCAGTGCACGCTGTAGGTCCAGGCTTGATGGGGCCAACAGAACCACATCATCCGCAAATAGCAGAGATGAGATTCTGTGGTCCCCAAACCGGACCCCCTCCGGCCCCCGGCTGTGCCTAGAAATTCTGTCCATATATATGATGAACAGAACCGGTGACAAAGGACACCCCTGCCGGAGGCCAACGTGCACTGGGAACAGGTCCGACTTACTGCCGGCAATGCGAACCAGACTCCTGCTCCGGGAATACAACGACCGAACAGCCCTCAACAAGGGACCCCGGACTCCGTACTCCCGGAGCACCCCCCACAGGACATCTCGGGGGACGCGGTCGAACGCCTTCTCCAGATCCACAAAACACATGTGGACTGGTTGGGCGAACTCCCACGAACCCTCAAGCACCTGGTGGAGGGTATAGAGCTGGTCCAGTGTTCCACGACCAGGACAAAAACCGCATTGTTCCTCTAGGATCCGAGGTTCGACTAACGGCCGGACCCTCCTCTCCAGTACCCTGGAATAGACTTTCCCGGGGAGGCTGAGGAGTGTGATCCCTCTGTAGTTGGAACACACCCTCCGATCCCCCTTCTTAAAGAGAGGGACCACCACCCCGGTCTGCCAGTCCAGAGGTACTGTCCCCGCCCGCCACGCGATGTTGCAGAGACGAGTCAGCCACGACAGTCCCTGCACATCCAGAGACTTAAGGAACTCTGGGCGAATCTCATCCACTCCCGGTGCCTTGCCACCGAGGAGCTTCACAACAACCTCGGTGACTTCAGCTTGGGAAATGGACGAGTCCACCTCTGAGAACCCAGTCTCTGCTTCCTCAATGGAAGACGTGGTGGTGGGATTGAGGAGGTCCTCGAAGTATTCCTTCCACCGCCCAACAATGTCCCCAGTTGAGGTCAACAGCTCCCCACTTCCACTGTAAACAGTGTTGGTGGAGAACTGCTTCCCCCTCCTGAGACGCCAGACGGTTTGCCAGAATTTCCTCGAGGCCGACCGAAAGTCTTCCTCCATGGCCTCTCCGAACTCCTCCCAGACCCGAGTTTTTGCCTCCACCACAGCCCGGGCTGCGGCTCGCTTGGCCTGCCGGTACCTGTCGATTGCCTCGGGAGTCCTATGAGCTAACAGTGCCCGGTAGGACTCCTTCTTCAGCTTGACGGCATCCCTTACTTCCGGTGTCCACCACCGGGTTCGGGGATTGCCGCCACGACAGGCGCCAGAGACCCTGCGGCCACAGCTCCGAGCAGCAGCTTCGACAATGGAAGTTGAGAACATGGTCCACTCGGACTCAATGTCTCCAACCTCCCTCGGGATCTGTGAGAAGCTCTCCCGGAGGTGGGAGTTGAAAACTGTGCGGACGGAAGGCTCGGCCAGATGTTCCCAGCAGACCCTCATAACACGTTTGGACCTGCCGAGTCTATCCGGCCTCCTCCTGGTCCAGCGCATCCAACTCACCACCAGGTGGTGATCAGTTGACAGCTCTGCCCCTCTCTTTACCCGAGTGTCCAAGACACGCGGCCAGAGATCAGATGACACGACCACAAAGTCTATCATTGACCTCCGGCCTAGGGTGTCCTTGGTGCCACGTGCACTTATGGACACCCCTGTGCTCGAACATGGTGTTCGTTATGGACAAGCTGTGACTTGCACAGAAGTCCAATAACAGAACACCACTCGGGTTCAGATCGGGGAGGCCGTTCCTCCCAATCACCCCCTTCCAAGTCTCACTGTCATTGCCCACGTGGGCGTTGAAGTCCCCCAGGAGAACAATGGAGTCCCAGTTGGGGCACTATCCAGCACCCCTCCCAGGGACTCCAAGAAGGTTGGGTACTCTGAACTGCTGTTCGGTGCATAGGCCGAAACAACAGTCAGAGACCTGTCCCCTACTTGTAGGCGTAGGGACGCAACCCTCTCGTTCACCGGGGTGAACTCCAACACATGGCGGCTGAGCTGTGGGGCAATAAGCAAGCCCACTCCAGCCCGCCGCCTTACACTGCGGGCAACTCCAGAGAAGTGGAGTATCCAGCCCCTGTGGAGGAGCTGGGTTCCAGAGTCCAAGATGTGAGTGGAGGTGAGCCCGACTATATCTAGCCGGTATCTCTCAGCCTCCCTCACAAGCTCGGGCTCCTTCCCCCCAGCGAGGTCACATTCCATGTCCCAAAAGCCAGAGTCCGTGTCCGGGGATCGGATCGTCGAGGCCCCTGCCGTCGACTGCCACCCAATCCACAGAATCCATGAACAGAACCAGGAATTCTTTATGAGGTGAAACAGTGAGATTGATGATGATGGAAGTGTTTCTTCAGTCAGATGATCTCAGCTGTTTCGAACTGTCTGACTGAATCAGTGAAGAGGGACAGGTTTGGAAAGGTCCTGGTCTCCTGCTGTAGTGGGACTGTGTTTCGTCTTGTTTGATTTGTATTTGGTTTCTCGAAACTGTTTGTTCAGGTCAGTTGAGTGAAGCCCATCTCACCATGAGCTTTGATAATATGCGGCCGTCCCGCCATCTGGACTCGAGCCGGTCGTGAAATATCGATTTTGTCCCTGCTGATGAAAGTACTTTTATGGAACTGGATTTGGCCTGAAAGAAGAATAAAATAAAGACAAAACATCCAGTCAGATCTGAAAGGAGGAAGAATCCCACACAATGAACATCATCCTGTAACAGGCTCTCACATGTCATAGTCTGTAAATCATATGTCCAGGGAAAGAAAGGAAGGTGTGACTGGTTCTGATGGAAGGTGGTGATGGACAAACCCTTTATCAAAGAGCCTCAATGGCACAGGTACTTGGAAACTTGGTATAAATACTTGTTGTTGACAAATAGTGAACCAAAGTATATAAAGAACCCACAGTGTCAATAGTTTGCAGCAGGCATCAGGATGTATGCTCACCGTTCTGACTTGGCCCATGAGCAAACATGAGATAATAGCTCCTGTTGAGTCCGGCGCTGCGATGAGTGGAGATCCAGTTGGTGGAAGTAAAGGAGCAGGAGATCACTCCATCCTGCTCAGAGGCCTCCACGTCCGAAACATTCCCCTCCAGAGTCAGAGATCCAGAAACAACAGAGTCACGTCGAGAGGAGGTACCAGAGGAAGTACCAGAGGAGATACCAGACGAAGTATCAGAGGAAGTACCAGAGGAGGTACCAAAGAAGGTCCCAGAGGAAGTACAAGAGGAGGTACCAGAGGAAGTACCAGAGAAGGTACCAGAGGACATACCAGAGGAAGTACCCGAAGAGGTACCAGAGGAGGTACCAAATGAGGTACCAGAGGAAGTACCAGAGGAGGTACCAGAGGAAGTACCAGAGGAGATACCGGATGAAGTATCAGAGGAAGTACCAGAGAAGGTACCAGAGGACATACCAGAGGAAGTACCTGAAGAGGTACCAGAGGAAGTACCAGAGAAGGTACCAAATGAGGTACCAGAGGAAGTACCAGAGGAGGTACCAGAGGAAGTACCAGAGGAAGCATCCGGGGAGCAGCTCGTCCCTCTGAGAAGCTGTGTTGCACCTCAACCAGTCCCTCTCTTCCTCCAACGCACATGTAGATGTCATCGTTTCCCTGAGGAGAGTACGACTGTTAGCTGATGTCATCATTTCCCTGAGGAGAGTACGACTGTTAGCTAATGTCATCATTTCCCTGAGGAGAGAACGACTGTTAGCTGATGTCATCATTTCCCTGAGGAGAGTACGACTGTTAGCTGATGTCATCATTTCCCTGAGGAGAGAACGACTGTTAGCTGATGTCATCATTTCCCTGAGGAGAGTACGACTGTTAGCCAATGCTCACTTCCACGTCGTGGAGATCATGTCCAACATACAAACTCAATGTACAAGAGGATAGAAAAGAAGTCTGCAGAATGGCCACCATGAGTTTTAAAGGTTTCCACTGTTGGTGACAAGAAAAGAAAAGAAAAGAAAAGAAAAGAAAAGAAAAGAAAAGAAAAGAAAAGAAAAGAAAAGAAAAGAAAAGAAAAGAAAAGAAAAGAAAAGAAAAGAAAAGAAAAGAAAAGAAAAGAAAAGAAAAGAAAAGAAAAGAAAAGAAAAGAAAAGAATAGAAAAGTAAGTGCTCACTGTAACAACAGGCTCACACTGTCTCTGGCTTCACCTCCATTCACACTCACACAACAAAACGCCAATCTGATCACCTGTCAGTCAGTCACTGTGTTTAACACTGTGAAAAACTGTCCCTTCAGAATAAACATCTTCAAGTCCTGATCTGATCCGATCTGTTCTGGAAGAGTCAGAGTTCTGGTCCTGGTCCAGGTTCTGGTCCAGCTGAGCCTCAACCCAGTCTGTGTTGAAATGAGATTCTGACTGTGCAGGTCTGCTGCATTACCTAGGTCTCTTCTCTCTCTCTCTCTCTCTCTCTCTCTCTCTCTCTCTCTCTCTCTCTCTCTCTCTCTCTCTCTCTCTCTCTCTCTCTCTCTCTCTCTTCTCTCTCTCTCTCTCTCTCTCTCTCTCTCTCTCTCTCTCTCTCTCTCTCTCTCTCTCTCTCTCCAATTGCGTTTGGAGAAGTTTGAGTGTATAAACTGTCTATCTACACTTTAATATTCAGTGTTTCTCTTCCCTGGTTCTCCATGTGAAGGTAGGAGGAGTTTAAATCATCAGTTTGAAGTAAAAGAGTTATTTCGTGAGCAGCTAGTGCAGGGGTCGGCAGTCGGTCCCGCGCGTGTGCACACCAACGTGCACACATGCCTACATCATCACTCACAATATCACTGATATTATGGTGGGTAATGTCAAAGAAGCATGCTAGAGAAAAAGCTTACACTTTACAACAGACATGCACATCAGTATTTTATTTTGACAGTCCCACAGGCAGACCACGCCAGGAGGACACGACACACAAAACCTCGTTCACTGCTGGTTGACAACTTACAACTAATAAACTAAACTACATGAACTAAGCAACAAAAACACAACACAACACAATTATTACCAACACTACAAACCTAACATAACCCCCAATAATTACATTTAAAACACGACAAACAGAAACTCCCATAGTGCATTGCAGCTATCAGCTCCTTTGTTGCGACACATTATTAGGGATTTCTAGAACCATGAGTGTGAGTGGTGTGGCTTTCAATGTACTTCAGTTGTTGTGTAATTCACTATAATTTGCCGTCACTCTCAACAAGTTCTCAGCAAGTTCCTCCAGGAATTGTCGGCGCTCCACAGCACAGCGGTTTTCCTGTCAAAGATACAGGAAGCTCCCAGCTGCAGCTTCGGCTGTCATGACCTGCAGCCCAATTCTACGTTCTTTGTGCCATGATTGATGCGTAATGACGTTACATTGCTGCGTTGTTCACGACCCGTCTCATTTTGCCCCACTCTTTGTAGCGGGACTGCGCAACGCAATTGGCTCTGGGTGCGCTTTGCCTTACCTCCCATACCACCCCGCTCCGGGATGAACTGCAGTGGGACAGAGGCTCAAGGAGCTGCAGTGGAGGGACGAAAGAACGTCCTCGGCTCCGGAGCTGCGGTTGCCGACCCCTGATCTAGTGGTTTTTTTGGAAAACTGATGGCGTCTCTCCTGGAGGACAGCTCGCCTCCTCCCTCCATCAACCCCAGGTTGGGTGGTGGCTGACCCCCCATCCTCTGTGGAGGACGTTCTCCTCACCTTTTGACATCTGTGCCTGAATGACGATTACTAGACCGGTTCTTGTCCATCATGGACAACCGACTGGAAAGGCTTCTGTCCATCATGGACAACCCACTGGACAGGCTCCTGTCAATCATGGACCACCCACTGGACAGGCTCCTGTCAATCATGGACAACCCACTGGACAGGCTCCTGTCCATCATGGACAACCCACTGGACAGGCTCTTGTCAATCATGGACAACCCACTGGACAGGCTCTTGTCAATCATGGACAACCCACTGGACAGGCTCTTGTCAATCATGGACAATCCACTTCACTGGCTTCTGTCCATCATGGACAACCCAGTGGACAGGCTCCTGTCCATCATAGACAACCCACTGGACAGGGTCCTGTCAATCATGGACAACCCAGTGGACAGACTCCTGTCCATCATGGACCACCCAGTGGACAGGATCCTGCCAATCATGGACAACCCACTGGACAAGCTCCTGTCCTTCATGGACAACCCACTGGACAGGCTTCTGTCCATCATGGACAACCCAGTGGACAGGCTCCTGTCAATCATGGACAACCCAGTGGACAGGCTCCTGTCAATCATGGACAACCCCATCATGGACAACCCAGTGAACAAGCTCCTGTGCATCATGGACAACCCACTGCATCCATTGTCCAGCACCATCTCCAGGACAATGAGCAGCTTTAGTGACAGGCTGCTGTAAACAGTGTTGGTGGTGAACTCCCCCCTCCCCCGAGGTGCCGGACAGTTTGCCAGAATTTCCTCGGGGCCAATCGATAGCCCTCCATGGCCTCCCCTACCTCCCCCCCAGACACGAGTGTTTGCCTCCACCACAGCCCGGGCTGCGGTTCACTTGGCCTGCTGATACCTGTTGGCCACCTCGAGTATCCTATGAGCTAACAGTGCCCGATAGGACTCTTTCTTCAGCTTGACGTAATCCCTTACTTCTGGTTTCCACCACCGGGTTTGGGGATTGCTGCCACGAGGCGCCAGAGACCCTACAGCCACAGCTCAGAGCAGCAGCTTCAACAATGGAGGTGTAGAACATGGTCCATTTGGACACAATGTCTCCAGCCTCCCCCAGGATCCATGAGAAGCTCTCCCGGAGCTTCCTCTAGCTCGTCACACCTAATCAAATCTCATCACACTTCATAACACCAACTTGCACATCATCAAATCTCAGTACACCTCATCACACCTTATCACATCTATTCACACTTTATCACATCTCATCACATCTCACCACACCATATCACATTCCAACACACCTTATCACATGTCATCACATCTCATCACATCAAATCACACATCATCACGCCTCATCACATCTCATCACACCTCATCACACCTCATCATACCTCAAAACACCTGTTGGGATCTCACAGGACCACAGAAAGTTGGTTCATTTCTAGGAAAAGACAATTGTCATATGTCATGATACACAGTCATGACATATGAATTCTGACTCAGGAATGTGATTGTCTTTCACACCCGGGGGGGGGGGGGGTGCTTTCGCAGGACCTCCCCCCCCCTTCTGCTCACAAGACTTTTCCCCCATGCAATCAGCCAGTTACTGATTGGTTGAAGCTCTCAGGCTTTGACACCTCCGAATCAACATTTGTGCAACAAAAGGCATTCAGCCAGCCTCTCCTCTCTCTCTTGCAAGACAGACTCCGAGGAGGTGAGTTGCTGGAGAGCAGCTCATCCAGTGTTAGCACACAGCTAACACCAGAGGCCTGCAACCAGGGGCCTCCACTTCTCTCTTGCAACGAAGACTCCGAGGCGCAGGAAAACCATCACAGACCTGAGCGACCAGCTCCTCAGTCTGGACAAAGGAACAACCAGGAGCTGTAAAGAAGGACTCCTGAAACATCAACTCCATCTTCTTCTCCTCAGCCTGCAGAACCAGCAACCACAGTTAGCAGGAGGTGCTAACTACAGGAGAAGACACCAGCTTCCCTTCCAGCAAGGACAACAACCGAACTCCTTCAAGGAAGTGGTAACAACTGGGCATTACTCGAGATTAGTTAAATCTGATGCTATGTATAGAACTGTTTAACTTTATGAAGATGTGTTGATTCTGTTACAGTGATTGAGTTCTATTGATAATGATATTTGGAGCCGTTATCAACTTGTAAACCAACGTTAGCTCTGCCACAGACACAGGGTCTGCATGCTAATCTTTGCTTTACTAACTTGTTAACTCACAATCCTACACATATCACATCAAAGACAACATCACACAGTAACCGAACACCATCTGATGACTCCTGACGTTTTACAAGACAAATCGCATTCACATAAACTCATTCTAGAAATGGTCCTTTAGCAGAGACACACAGGAAGCAGATGCTACGGCTAGCTTCTATTGTTCCATTGTTCTCCAGCACATGGTGGAGACCCAGGACAGACTTCCTGCTCTCTGATAACCTCCATTTGGAATGTAGTTTCTTGTGATCCGCCATCTTGTTTTGTAGTTCCATCACACGTCACACGCACACTTCTTCCACATCTCTCCCTTTTTCTCTCGCCACACACACACACACACACACACACACACACACACACCAAGCTGTATATAGGTAGTTAGAATCTGTGTTTTATTTGTTTTCATTGTAAATAAATATAATTTTTGGAATCATACTTGCTGTTTTATTAATGAGCACAAAGGTGAATGAAATGTCGACCTCTTCTGTGTCTAGAACTCCAAAATCCTTCAAGCTTTACTGTTAATTCTGGTAATTGTAATTAATTTAACTATTAATTCAAATTCCTGATTAACTGTTTAGTATATCTTATGAGACTGATAGAACTGAATTGGCTATCATTTCCTGTTAAGACAGGTGGAGCTCCGAGGTTCTGATACAGATCAGATTAAATTTCAACATTATTAATAACTATCTTTGATAATTATTAATCATTATCGATAGCCAACCATAACATAAATAGTGATCCTTATGAGGTAGTAAATCCCTACACACCTCATCACATCTCATCACATCTCAAAACGTACATAACACCTTAAAAGTGAGTCACAAGAGGAAAATAAGTATGATGATTCAGCTTCAGAAGAGTCAGATAATACAGATTGAGAGGAGTCAGATGATTCAGAGTTGTCAGAAGATTTAAGAGGACTCAAATGATTCTGATTGAGATTCAGAGTAGTCAGATGATTCAGATTCAGAGTAGTCAGATGATTCAGATTCAGAGGAATCAGATGATTCAGATTCAGAGGAATCAGATGATTCAGAGGAGTCAGATGATTCGGAGGAGTCAGATGACTCAGAGGAGTCAGAGAAGCCTCAGCAGTGAGATCACATCTCAGTTTGGCTCCACCACAGAATTATAAACAGTCTTAATGAAATGAATCATTTCTGTTGCTAACCTGAGAACTTTGTAGTGAAAATTCCTTTGATGCCAGAAAAAGAAACATTCTTCCTCACATTCTGACTCTTGTTATTGTAGTGAAGGATTTAATAGACTTACCATGATCTGATCATCAGAGAATCCCAGAGAGACGTATCCTTCGCTCGGCCCTGTGAGCTCGTACCGGAGCGCTGGTCCTCCAACAGGAAGCAGCATAGCTGACAGGAAGTAACACTGAGCGCTGAGTGCTGGGTCGCAGTCCGTCGGCTCAGAGAGGCAAACCTTCAGCACGCCACAGTCTGAGGCAGAGATCTGCTGCAGGACGGAGAACCAACCATTAGCACACACACTCATAACCAACCATTACCACACACTCTCATAACCAGCATTACCACTCATAACCAGCCATTACCACTCATAACCAACCATTACCACACACACTGATAACCAGCCATTACCACTCATAACCAACCATTACCACACACACTGATAACCAGCCATTACCACTCATAACCAACCATTTCCACACACTCTCATAACCAGCATTACCACACAGACTCATAATCAACCATTACCACGCTCACTCATTACCAACCATTACTATTCATAATCAACCATTACCACAGACATTGATAACCAACCATTACCATACACAGTCATAACCAACCATTACAAATACACACTCATAACCAATCCCATTACCACTGACAACCAAACATTATCACTCATAACCAACCATTATCACTCATAACCAACCATTATCATTCATAACCAACCATTACATCTCATAGCCAATCATTACCACACACACTCATAACCAGCCGTTACCACACACAGTAATAAAAAAACTATTACCACACACACTCATAATCAACCATTACCACACACACTCATAACCAACCATTACTACTCATAACTAGGGATGTCCGATAACATCGGCGGGCCGATATTGACTTAAAAATGTAATATTTGGAAATATCGGTATCGGATTTTTACAACCGATATTGGAATTTCCGAGTCTGCATGAACGCAGCATGGGATGTTTACGGGCGCGCGCTTGATGACGTTTAACAACAACAAATACAACACGCTGGACTCGTGGCTAAGAAGGAGAAGCCCGGTGAATGAAATGTCCGTGGAGGACTGGAGGCTCAACCAGGCCCTCTTCCCTGCTGGACCAGTACCTGACTGCACCCTGCACCAGTGTTGACGGTGAACCAGTGTTCAGCACTGGTACCAGTACCTGACTGCACCCTGCACCAGTGTTGACAGTGAACCAGTGTTCAGCACTGGTGCCAGTACCTGACTGCACCCCGCACCAGTGTTGACGGTGAACCAGTGTCCAGCACTGGTACCAGTACCTGACTGCACCCCGCACCAGTGTTGACGGTCAACCAGTGTTCAGCACTGGTACCAGTACCTGACTGCACCCCGCACCAGTGTTGACAGTGAACCAGTGTTCAGCACTGGTACCAGTACCTGACTGCACCCCGCACCAGTGTTGACAGTGAACCAGTGTTCAGCACTGGTACCAGTACCTGACTGCACCCCGCACCAGTGTTGACAGTGAACCAGTGTTCAGCACTGGTACCAGTACCTGACTGCACCCCGCACCAGTGTTGACAGTGAACCAGTGTTCAGCACTGGTACCAGTACCTGACTGCACCCTGCACCAGTGTTGACAGTGAACCACTGTTCAGCACTGGTAGCAGTACCTGACTGCACCCTGCACCAGTGTTGACAGTGAACCAGTGTTCAGCACTGGTACCAGTACCTGACTGCACCCTGCACCAGTGTTGACAGTGAACCACTGTTCAGCACTGGTACCAGTACCTGACTGCACCCTGCACCAGTGTTGACAGTGAACCAGTGTTCAGCACTGGTACCTGTACCTGACTGCACCCTGCACCAGTGTTGACGGTGAACCAGTGTTCAGCACTGGTACCAGTACCTGACTGCACCCTGCACCAGTGTTGACGGTGAACCACTGTTCAGCACTGGTACCAGTACCTGACTGCACCCTGCACCAGTGTTGACAGTGAACCAGTGTTCAGCACTGGTACCTGTACCTGACTGCACCCTGCACCAGTGTTGACAGTGAACCAGTGTTCAGCACTGGTACCAGTACCTGACTGCACCCTGCACCAGTGTTGACAGTGAACCAGTGTTCAGCACTGGTACCAGTACCTGACTGCACCCTGCACCAGTGTTGACAGTGAACCAGTGTTCAGCACTGGTACCAGTACCTGACTGCACCCTGCACCAGTGTTGACAGTGAACCAGTGTTCAGCACTGGTACCAGTACCTGACTGCACCCTGCACCAGTGTTGACAGTGAACCACTGTTCAGCACTGGTACCAGTACCTGACTGCACCCTGCACCAGTGTTGACAGTGAACCACTGTTCAGCACTGGTACCAGTACCTGACTGCACCCCGCACCAGTGTTGACAGTGAACCAGTGTTCAGCACTGGTGCCCACATCATTGATGAGAAGAGAAATCTCATACATTGCTGAGATGCTGAGATGCTTGTATTCATACAGAACAATCTCCCTCTTACACATGAGGACATGGGGAAAGAAATAGACCAGTTATGTGGACGAGTCAACTTCAGTCTTTGTTTTTGTTGCACTTTAAAGGAGGGCTGTTTTAATTTTGTGAGCATTTCTGTGCCTTTCTTGTTTATATCTGCACTATTGTGTTACTCTTAAAAGAGATTGAGCCAGTTTGAGTCTATTATTTGACAAGTTATGTCCAGTTATTCATTCATTGACTGTTTACAACTAATGGACTGAAGATATGCCTCTTCCTTTTTTTATATTGTCTGTGGTGTTGTTGAGTTTGTTGTTGAGGTTTCTCTCTAACACTAAATAAATATGGCACTTTTTTCCATAATGTAAGTTGTTGTTCTCTTATTTTTCTCAGTGTGTACATTTGGAAAGCCATGTTTGATTCACATATGCATCCAGTGGGGCGTCACAATAAAATTAGGCATAATGTGTTAATTCCACAGTAGGAGATATTTTATGTTGTTGTTACCTAACAGTTTTGATGTAAAAAGCCAGCATATATCGGTATCGGTGATATCGGTATCGGTGATATCGGTATCGGTGACATCGGTATCGGAAATTAAGAGTTGGACAATGTCGGAATATCGGATATCGGTAGAAAAGCCAATATCGAGCATCCCTACTCATAACCAACTATTACCACACACACTCATAACCAACCATTACCATTCATAACCAACCATTACCACACACACTCATAACCAACAATTCCCATTACCACCCATTACCATTGTTACTCTTAACCAACCATGACAATAGCTACTCATAACGAACTATTACCACTCATTACAAACCTGTCATGATCCTGCTTTCTCCCGTCCTCCCCTCCTGTGTTCCCCTTAGCTCCGCCCCTGTGCACTTCTGCTTCCTCCTCCTGATCACAGCTGTTTATCATTAATTGTGCCTGCCTCTGTAAGAGGCGTCGCACAATTATTACAATCCTGGGAAAGGGCCGTTTTTTTTAACGTCTTTCTCAACATGTTATACATCAAAATGTAGCTACAGGCGTTGTGCTTCTCACGAGGGGACACTTTTGTCTCAGAGAGACACGGTTCTCCCTCCAGGGGACTTAATTGACAGGGAGCGCAGGATTTTCTGTAACCCGCTCCCATGTATTTTGGGGAGACGTTTTCTCCCCAAATCCCCAAAGTTCAGCCATTTGTTTCAAGTCCTCACGGGGAGATGGAACCTCGTGAGGACATAAAAACCACACTGCACGTCCTTCAACTTCTCCCGACGCCCACGGTGAAGAAATTTTTCACCCAAGTGTCACGGTTCTCCAACTATAAGCAGTTGTTCGGGACCTGCGTTTGTGCTTTTTTGCCTATGTGGGTGACTCAGCAAACTCCATTTCACACAAGCTGCACCTAATCAGGATGACGTCACAGACTCAAGCAGCAAATCTGCCTGGCAACACACACGGCTCCTCTGATTGGCTGGACCAGTAACATGATGGTTGACCACACAGTGCTCACACATATACAGTATCTGAGGCAGCATACTTTTCAATGCATTTTAAGGCTGATGCTAATGCCTTAGCATCAACACTTGTTAGCATGCCAATTAGCATGCTAAAAAGTTTGTTCAATTGAGATGAAATTTGGAGGGTGGCCTCAAGGGGGCGCTGCGATCACGGTGCACTAGCTAATTAGCCGCCGCGCTAAGCTAATTGGCTCAGCATCTCAGAATGTCACATAACTCCAGATTCCAGGTCAGCCACACCTGGGAGGCATCCTCTGCACTTTTCAGGCAAATCGCAGGTGTTAGCATCGCATGCTAACAAGTTTGTTCAAATGAGCTGAAATTTTGAGGGTGGCCTCGTGGTTGCGCTGCGATCGAGAATCACTAGCTAATGACATACGTTTCCACGTACTTAAATCGCAGGTGTTAGCATCGCATGCTAACACTAGCTAATGACATGGTTTCCACGTACTTAAATCACTTTTAGGTGTTAGCATCGCATGCTAACAAGTTTGTTCAAATGAGCTGAAATTTGGATGGTGACCTCGGGGTGGCGCTGCGATCGAGAATCACTAGCTAATGACATGGTTTCCACGTACTTTTGACCCCGCCGCGACCTCGCTCGGCAGCAGGGGGCGGCAGGTGGCAGGCACAATAAAATTTTCGCGGGAATTTTCTAGTTGTCATTAGTGTGTGTATTTAGTTCCCCTCTCTTGTTGCTCCAGTTCCCAGTCCGTCTGAGTTCTTACACCATTCGTACCCACCTTTTTTCCTCGTGTTGCCTTTGTGTATTTTCGACCTCCTGCCTGCCCGACCTTGCCTCCTGGATTTCCTCCTCCATTGCCTGCTCTGGTTTTGATCGTGGACTGCCTGACTTTGCTACTGCTGTGTTTTTTGAGAATAAAACACTGTTGAACTGAGCTTCTTGTCTGCAATTGAGTTCACAAACCCTGACAAAACCATTGCCACACACACTGATAACCAACCATTACCACACACACTCATAACAGAACATTACCACACACACTCATAACCAACAATTCCCATTACTACTCATTACCATTGTTACTCTTAACCAACCATAACAATAGCTACTCATAACCAACTATTACCACACATACTCATGACCAGCCATTACCATTTTTATACACTCATAATTCACAATTCCCATTATTACTCTTACCAACCATTACCATTACCACGCATAACCAACCATTACCATTACCACTCATATGCGAACATTACCATTAACTACTCATAACCAACCATTACCATTACCACTCGTATGCAAACGTTACCGTTACCACTCATAACCAACCGTTACCATCACCACTCATATTCAACCATTACCATAACCATTCATAACCAACCATCACCATTACTACCCAGTACCAACCATTACCATTACTACACACTCATAACCAACTGTTACCAATTCCACTCATAATAAATCATTACCACTCAGAATTAAGCATTACCACACCTACTGTGGAGTCTCCTTACACCTTTCCTAACTCCTTTGGGAAGTCTCCTAACACCTTTCCTTAACTCCTTTAGGAAGCCTCCTAAAACCTTTCCTCAACTACTTTAGGAAGCCTCCTAACACCTTTCCTTAACTCCTTTTGGAAGCCTCGTAACACCTTTCCTTAACTCCTTTAGGAAGTCTCCTAACACCTTTCCTTAACCCAGTGACATCATCCACGGGGTTATGGAAAGGTGGATAGGAAAGGAGATAAGAGAGACGAATATGAAGGACCAGTGATTGGTGGTCTTCAGTGTGTCTCTCCATCACAGGTTTATCTCCACCATGTCTCTTCCAGGAACCTTAGTCTTCCTCACAGTGAAGGTGGATATCAAACATGGTGGACCTTCTTGCTGCTATCAAATCAAACCATGTTGACAGTGTGTCATCCTGAGTGATATTTGACTTTGTGCCAAGTTGATTCGACCCTGATCAGCACTGTGACTCACAGGAAGCCTGGCAGGTGGAGCTGAGATGAAGGAGGTGGAAGAGGTGGAAGAGGTCTGGGAAACAAACGGATCATCAATGGATTCAGACACCATCAGCACGGGGCTCGCCACATCCAACCAGAATGTTGTGTAGTTCTGGACAAACGTTGCACTGCAAAAGCACAACGAGTCACAAGAGAGGCAGAAATGCTTGAGGACAACAAACTGGTAGAACAAGACAGAACAGGAAGTAGTTCAAGAACGAGACAAGAACCGGGAAAATAATTCAAGAATGAGACCGGAGAAGAACAGGAAGTGTTTTAATCATTTACTGGAACTGAATGGCCTTCCTGTCCCCTGGCTCTGGTCTCCAGGTCACCTCCACGGAGGTCTTGGTAGAACCTGATCTGTGGGACACAGCAGAGTTCTACACACACACACACACACACACACACGCACGCACGCACGCACGCACGCACGCACGCACGCACGCACGCACGCACGCACACACACACACACACACACACACACACACACACAAAGGGTTCAGAGTTGATTGATGTTGTATAACTGTGCTGGTTCTCACTGCTGCATTAATACAATTGATCAGAACATTGATACTATTGATCAGAACATTGATACAATTGATCAGAACATTGATACTATTGATCAGAACATTGATACTATTGATCAGAACATTGATACTATTGATCAGAATATTAATACTATTGATCAGAACATTAATACTATTGATCAGAACATTGATACTATTGATCAGAATATTAATACTATTGATCAGAACATTGATACTATTGATCAGAATATTAATACAATTGATCAGAGCATTAATACAATTGATCAGAACATTAATACTATTGATCAGAACATTGATACTATTGATCAGAACATTGATACTATTGATCAGAATATTAATACTATTGATCAGAACATTGATACTATTGATCAGAATATTAATACTATTGATCAGAACATTGATACTATTGATCAGAACATTGATACTATTGATCAGAACATTAATACTATTGATCAGAACATTAATACTATTGATCAGAGCATTAATACAATTGATCAGAACATTAATACTATTGATCAGAACATTGATACTATTGATCAGAACATTGATACTATTGATCAGAATATTAATACTATTGATCAGAACATTGATACTATTGATCAGAATATTAATACAATTGATCAGAGCATTAATACAATTGATCAGAACATTAATACTATTGATCAGAACATTGATACTATTGATCAGAATATTAATACTATTGATCAGAGCATTAATACAATTGATCAGAGCATTAATACTATTGATCAGAACATTGATACTATTGATCAGAACATTAATACTATTGATCAGAACATTGATACTATTGATCAGAACATTAATACTATTGATCAGAACATTAATACTATTGATCAGAACATTAATACAATTGATCAGAGCATTAATACTATTGATCAGAACATTGATACTATTGATCAGAACATTAATACTATTGATCAGAACATTGATACTATTGATCAGAATATTAATACTATTGATCAGAGCATTAATACAATTGATCAGAGCATTAATACTATTGATCAGAACATTGATACTATTGATCAGAACATTAATACTATTGATCAGAACATTGATACTATTGATCAGAACATTAATACTATTGATCAGAACATTAATACTATTGATCAGAACATTGATACTATTGATCAGAACATTGACACTATTGATCACACAATACATACTATACTATGTATATATACTATACTATTGATCAGAACATTGATATTATTAAGCATAGACCATAGACATTATAGACTCGATACTGTAGACCAGGCCTATTCAACTGGCGGCCCACGGATGACATCAGACCGGCCCGCAGATCAGTTCTGTTTACTTTTTTTTTTTTAAAGAAAGACATTTTAAAATGCTTGAAAGAAAGGGATTTGTATTACAAGTAGAGATGTCAGAATTTGCAAAATTATACAGAAAGACATACATAATCTTTCAGATGTTTCAAATATGTGTTTATGGGGCTGTAACAGCCTTTGTTCCAAAACAAAAACAGTATGATGTGTATAAAGTCAGTGATTTGTACTTTTTTGCCATGTACCAAAATAAAAGACTTTTGAATGTGGCAGAGCATTGTGTCAGGTTGAGATCAGGAATAATAGCTCAGGGAATTGTCCGGCCCCCGGGTCCTTAGCTTTCTGAAAATGTGGCCCTCCCAAAAATATAGTTGAATAGTCCTGCTATAGACTGTTAGTCCCTTAGACATTATATACCCTTGACCAGAGGAGGCGTAAGTGAGCTCTGACTTCCAGTAGTGGCAAAACAACATTTCAGACAGACAAGATGGTGAAGTTGGCAGTACAAATAGCTTTTCAGAGTTTTCATCCATCACATTTCATATGTGAGTACTTGAAAAATAACCAGTAAAACATTCCTGTATGTACCCATGATGATATTTGTTCATTTTAGGGTCTTATTTTGAAGCATAATGAAGCTATTTCCATATTGCTTGAAAAATAAATAAACTGTCTATTGTTTTCTTTATTTGTGTTTTACTTGTGTAAAGAAGCCAAAAACTGCTCTACTCATTTGATGCAACATTTAAAAAATAAATAAGAATGCTTCTGAATTGATCTACTTAGATGAGTTTTAATGTTGAAGAGACAGAGGAAGTTGGGCAGAGCATTACTGAACTGCTGATGATCTGTTAGTAATTAGTAATTATTAGTAATTTTCCTTTTAGTAATTAGTAATTATTAGTAATTAGTCCAGTAACATTCAAAGGTCAGGGAAACTAATACGTATACTCATCATATAGTGTATGCAAATTATCTTCTGTATGAAAATGACAGTAGTTTATAAATTATTGACTTGCTTTCACCTTATTGGCTTCTGACACAATATTTTGCAATTTCAAAGACTGACAGAATATTATATAAAAAAATTATAAGAATTCCCCTCTCACCCTCCGCAGGCGGTCACCTGTTTTTCTATTCCAAGCTCGGGTCCTCTACCAGAGGCCTTGGAGCTTGAGGGTCCTGGTCCTCTACCAGAGGCCTGGGAGCTTGAGGGTCCTGGTCCTCTACCAGAGGCCTGGGAGCTTGAGGGTCCTGGTCCTCTACCAGAGGCCTGGGAGCTTGAGGGTCCTGGTCCTCTACCAGAGGCCTGGGAGCTTGAGGGTCCTGGTCCTCTACCAGAGGCCTGGGAGCTTGAGGGTCCCGGTCCTCTACCAGAGGCCTGGGAGCTTGAGGGTCCTGGTCCTCTACCAGAGGCCTGGGAGCTTGAGGGTCCTGGTCCTCTACCAGAGGCCTGGGAGCTTGAGGGTCCTGCGCAGTATCTTTGCTGTTCCAAGTACTGCACTTTTCTGGACTGAGATGTCCGAGGTTGTTCCAGGGATCTGCTGGAGCCACTCCTCCAGTTTGGGGGTTACTGCCCCGAGGGCACTACTGTCACCTTCACCTTCCAAGCCTCTCCAGCTCCTCTCTGAGCCCTTGGTATTTCTCAAGTTTCTTATATATATATATATATATATCTGGGTCCGGTGCCAGAAGATTGTGTCTATGTACCAAGTCACTGTCTCCTCTCATGCGCTCCATGACTCCCTGCTTCAAGCGTCCTCGGCCACCTCGCCTCACTGTGCAGTGCGCCTCACCTGCGCACTCTGCATCCCAGAGTCTCCGTTCCCTCCTCTCCCAGGTCTTGCAATAGAAATAAATTATTGCTAATTGTACCTGCTCTGCCTCCTGGTCTGCTTTTGGGTTCCAGACACTCCACACACCGGCTCTCAGCCGTAACAACAAACAAGTGCTACCTCAAATACGATTTACATAATGTGTGATTGGGTGTGTGTGTGTGTGTGTGCGTGCGTGCGTGTGTGTGTGTGTGTGTGTGTGTGTGTGTGCGCGTGTGAGTGCTTGTATATGAAATACTAAGTATGACTTGGTAATGTTTATGGAGGAAACAGAGGAGAAAGCAAATAGTTTGGTAACATAGAAAGGAGCCCCCAAAAAAATGTTAAATTATCCATTTTGTAGAAATTGAATGAGTTTGTTTTGGAATTGAGGGGGTTCTATTGTCAAAAATTCAGGGAGTGTTGACTGAGATTCTGTAATAATATAGTCAGACAGCAGATTTTTCCATTGATGTATACTGATATTATTTTTTGATTTCCAGTTTGTGAGTATGGTTTTCTTGGCGATGGCTAGGGCTACAAGCAGTAGTTTAAGTATGTGGTGAGTGGAGAGTGATAGTTGAGAACTCTCCTAGAAGGCAGAGTGAGGGGGATGGTGGGATGTGGCAGTCCAGGAGGGCAGAAAGGGAAACTGTCACCTGCCCCCAAAAAAGTGAGCCAGGTGAACAGAACCATATGGCGTGAATGTAGCTGGCAGTGGTGTTTTGTATGCAGTTTGTACATGTATCAGAGTTTGTGGTGAATTTAGAGAGTTTCTGTCCTGTGAGGTGAGTTCTGCGTATTGTTTTGTATTGTATCAGTTGTAGATTTGCATTTGTAGACATACTGTAGATGTTATTGTATATCTGAGTCCAGAAGTTGGCATCAGGAGCAAGTGACAGTTCTTGTTCCCATTTGTGATGTGGAATTGCCAAATCTTTGTCTGACTTTGTAATAATTTTATACAGTTTGGTTGTGAATTGTTTTCTGGACTTGATATTTGTGAGTTCTGAAGACAGAGGAGGGAGTTCTAGATTTATTTGTTTGGTTCTATATGATGATAGTACTGAAGATTGTAATTGTAAATATTCCAAATATCGTGAGCTCCTGATGCCAAACTTCAGGACCAAGTATGAAATGAGACCAGTGTGTTATCCTGAAAGATGTGCCGTAGGTGTGTGATGCCGTTTTCTACCCATGTGCGAAAATGTAATGGTCTTTTGTTTATTTGTAGATCCAGGTTATTCCAAATAGGTGTGAATTTAGATGGTGCCAATGTAGGATTTGTAATTTTATGGAATTCCCACCAGGCTGTCAGTGTCGAGGAAATTGTTGGAATTTTCAAGCATGGATGAGGTTTAACTGATTTATTAAGAAAAGGTAGGTCTGAAATTTAAATATTATTACAAAAATCTTCTTCTATATCTAGCCAGGTATGGTCTGATGGGTTTGGGATGGGTCCATGTGTATTTGTATTGTAATTGGATAGCTAATGAATAATGAAAAAATTTGGAGCAGTAAGGCCTCATTGGGATTTTGGGTTCTGTAAAGTGGAGAGTTTAATTTAGGGTGGTTAGTTTTTCCAATAGAATGACGTTATTATTGAATCTAAAGATTTTAACCAGGATTGGGTTGGAGGGATTAGTGTCATATTGAAAAGGTAATTATTTTTTGGAAGGATAGACATTTTAATTGCAGCAATTTGGCCAATGAGGGATATCGGAAGATTTTTCCAACGGTTGAGATTGTCAGTGATTGTCTTGAGATGGATGAGTATTGTTAATACTCAAGTTTAATTGTTATGTTATGTAAAGATCTCATTACATTTAATACAACTATTTGTGAGAGCCAGATGGTTGGAAAGTCTTTCTGTCTTGTAACGCTGCCCCCTGCTGGTTGTCTGACACTACTGCCAGGAGCGTTGGATGTGTACCTTCCTAATGTCTCTACTATCTGAAATGTCTCTACTGTCTGTAATATATTTAATGTCTCTAATGACTCTAATGTCTGTACTGACTCTACTATCTGCTCTGTCTCTACTGTATCTGATGTATCTAATGTCTACCAACTCTAATGTCTCTACTGTGTGTAATGTATTTAATGTCTCAGTGGCTCGAACGTCTCTGCTGTCTCCACTGTATGTAATGTCTCTGATGTATCTAATGTCTCTACTGACTCTGATGTCTGTACTGTCTCTACTGTTTCCACATTTTCTATTATCCACTGTGGCAGTCGTGCATGCCACCATTGGGTTCACCCAGAGTGTGAGAGTAAGGGCTTGCCATAACCATTGTTCTTTTATTAAAGTAAATCAAACCACATAACTAAACTGGACCACCAGACACACATAGCTCCTCTTGGAGACTGTCCAGTGTGTCTCCCGCCCGTCACCTGGTGTCTCTGGGCGGCTCCTCCTTTCAGGGGCAGAGAGGTGAGGCAGCACACCTGATTGACATCAGGGGCTGAATCACCTCCGCATTCACCCAGTGGACCCTGTGTGTGTGTGTGTGTGTGTGTGTGTGTTTGTGTTATTTTCTCCGAGCTAAGCTCTACTTTGCAAAGAAAGTGGGAGGAGTCAGTTACGCCTCCACTGTGGACCTGGTGAAGAAGCTGTTGTCTCATCACTCCGCCCACCTGCACAGGTAAGAGCAGTGACCCTCGCAGCACTTGAATGGAAACATGGAGTTACTGAACTTGTGCTGCATGCAGGTCTCCCTGGAAAGGTCTTCCTGAGCTGACCAATGAGAACGGACTGCCCTGCCCCTTTAGCTGTGAGAGCCACGCCCCCTCCATGGCCTCCATGTTGGAGCTCCTGTATGACCTCTGACCTCTTCCAGTGTTCCTGAACCACATTAAAGAGCCAATGTCACTGGATCACGTGTCTCTGCGTCTTGTGTGTGTGTGTGTGTGTGTGTGTGTGTGTGTGTGTGTGTGTGTGTGTGTGTCTGTGTGTGTGTGTGTGTGTGTGCTTTCAGTCCTGAACCAAACAACAGCATCAACTAGTGGCCTGGCAAGGAAACATCATCGTTCTTCCTGTTGCCGTGGAAACAAACATGGTTTGACTGTTTCTACAGTTACCATGGAAACTGACATTGTTTTGACTGTTTCTACAGTTACCGACGTTCTGTGTTTCTGCTGTTGCCGGGGAAACAGATGCCATGCTGGGTGTTTCTGCTGTTGCCGTGGAAATGGAAATGATCTTTTTCAGAACATGTAAAGGATTTTGATGATCTTATTTATTACTTTGCTCCATTTGGACAGTGTTGTTCCAACCTGACTTGCATTAGTTGTATATAGAGCTGAACTAACATTGTCAGTCAAATCACAGAGACCCACCAGAGGACACTTACTGGCTTGTTGCTGCAGGTGAGGAGCTGAGAAGATGCTGATGTTACGACGAAGGAACCAACAGGAGCCGAAGAGCCGATTTCTCTGGCCTGTAACAGGAAACCAACAAAGGGCTTGGAGGCTGGAGCCTGCAGCTGGACTGCCAAACAAACAGACAACACACAACAAACACTGATTCACAAAAAACCTTGTGAGTAACTTCCTGTCCCTCCCTGGACTCACCTGTGACTTCCTGTCCCTGGCTGTAGGCCACAGTGAACGGCGACGCCTCAGTCTGAGGACTCAGTCCAGAGTGACGAGGCTTCATGTCATCACAGGATTCCACAACGTCTCCCGAGCTGAAGGATTGGACTGGACCCATACACAGGAGCAGCAGCAGCAGCAGCTCCATCACCTGCTCCAGCACCAGCTTCGTCACCAGCTCCGTCACCAGCTCCAGCACCAGCTCTGTCACCAGCTCCAGCACCAGCTCCAGCACCAGCTTCGTCACCAGCTCCGTCACCAGCTCCAGCACCAGCTCCGTCACCAGCTCCAGCACCGACTTGCAGATAAAGCAGCCGCACTACAAAGCTTCTATTGAGCTCAGCGGCTCGGGTGACGACAAACAAAGACTTAAAGAATGTGGAAGAGAGGAGGAGCCTGACAGAGCAAGAGATTTAGAACTCCACCTGACAACCTGGTCTAGAACTCCACCTGACAACCTGGTCTAGAACTCCACCTGACAACCTGGTCTAGAACTCCACCTGACAACCTGGTCCAGAACTACACCTGACAACCTGGTCCAGAACTACACCTGACAACCTGGTCCAGAACTCCACCTGACAACCTGGTCTAGAACTCCACCTGACAACCTGGTCTAGAACTCCACCTGACAACCTGGTCCAGAACTACACCTGACAATCTGGTTCAGAACTCCACCTGACAACCTGGTCTAGAACTCCACCTGACAACCTGGTCCAGAACTACACCTGACAACCTGGTCCAGAACTACACCTGACAATCTGGTTCAGAACTCCACCTGACAACCTGGTCTAGAACTCCACCTGACAACCTGGTCCAAAGCTCCACCTGACAACCTGGTCCAGAACTACACCTGACAACCTGGTCCAGAACTACACCTGACAATCTGGTTCAGAACTCCACCCCTGGGTCTACTCCACAACTCCACCTGACAATATGACCCAGAACTCCACCCCTGGGTCTGATCCAGAGCTCCACCACTGGGTCTGATCCAGAGCTCCACCACTGGGTCTGGGCCAATCATATTTCTTTGAGGACAAAGAGACCGCATGGTCAGCCCTGTTAAAATTCGACACTGGTCATGTGACCCCCAGCAGGGGTCCCCGGGCACACTCCCCTCAAGCTGCAGCACTGCTCTCCACCACCAGGGGGACCTTGGATCCCCCTGGTGGTGGAGAGCTTGAGGAAACTCTTGGAAACTCTGAAGCAAACCCCGCTTGGATTGACCCAGGCCTTCCTGAACACAGCAGGAGACTGGAACATGATGCAAAGGTCTATATTCTATCCCAGGATAGAACACACCCTCTTCCAAGCTGAAACTGCGTTGATTAGGACAAATGTCTTTGCAAGAAGAAAAAGAGCTTAAAAAAAGTGCTATCTCATGAGCACCGGGCCTGGATTTCACCTTGCTGGAAGACTGAAGAAACTGTGGGATTCTTGTTTTTTCTTCTCTTCAGCAGGACCGACACAGCTTCAAGCCCACTGCCCTCCCCTCCAGCAGTGCAGCTCCCCGTATCTGCCAACCTGAAGCTTACTTCCTCTCCCAAGAAGAAGCGCCAGGTCGCTCAGCATGTTTCGCAGACCCCCATGTTTCACGCTGCAAAAGGCAGCTCAGGGCTTCTTCTCCCCGGGATGACAAAGACCTGCCTACAGCCGCAAATCTAAGGATTTCCCCCAGCCATGGAGACACGTTTCAACCCCCCCTTCTGAACAAGTAAGAGGCACTGTTTGTAAAATCTGGCGACTTTTAAGGTCCTGTTGGCGACTTTTTTTTTAATGAAAAGCGACTAGCGACAAATCTAGTGACTTTTTCTGGTGTTATTGGCAACTTTCTAGTGTGTTTGGCGACTCTGACGTAAAAGCATTTATGGTTCTGCAGTCGCTGTTGTCAACGGGCAGCGGGTCCTGCTGTGAGTCCCTCCTCCGTCCTGAAGCATTCACAGACCTGAGGTCAGTCTGACAGGAGCCTTCTTCCCTCCTGCAGCTGTCCCAGCTGCAGTCAGATGAGAGGAGACCCTCACCACACTGCGTCCACACTGAGAATGAATCGCGCATTCGCAAGGCAGCCGCTGCTTTCGTGAGCGGCAAGTACATTTTTTTTTTTTTTACATGAATTTCATTAATTTACCGCATAAACAAATACAAATTCTTAACTCAAAGTCTATGGGCCACATTCAGTCCTCATGTGGTCTAAACAAAGCATTAGGCTTAAACTTATTTTGAGAATTGATGGCCTATTTCAGTGATACAAATAAAAACAACTTTAGAGTTGGTCGTGGGGCTTGGGACTTTGCATCATGTTGGAGCTTTCTGTTTGCAGCATAGTGTCAGCCATGGGTGCCCTGCATCCCGGCTGGCTGCTCTGGGACACGGGAGCCTTTAACTTTCTGCTCAAATGCAGGAGCAGCCACTCCGGCGCTGATCGCGCTCCGGCAGCTCCGCGCCGGAACACGGAGGCTCAGAGCTTCTCTTCATCTTGTCCGCGGTCCATCCGAGCTTCTCTGCATCGTGTCTGCAGTCTGTCCCCGCGATGCAGTGGCACTGACCGCTGTTGAACAGAACGCTGACCGCCTCACGCGGCACACCCACGGCACCGTGGGTCTGCGGTTTCTGTCCAAACGCGAGGCAGAGGCAGTCAGCGTTCTGTTCAACCGCGGTCAGTGCCGCTGCATTGCGGGGACGGACTGCAGACGCGATGCAGAGAAGCTCGGAGCCTCCATGCTCCGGCACAGAGCTGCCGGAGCACGATCAGCACCAGAGTGGCTGCTCCTGCGTTTAAGCAGAAAGCTCAGGGCTCCCGTGTCCCGGAGCCACGTAGCTCTGTGCCACAGCCAGCCAGGGCGCGCTCGGGTGCGGGGCAAGTCGCCGGAGCATTCTCTCAGAACCAACACGGAAGTTGCGGCTGCAGCTCTGTGGCTGCAAAAAATAACAAATAACTAAACAAGTGCAAAGTGGAGGATCTAAACAACAACAGAGGATTCATAAGATCCAGATCTGCAGCCAAGCTGAGACAAGCGTTGTAACGTCACATATCTGCAGAGCTCTTAAGCCCCGCCTACTTTTAAAGCTCCTTTCTGCGGTGGAAACGGGTATGGGATTTGGCTCCGGTTACGCTTTCCGGATACGCTCCATTCCGTCCCTGCACTATTGTGCGGTGAAAACGGGGCTTTAGATAAACACACACACAGCCACATTTAGCAACCCAACTGCTACTGTGTTCCACTAAATGCCTCGGTGTTGTCATAAGAGTTCTGGTTGCAAGTGTTCAGAACCGACGGACAAAACCGTCCGGTCATTATTGTTACAGTCCATTTCTGTGAGACCATCTGTGAGTCCCCCGTACTTCTTGTCAGCTAAACAGGAGCTAACACGGGGCTAAACAGGAACTAACCAAGAGCGAACCTGGGGCTATGCCGGCTCCACTTCAGTGCTGGACCAGAGAGGAGCCACACTGGGGCCTGACACGTCATCAGCTGGTGGTGGAGTTATCCCCATAAAAAGTAAGTCAAACGCTTCTCGTGGCTGCGTGGGTCATCGCAATCTCTCTTTACACCCACCTGGTGGACGCATCGAGTCATTGCGCTCTCCATGTGCACACCAATGCCCCTTGTGGTCGTCACAGTCAGTACACTGAACCTGCCGTCTGCCTCCCTCTGGTGGATATTCGAGATCATTACACCCACTCACACAAACCCTCCAAGGTTTGCCTCCACCTGGTGGACACTCAAGGTCGTTGCTTCCCCATTCAGACTCCTTTCATCACTGATCACTCAACACACACACACGCACACACACACACACACACGCACACGCACACGCACACGCGCACACGCACACACACACACACACACACAGACACACACACACACACACACACACACACACACACACACACACACACACACACACGACGCAGAGACACGTGATCCAGTGACATTGGCTCTTTAATGTGGTTCAGGAACACTGGAAGAGGTCAGAGGTCATACAGGAGCTCCAACATGGAGGCCATGGAGGGGGCGTGGCTCTCACAGCTAAAGGGGCAGGGCAGTCCGTTCTCATTGGTCAGCTCAGGAAGACCTTTCCAGGGAGACCTGCATGCAGCACAAGTTCAGTAACTCCATGTTTCCATTCAAGTGCTGCGAGGGTCACTGCTCTTACCTGTGCAGGTGGGCGGAGTGATGAGACAACAGCTTCTTCACCAGGTCCACAGTGGAGGCGTAACTGTCTCCTCCCACTTTCTTTGCAAAGTAGAGCTTAGCTCGGAAAAAATAACCAAGAGGCCACAACCATTCCTGCAGGAGGAAGACAGGAGAAAGAGAGGATGAGCCTCAGACCACAGTGGGTCTGCTCGGGGGATCTGCTGCTCACTTACTGGACCCTGGTGGTAGTTAAATCCTCCAGCCTGATGGAAGTTCTGGTCGTCCAGGTGGACGTTGTAGGTTCCACAGTACACCGAGTCACTGAGGAGGACAGGAGAAGATAAGCCATCCATTCAACCAATGATCAAACCAACCAACCATCCAACCTCCAACCAACGATCAAACCAACCAACCATCTAACAAACCATTCAACCATCCAACCAACAAACCATTCAACCAAGTCTGTTAGAATTCGTTAGCCAGTTACTAATCAGAATGTCTGTAACAAGAGAAACCTTCAGTCACTCTGATCTGCGAGGTGCAACACCTGATCACCGTTAGTACTCAGGTGTGCTGGGCGTGGCCCCAGATTTTATTCTGAAGGTGTCATATAGCAGAGTTCCTCGACAGTTTCTGCACTACATATGGATTGAAGCAACAGAATGTTTCCTGGACCACGAGGACAGAGGGTGAACAGTGTTAACAAGGCTTAACATTGTAAGAAAAACTGACGAAGTTAAGCACAGGAAGTGAAGCAGAGTTTTCATAAGAAAACTCAATGCAGACTAATGGAAAGTTAAATAAGCAGGCCCAGTTTTGTACTGTGGTTTCCTGAGCTGAGAAATGGAAAGCTCACACACTTCCCAGACCGAGAGAACCTCCACATGACGTGAGGGAAGCTGCCCTGAAGTCCTCTGTGTCCACCAGGAGACGGATTGTAACAGTGGTCTGGTCCTGGAACCAGGAGACGGACTGTAATACTGGTTTGGTCCTGGAACCAGGAGACGGACTGTAATACTGGTTTGGTCCTGGAACCAGGAGACGGACTGTAATACTGGTTTGGTCCTGGAACCAGGAGACGGACTGTAACAGTGGTTTGGTCCAGGAACCAGGAGACGGACTGTAACAGTGGTTTGGTCCAGGAACCAGGAGACAGACTGTAACAGTGGTTTGGTCCAGGAACCAGGAGACGGACTGTAACAGTGGTTTGGTCCAGGAACCAGGAGACAGACTGTAACAGTGGTTTGGTCCAGGAACCAGGAGACGGATTGTAACAGTGGTTTGGTCCTGGAACCAGGAGACGGACTGTAATACTGGTTTGGTCCAGGAACCAGGAGACGGACTGTAACAGTGGTTTGGTCCAGGAACCAGGAGACAGACTGTAACAGTGGTTTGGTCCAGGAACCAGGAGACGGACTGTAACAGTGGTTTGGTCCAGGAACCAGGAGACAGACTGTAACAGTGGTTTGGTCCAGGAACCAGGAGACGGATTGTAACAGTGGTTTGGTCCAGGAACCAGGAGACGGACTGTAACAGTGGTTTGGTCCAGGAACCAGGAGACGGATTGTAACAGTGGTTTGGTCCTGGAACCAGGAGACGGACTGTAATACTGGTTTGGTCCAGGAACCAGGAGACAGACTGTAACAGTGGTTTGGTCCAGGAACCAGGAGACAGACTGTAACAGTGGTTTGGTCCAGGAACCAGGAGACGGACTGTAACAGTGGTTTGGTCCAGGAACCAGGAGACAGACTGTAACAGTGGTTTGGTCCAGGAACCAGGAGACGGATTGTAACAGTGGTTTGGTCCAGGAACCAGGAGACGGACTGTAACAGTGGTTTGGTCCAGGAACCAGGAGACGGATTGTAACAGTGGTTTGGTCCAGGAACCAGGAGACAGACTGTAACAGTGGTTTGGTCCAGGAACCAGGAGACGGATTGTAACAGTGGTTTGGTCCAGGAACCAGGAGACGGACTGTAACAGTGGTCTGGTCCAGGAACCAGGAGACGGACTGTAATACTGGTTTGGTCCAGGAACCAGGAGACAGACTGTAACAGTGGTTTGGTCCAGGAACCAGGAGACAGACTGTAACAGTGGTTTGGTCCAGGAACCAGGAGACAGACTGTAACAGTGGTTTGGTCCAGGAACCAGGAGACAGACTGTAACTGTGGTTTGGTCCAGGAACCAGGAGATGGACTATAACAGTGGTCTGGTCCAGGAACCAGGAGACGGACTATAACAGTGGTTTGGTCCAGGAGCCAGGAGACAGACTGTAACAGTGATTTGGACCGGGTCGCTCCATCTAGTCTGTCCTGAACCTCGGATTCAGACCAAAGAGACAGAAAACATTGAGTCTCCTCGTCGCTCTATTGGTGTTTTTTCACGTCCATCTTGTTTTTGTCCGGAGCCCCGGAGTTGCCAGAGAGAAAATAATAATAATAATAAGGTAAATGATCTTGCGGCTTATCTTTCTACATGTGGGCATTACATAGGGGATTTCTGCTCCTTTCACTTTGTTTCTGGACGTGTTTGAAGCAAATACTTCAACATCAGGAGGAATGGAGGTGTAGAATGATAGAACGCAGCTACCTACGTAAACACACGCTGATTAAAGTTCTCTTTCACATGAAGCCATTAAAAGGCTCATTTTATGGTAAAAAAAAAATCTAGCTTTCATTTACAGTAGTATGTAGTTTGTTTTTTAGTTGCTGATAAACCAAAAGTCTGGCTTCATCATAAAGAAGTTCTGTGGTAGAAAATAGTGGAGAGTCTCATAGTGGAGTGCCACCTGCTGCCTCATGCAGACCTAAGCCTGTGATCATAATGCTAAACAAGACATATATCCAATGCAGCTGACTGCGCAGCGCCGCATCTCTGCAGTGCCGCATCACCTTGAGAGCCGCGGCGCCGCGATCGCGGATTAAATGATCTCATTTCCTCATATTATTAACTTCAGGGAACAACTTATTATATCGCTCCCACACATTATTAAAAAAAAAATTCTGCATCGCCACTCTGGGGCTCCGTGTTCACTGTAGTTTTCAGAAAGCTGGTTCAGCATATCTTCCGCCATGTACGTAGCGATAAGTCCAATGATAACTCCAGAGATAGTTCCAGAGATAACTCCACCACCAGCTGATGACGTGTCAGGCCCCAGTGTGGCTCCTCTCTGGTCCAGCACTGAAGTGGAGCCGGCATAGCCCCAGGTTCGCTCCTGTTTAGCCCCGGGTTAGTTCCTGTTTATCCCCGTGTTAGCTCCTGTTTAGCTGTTGTTTAGGTCTTGTTTAGCTCCTGGTTATCTCCTGATGAGCTCCTGTTCGCACCTGTTTAGCCCCAAGTTAGCTTTTGTTTAGCTCCTGTTTAGCTCCTGGTTAGCTCGTGTTTAGCCGTGGCTTCGGCAGTGGAAAGACAAAGACCTGGTGCTAAGTCTGACCCTGGACCACAACTAGAACCTGGTTCTTTCTGGACCAGAACTAGAACCTGGTTCTTTCCCCCCACTGTGACTGTGCTGCACCTGAACAGGTCAGAGGTCACGGTCGGTCCGTCTGGAGCTGTGCTGGATCATTCTTAACAGGATGTGATGCAACAATGGCTCATGTCTCTAAATATAATTCACTACTTTGCCATTAGTTTACATGTCATTTGTCACTGGTCAAATGTGTTCAAAATGGTTTTGGCAATAAAACAATCCAGCATGTAGTCCTCGATTGATTCTGGATTTTTACATTTTAGAATATAAAAGCTATCAAGTAAAAGTAAAATAGACAGTTGAGCTCTGCTTTTTGTCTGATATGAAATGTGATCTTGGTTTGAGAAAGGTTGGTGACCACTGTCTTCAGGAAACAAGAACTGAGTTCACCTAATTAATCTGAATTTGTCAAATTAATCTCCAGAGTTCACTGGATTAGACGTGACTCACTCAGGATCCAAGGTCTTCATCCCCAGAGGCCCCAGCAGCTTCTCCTCCGCCACTGTGAGGCAATGCCAGGCCTTCTGCAGCGAGAAGAGCTCTGGAGCCTACACACACACACACACACACACACACACACACACACACACACACACACACACACACACACACACACACACACACACACACACACACACACACACACACACACACACACACACACACACACACACACACACACACACACAGATGAGTGGCTGCTTGCTGCTGAATCGTCCCCAGGTGAAGCAAGCTTCTCACCAAGACCATGGCCACGGTGAAGTTGGGTCTCAGCTGGTAGTCACACCAGGGGCTGGAGGCCCCCAGGCTGTCCTTGTAGATGCCTCGCTTGTGGACCAGCTCGGGGTGTTGGTCCTCACACTCCTCGGGATGCTGGGAGATGTAGAAGCTCTTTTCAAAGTTCTCCTGGATCCTACGATCCCAGTCCTCGTAGGAAACATTGACCGTTTCTCCTGGAGGCGGCAGGAAGAACAAGTTTGGCTGCAAGGTGCCTCCTTCAAACTGGGGGGTGGGGGGGTGATCCTAATAGTCCCTCCTATCTCCAAACAGACTCTCCTATCTCGTAACAGTCCGTCCTACCACCTAATAGTCCCTCATATCTCCTAATAAGTCCCTCCTATCTGCTAATAAGTTCCTTCTTCCTCCTGATAGTTCCTCCTATCTCCTAATAGTCCCTCCTATCTCCTAGTCGTCCCTCCTATCTCCTAGTCATCCCTCCTATCTCCTAATAGTCCCTCCTATCTCCTAGTCATCCCTCCTACCTCTTGATAATCCCTCCTATCTTCTCGTAGTCCCTCCTATCTCTAATGGTCCCTCCTATCTCCAGTCAGTCACCACTTTCCAAGCAGTGACAAGTCAGTCTCCAGTTAGTTTCCAGTCAGTCTTCAGTCTCCAGTCAGTGTCCAGTCAGTCTTCAGCCTCCAGCCAGTGTCCAGTCAGTCTTCAGTCTCCAGCCAGTGTCCAGTCAGTCTTCAGTCAGTCTCCAGTCAGTCTTAAGTATCTCGTCAGTCTCTAATCAGTCTCCAGGCAGTCTTCAGTCTCCAGTCAGTCTTCAGTCAGTCTCCAGTCAGTAACATAGCCTACCTGCTCTGGTGAAGCTGATGAGGCCGTACGGAAAGTGTCCATCGCAGTGGAGCTTCTTGATCCAGTGCACTGCAGACTTGCAGAGACCCACCAGTTCCACTGCAGAGCCGTCCCTGGTAACAAGACCAATCCAGTTATTCTTCATCTCAACTTATTACTGTTCCTTTCATCGTTTCTCATTCATCTGTGGCAGAGAGGTGAGGCAGCACACCTGAGGGGAGTCAGGTGCCTCACCTCTCTGCCCAAGAGGAGGAGCCGCCCAGAGACAAGAGTACATTTGGGAGACACAGTACTGCTGTCTCCCACATGAGTTTGACATGAGCTGTCTCTGTGTGAGTTTTGATTTAATTTAACAGAAGAATAATGGTTTCTGGAACATCTGACTGTGGGTAAACCCGTTGGTGGTGTGCCTCCTTGCAGGAACATCAAAATAAATAAAACACCTGAGTCATTCCAACGGGAGGCCGACAGCCTGGCAGGGTCATCATACCATCACCAATCAGACAGACGGTAACCAAGGTCCTTGTGATCCTCTGAAATTATTGGAAGTTCCGAAAACCCCAGGGGCAAAATCCCAACAAGGAAATCTCTGGAGATGTGTGAAGATTCAGGTGTGTTTTGATGGAACGATGACTAGTGAAGAATTGCTCCAAACTCAATTCTGTACCACGCATCACCATTTTGATCTGAATCCTAGGATTCAGGATCAAGGTGTCACACCATCAGGCCGTCACACCGTAACACCATCACGGCCTGTTATCATGTGTTACAGGTAACATCGGAAACGATGGAGGATCATCTCAAGTCATTACGCCCCGTGACCAACATTGTTCCGTGGTGTTGTGTGCTGTGGCTCTCTCACCAGTCAGTCAGGAACAGTAGCGCCGCCAGGATTCAATGTCATAGTCCACACATACCCCCCCCAACCAACGCCCCTCGCCCCACCCCTGAACAAGTGTCCCCAAAGTTCAATCTGTGAAGGAGTGCACCAGAGGAAATGAGAATCACCGTCTCAGATACGTCTGATGGAGGCGGGTATTCACCCAAGGTGTAACACAAGTCAGATCTGGTGTAGCTCGTACCTGGGTGTAGCAGGGACTCCTCTGTTGTGGGCTCGCTCACTGGTCCCCATCTTGTCCATCCAGGTTCCACAGTTGAAGCGGTTCCCCCCGTAGATGAGGCCGGTGGTTTGGTCCACTGCAGCTTCTACATTAAATCCTGGAAGAACAAGAGAGACTGAAGCAGGTCCTGATAGAACCATCTGGACCATTACCCCAGGTCCTGACAGAACCATTTAGGCCGCTACCCCAAGTCCTGACAAAACCATCTGGACCGCTACTCCAGGTCCTGACAGAACCGTAGAGACCACTAGTTCAAGTCCTGACAGAACCGTATAGACCACCACCCCAGGTCGTCACAGAACCATATAGACCACTGCCCTAAGTCCTGACAGAACTGTCTGGACCACTACTCCAGGCCCTGACAGAACCTTAAAGACCACCACCCCAGGTCCTGACAGAACTGTATAGACCATCCCCCCAAGTCCTGACAGAGCCGTATAGACCACCACCCCAGGTTCTGAAAGAACTGTCTGGACAACTACTCCAGGTCTGGAGTCATCCTGGACCAGGTGTGGGGTGATTCTGGACCAGGTCTGGAACAAGTGTCTTGGGTCTCTGTGGTTTTATTTTGACAGGCGGCTGCATACCTTCATCCAGCATGTGCGGGTCGAGCTGAGTTCCTGCGTTCTCCTCTCTGAAACGGATTCCCTGCAGGTGTTTCTCCATGACCTCCTGGATCACGTCGTAGAGAGGCTGCTCCTGAGGAGAACCACAACACTCTGCTTTACCTTCCTGCTCCACTTCCAGCTTCACTCAACATGTGGCCCTGAAGCCATCCAACCTTCTGTCTCCTGGCTGGTGGGGCATCCAGGACAATGCTACTGGTGGATAATTCATTAACACCTGTACTGAACAAAAACCAGTCCAGAGTGCATGGTGAATTTAAGAAATGTGGGTGGTACCTGTGGTGGCTGAGTTATGGTACATGGTTCAGGTGGTGTTGGGTTATGGTCAAGTGGACGAACGCTCTATCCTGGTGACCTCCTCCTCCACCCATCCTCTGAGTCTGGGGTTCCCCTGGTTGAAAACTGGTCCAAGAATCCCCAGTGTGATGTAACATCCTGCCCCTGACTCCTCCCACATCTACTCTGTGCCTCGAGTCTACTGGAACCTCAAGAAGGTCTTTAGCAAGACCAGACTCCCCACATTTCACACTGCTCAGTAGTTGAAGACTTTTTGAAGAGTGAGAGATGGTGTTGGTGGGAGTCGGGATGGAGGTCAGACCGAACAGATGTGGGGGAATATTGACAATAAATTCAGCAACTACGGTACAGATTTAGACAATTTGAAGATGAGACGCCAACAACGATGGTCAAGGAGACGTGCTTGAGTCCACATCAGTTATCGTGGAGATGACGGAATAAAGACTGTAGATCCGATTGATCATACATGTTCCACTCACCACAACCTGACTCCACAGCCTCTCTCCTCACAGCCAGAAGATCCCAGTTAAACATTAAAAAAAAGATCCTGGTGCAAATCCCAGCAGAAACCTTTCTTTGTGGAGTTTTCATTTTCTCTCTGTGTGGTTTTCTTCTGGTACTCTGGTTTAGTCCGATAGTCCAAACAACCTGCACCCTGACTCCCTGAGCTACACCTCCTGCCTCCATCACCTCCTCCTGAGCTACACTCCGACCTCCATCATCTCCACCTGAGCTACATCCCCGGCCTACATCACCTCCTCCTGAGCTACACCCCCGGCCTCCATCACCTCCATTTGGTGAAGAAATGTCCCGTTGGTGTACTAATGAAGGACTAATAATAAATTAACTGCTGTCAGTCTGTCCCGTGTAGTGAATGTCTGCTCCAATGAGCCTGCATCGTAGACATATGCTAGTAGATCCTTCACTATATGTACAGCCTCTCGTCTGCACCATATGAGGAGACAGCCTACAGGGACGAGGTGAGCCACCTGGCCATGTGGTGCTAGGACAACAATCTCCGCCTGAATGTGGAGAAGACGAAGGAGATTGTTGTGGACTTCAGACGACGACACTCCCAGCATGCTCCACTGACCATCGACGGTGCTGCAGTGGAGCAGGTCAGCAGCACCAAGTTCCTGGGAGTGCACATCTCTGAAGACCTGTCCTGGAGCAACAACACAGCATCACTGGCCAAGAAAGCCCCCCAGCGCCTGGACTGCCTCCGCAAGCTAAGGAGAGCAAGAGCCCCTCCCCCATCATGCACACCTTCTACAGAGGCACCATGGAGAGCAAGAGCCCCTCCCCCATCATGCACACTTTCTACAGAGGCACCATGGAGAGCAAGAGCCCCTCCCCCATCATGCACACCTTCTACAGAGGCACCATGGAGAGCAAGAGCCCCTCCCCCATCATGCACACCTTCTACAGAGGCACCATGGAGAGCCAGAGCCCCTCCCCCATCATGCACACCTTCTACAGAGGCACCATGGAGAGCAAGAGCCCCTCCCCCATCATGCACACCTTCTACAGAGGCACCATGGAGAGCAAGAGCCCCTCCCCCATCATGCACACCTTCTACAGAGGCACCATGGAGAGCCAGAGCCCCTCCCCCATCATGCACACCTTCTACAGAGGCACCATGGAGAGCCAGAGCCCCTCCCCCATCATGCACACCTTCTACAGAGGCACCATGGAGAGCAAGAGCCCCTCCCCCATCATGCACACCTTCTACAGAGGCACCATGGAGAGCCAGAGCCCCTCCCCCATCATGCACACCTTCTACAGAGGCACCATGGAGAGCAAGAGCCCCTCCCCCATCATGCACACCTTCTACAGAGGCACCATGGAGAGCAAGAGCCCCTCCCCCATCATGCACACCTTCTACAGAGGCACCATGGAGAGCAAGAGCCCCTCCCCCATCATGCACACCTTCTACAGAGGCACCATGGAGAGCAAGAGCCCCTCCCCCATCATGCACACCTTCTACAGAGGCACCATGGAGAGCAAGAGCCCCTCCCCCATCATGCACACCTTCTACAGAGGCACCATGGAGAGCCTCCTCTCCAGCTGCATCACCGTGTGGTACGGCGCCTGCACCGTATCCTGCCGCAAGACTCTGCAGCGTATCGTGAGAGCAGCCGAGAGGATCATTGGTGTCTCTCCCCCCCCCTGCAGGACATATACAACACCCGCCTCACCCGCAGAGCCATCAGGATGGCAGGTGACCCCCCCACCCCTCCCACAGCCTCTTCAGCCTGCTGCCGTCGGGGAGGAGACTTCAGAGTCTCCGAGCCAAAACCAGCAGCTCAAAGACAGTTTCTGCCACCAGGCAGTCAGGAGACTCAACTCCCTCCCTGCTCTGCCCCCCCTCCCCCCTCTGCCTCTGCCCTCTACTCCACAGCCACCCTTACACCCCCATCCCCTCCGGCATCTGACATTATGCCCACCCCCCCCCCCCTCCCCCACACTCAAAAATGAACATTCTCTACCTCAAAAGAGACATTGTGTACATGCCACTTTGCTGTTTATATGTTTATAGGGTGTATAGATTTTTAAATCTTTATATTGTTTTTCTTAATATATTATTACATGCCTTTGCACTGTGGGTCTGAGAGGACTGAAATGTCATCTGTGCTGTATGTCATGCATATCAGCACACTTGACAATAAAGCTGACTTTGACTTTTGACTTTGATATAGTGGATGATTGACTTGAGTAGGTCTACTGTGTAAACATACACAATCATTCTGTTAAAAAACACCTCAAAAAAAGAAAAGAAATCACAATATGAAAACGCAGCATTCCCTGCAGACCGAGAGAAAGCATTCTTCCTGCTACGTCGCTTCCTCCTTCCTCTCAGGCTCCGCTCTCCAGCAGAGTTTCAGCTTGTCAACAGTACAATATTCTAAAAAGTGTCAATTCCAGGGGCATCTGATGAAGGGAAATACACCTATTTTACACCTTGACGATATTCTCCTGGTCACCCCAGACCTCACCACAAACATCCAGCATGTTCTCCAACAAGACCCAAACTCCCATCCTGACCCCCACAAGACCCAAACGCCTACCCTGACCCCCAACAAGACCCAAACTCCCACCATGACCCCCACAAGACCCAAACTCCCACCCTGACCCACGGCAAGACCCAAACTCTCACCCTGACCCCCACAATACTCAAACTCTCATCCTGACCTCCACAAGACCCAAACTCCCACCCTGACCCCCACAATACCCAAACTCTCATCCTGACCTCCACAATACTCAAACTCTCATCCTGACCTCCACAAGACCCAAACTCCCACCCTGACCCCCACAATACCCAAACTCTCATCCTGACCTCCACAAGACCCAAACTCCCACCCTGACCCCCACAATACCCAAACTCTCATCCTGACCTCCACAAGACCCAAACTCCAACCCTTACTCCCCACAAGACCCAAACTCCCACCCTGACCCCGACAAGACCCAAACTCCCACCCTGACCCCGACAAGACCCAAACTCCAACCCTGACCCTGACAAGACCAAAACTCCCACCCTGACCCCCATAAGACCCAAACTCCCATCTTGACCCCCACAAGACCCAAACTCTCACCCTGACCCCCACAATACTCAAACTCTCATCCTGACCTCCACAAGACCCAAACTCCCACCCTGACCCCCACAATACCCAAACTCTCATCCTGACCTCCACAATACTCAAACTCTCATCCTGACCTCCACAAGACCCAAACTCCCACCCTGACCCCCACAATACCCAAACTCTCATCCTGACCTCCACAAGACCCAAACTCCCACCCTGACCCCCACAATACCCAAACTCCCATCCTGACCTCCACAAGACCCAAACTCCCACCCTGACCCCCACAATACCCAAACTCTCATCCTGACCTCCACAAGACCCAAACTCCAACCCTGACCCCCACAATACCCAAACTCTCATCCTGACCTCCACAAGACCCAAACTCCAACCCTTACTCCCCACAAGACCCAAACTCCCACCCTGACCCCGACAAGACCCAAACTCCAACCCTGACCCTGACAAGACCAAAACTCCCACCCTGACCCCCATAAGACCCAAACTCCCATCTTGACCCCCACAAGACCCAAACTCTCATCCTGACCCCCAAACACCCCCACAACAGATGGACCAACACGACAACTACATTGTTTTTAGTCTCAGTGTAATTTCCATGGAAATGGATATTGTTTCAGAAAGTTGTCATGGAAACTGACGTCTTTTCTGAAACGAACACTCAAAAATGATGTGCTTTCACATGAAATGTATAAACCGTTCCCGTTTCATGGAGCAGCGGTCAGAAGAAAAGGAGGAAGCATACCCAGGTTCCAGCAGGCTGAGGTTCTGAGTGGTCGGTGGGATACACTCTAGAGACAGGACACTGGAGGATGAAGAGTCCCTGAGGAACTAGGGTGCAGTAGTCCTGGATGCATTGCAGCCACCACCACACAGCATCTCTGCTGTTGTAGCGAGCCTCTCCGGACTGGTTCAGCAGGTTGGGGATTAGACCGTAACGCAGGCTGCTCGCCAGCAGGAGAAGCAGGTTTCTGAAGGAGAGCGAACAGAAAGAACCTTCATTCACCTGGCAAGGAGAGAGTCACCTCAACACAACCTTCATTCACCTGGCATGGAGAGAATCGCCTCAACACAACCTTCATTCACTTGGCATGGAGAGAATCGCCTCAACACAGACTTTCAACCTTCATTTTAACAGTTTCTCTGGTTCATTGACATCCTTTTTTTGGATGTTTGATGTAACGAACATTTAAATTAAGAAAGTCGTGAAGAAAGAGATATTTCCTGTTGCTACTGCAGCTTGGAAACCAAGGTGAAGAAGAGATCAAACCTGAACACTTACTGAAGCACTCCAGAATGTGTGTGATTGTTAATGATGATGGTGTGTGAATGTTAATGCTGATGGAGCTGCAGAGATAGGAAGCTTGCTTTATTCAGTTTCAATCTGCAGAGGGGGTCAGAATGTGTCCTGAAAGTGTCGGCGCATGAGATGGAGGGGATCAGAATGTGTCGGAGGATGAGGTGGAGGGGATCAGAATGTGTCGGAGGATGAGGTGGAGGGGATCAGAATGTGTCGGAGGATGAGGTGGAGGGGATCAGAATGTGTCGGAGGATGAGGTGGAGGGGATCAGAATGTGTCGGAGGATGAGGTGGAGGGGATCAGAATGTGTCGGAGCGTGAGGTGGAGGGGATCAGAACGTGTCCTGAAAGTGTCAGAGCATGAGGCAGAGGGGATGAGAATGTGTCCTGAAAGTGTCGGTGCATGAGGTGGAGGGAATCAGAATGTATCCTAAAAAGTGTCGGAGCATGAGGCAGCTGGGATGAGAATGTGTCCTGAAAGTGTCGGAGTGTGAGGTGGAGGGGATCAGAATGTGTTGCTGCGTGAGGTGGAGGGGATCAGAATGTGTTGCTGCGTGAGGTGGAGGGGATCAGAATGTGTTGCTGCGTGAGGTGGAGGGGATCAGAAAGTGTTGTTAGAACCTAGCCTGAACCGCTTTCTAAAATCGTTTCAATCCTGTCATGTTCAAATACCACAATGTTTGTCCTGAGAATTTGTCCTGAAAGTGTCAGAACGTGAGGTAGAGGGGATCAGAACGTGACCTGAAAGTGTTGGGAGCGTGAGGTAGAGAACTTACCGAGCTTCAGTGTGGCGGCCCGTCAACAGCAGCAGACCTCTGAATGACATGAAGGCGTCCCGACTCCAGCAGCAAAAGCTTCCCACGCTGAAGTGAGGCAGCCCTGAACACCCACACAGCATGTGTATTCAAACAGGAAGAGATCATCTCAAACAGGAAGATTTCAGGTCAAACAGGAAGAGATCATGTCAAACAGGAAGATTTCAGGTCAAACAGGAAGAGATCATGTCAAACAGGAAGATTTCAGGTCAAACAGGAAGAGATCATGTCAAACAGGAAGATTTCAGGTCAAACAGGAAGAGATCATCTCAAACAGGAAGATTTCAGGTCAAACAGGAAGAGATCATGTCAAACAGGAAGATTTCAGGTCAAACAGGAAGAGATCATCTCAAACAGGAAGTGATCTACTCAAACAGGAAGCGATCATCTCAAACAGGAAGAGATCAACTCAAACAGGAAGTCATGTGTGAATCAGAGGAGGACTCAGATAGTTGTATGATAAAGGAGCAGGTTGAGCTGCTGCTCGTTCATGAAGAAACTTCAGAGAATGATGTGGAAGGAAACAGTCTGAAGGGACATCATTCAATATCAATAACTACCAATACCAGTATCGGTCCAAAACTGCACAGAGTACTTGTACTCCTACTTGTGAAAGCTCTCCGATACAACCAGGCCAGTATTTCGGGACGTCAGCACCGTCAACTCTATCAGCAAACAACAACACCATCAGTTTCATCAGCTCCATTAGCACCGTCAGCACCAACACCACCGTCAGCTCCGTCAGAACTGTCAGCAGCAATGATACCATTAGCTCGATCACCATCATCAGCACCAACAACATCAGCAGCTCCGTCAGCACCATCAGCAGCAACAACACCATCAGCTCCATCAGCACTGTCAGCAGCAACAACACCGCCACCTCCATCGGCAGCAAAAACACCATCAGCACTGTGAAGAGCAGCAACACCATCAGCTTGGGAAACACCATCAGCACGATCAGCTCTGTCAGCAGCAACAACGCTGTCAGCTTCATTAACTCCAACAGCACTGTCAGCCGCAACGATACTGTCACCTCCGTCAGCAGCAATAACACCATCAGCTCTGTCAGCAGCAACAACAGTCAGCTTCATCAGCTCCATCAGCACTGTCAGCAGCAACAAAACCATCAGCTTCGTAAGGACTGTCAGCAGCAACAACACCATCAACTCCGTGAGCTCCATCAGCATTGTCAGCAGCAACAACACCATCAGCTCTATCAAGAGCAACAATACCATCAGCTCTGTAAGCACCGTCAGCAGCAACTTCATCTCCAGCAACATCTGGACCAGCAGTTATCTCGATGTCGCTCACTAGTTTAACTCCTCAGTTGATCAGGAGTTTATCCTGAGCCATGCTACATGCTACATGCTAAACATGATAAAGAGACAGATCCTTGAACTAAATGACAACGGAGAAGTAAATCCAAATATACTATGGGACACCTTAAAAGCTGTCATAAGAGGAACATTTAAATCTCTTTGTACAGCAATCAAGAAGGCTAAAAAATCTACTTTCACTTAACTTGAAAAAAAATTAAAAGAATTGGAGAAGCAACACAGTGAAAATCAGAATGACCAGATAATGAGCCAAATTAAAGATATCAGAAACCAAATCTCAAACATTTATAAAGAAGAACAGGAGAAAAAATAAAAATGTTTAAGGCAGTCTTACTATGAAGTAGGCCCTAAAGCAACAAAATTATTAATACGGGAAAAACAGATCTCACAGTCAATTTACAAAATATTTGACCCTAGTACAGGACAAACACATAGCGATCTAGATCAAATTGATAAGGTATTCCAGACTTACTACAAAACATTGTACTCACAACTCACAAAATAACAAGGAGCAAACTAGAAAATTCCCGCGGAAATTTTATTGTGCCTGGCACCTGCCGCCCCCTGCTGCCGAGCGAGGCCACGGCGGGGTCAAAAATACGTGGAAACCATGTGACTAGCTAGTGATTCTCGATCGCAGCACCACCCCGAGGTCACCCTCCAAATTTCAGCTCATTTGAACAAACTTGTTAGCATGCGATGCTAACACCTAAAAGTGATTTAAGTACGTGGAAACCATGTCATTAGCTAGTGATTCTTGATCGCAGCACCCCCATGAGGCCACCCTCCAAATTTCAGCTCAATTGAACAAACTTTTTAGCATGCTAATTGGCACGCTAACAAGTGTTGATGCTACGGCAATAGCATCAGCATTAAAATGCATTGAAAAGTATGCTGCCTAAGATACTCTATGTGTGTGAGCACTGTGTGGTCAACCATCATGTTACTGGTCCAGCCAATCAGGGGAGCCGTGTGTGTTGCCAGGCAGATTTGCTGCTTGAGTCTGTGACGTCATCCTGATTAGGTGCAGCTTGTGTGAAATGGAGTTTGCTGAGTCACCCACATGAGCAAAAAAGCACAAACGCAGGTCCTGAACAACTGCTTATAGTTGGAGAACCGTGACACTTGGGTGAAAAATTCCTTCACCGTGGGCGTCGGGAGAAGTTGAAGGACGTGCGGTGTGGTTTTCGTGTGCTCACGAGGTTCCGTCTCCCCGTGAGGACTTGAAACAAATGGCAGAACTTTGGGGATTTGGGGAGAAAATGACTCGTCAAAATGTATTGGCGCGGATGAGACAGAATCCTGCGCTCCCTATCAATTAAGTCCCCTGGAGGGAGAACCGTGTCTCTCTGAGACAAAAGTGGCCCCTCGTGAGAAGCACAAGGCCTGTAGCTACATTTTGATGTATAATATGTTGAGAAAGACGAAGAAATGTGGCCGTGGCGACGAGATAAAAAGTTTTTTTTTTTTGGAAAACGGCAGTTTCTCTCCCTCTAGCCGAAATCTCCCCCTCTAACTTTTCCAATACACACCCATACAAAACTGGAAGAATGAGGGAAAACTTGATGACATTTGAAGGCTCACAGTTTAAAATTGTTGAAACTTTTGGAATTTCTGAGGACATATGTGAATAGAAGACAAGTGCGGCAACGTTTTAAGAGTAAGTTGGAGTCTGTAGCTGAAAATGTGGCGACGTGATGTGGCGTGGAAAAAGTGTGGGGCTTTTTTCTGTTTTTTTCTCAGCTTCCATGTAAAGCGGATGGGATATTCTTCGCCGTTTTTTACGTGTTGTTCGTAAACCGTTTGCAATATCCATAATCCGAATAGAAGCACACGATTCCCGATAATTGCGCACATTTTGATATATCATTGTGTACGTACTCTAAACGGTGCGGGACTAGTAGTCCTGCAAACTTTGTTGGCAGAGGAAGAATAATAATATTTTTTTAAAAACGGCGTTTTCCCAGGATTGTAATAATTGTGCGACGCCTTTTAAAGAGGCAGGCACAATTAATTTAAAAAAAACGGCGCTTTCCCAGGATTGTAGTAATTGTGCGACGCCTCTTACAGAGGCAGGCACAATTAATTAAAACTTTCTTAAATTCATTGGACTTGCCATCAATTGGAGAACATCAAAATAAATACCTAATGTCCAAGGTCACAGAACAGGAACTCGTGAACGTACGAAAAAAACAAAAAATAGCAAGACCCCTGGAACTGATGGCCTACCGGCTGAGTGGTATAAAACTTTTAGAGAAGAATTGATTCCAGTCCTCCAAAAATCGTTTAACTATACAATGGAGAAAATGTCTACCCCTCCCTCGTGGAATGAGGCCATTATTTCAATTATACCCAAAGAGGGAAAGAATAAAGTGTTGTGTAGCTCCTACAGACCTATATCAATCCTAAATCAAGATTATAAACTGTACACCTCTATTATCTCTAGAAGATTGGACTCTTTCACTTCTGAACTAATTAATGAAGATCAAACCGGTTTTGTTCGAGGTCAGAGGACAGACACAAGATAATATACGACGCTCTCTGCATATCATACAGAATATTCATCATAATAAATTAGGGGCTGTGTTGGTTAGTCTTGATGCTGAAAAAGCTTTTGACCGTGTTAATTGGGAATATGTATTTGTGGTCTTAGAACGATTTGGCTTTGCTGAGAATTCAATTAATAGTTTTAAAGCTTTGTATTCAGCTCCAACAGCACGTATTAAAATAAATGGACGCCTGACTGACCGTATTAAATTGGAGAAATCTACACGGCAAGGATGTCCTCTTTCACCAACCCTTTTTGCATTTTATATTGAACCTCTAGCACAAGCAATCAGAGAAAATGATAATATTCAAGGAATCGTGGTCAATAAAGTAGAAAATAAAATAGCACTTTATGCTGACGATGTTTTGGTACATGTCACCAACCCAGATGTATCCCTTTGCAATCTTTATGATATCCTCCACACAGTTAGTTCACTCTCAGGATATAAACTAAATATGCAAAAAACACAATTATTAGCATTTAATTATAATCCATCTCAAGAACTAAAGCAAAAATTTCCGGTCGTTTGGTCTCATAAGAAAATAAAATATCTCGGGGTGTGGTTAACGCATAATCCCATTGACTTGTATAACGAGAATTATGACACAATTAATACAAAGATTAGAGAAGACCTTAAACACTGGTCAACATTTCTCACAAGTTTTAATGCAAGGATTCAAACTATCAAGTAAGCAGTTTTACCTCGGCTTCTGTATTTGTTTACCGGTAAAAATCCCAGCAAGTCAGTTTCATGAATGGGACAAACAGATTTCACGTTTTATCTGGAGAGGGAAGAAGCCACGGATTAGGTATGATACAAAAATCATTAGTAAAGAAAGAGGCGGGATGTCACTACCTAATCTCAGAAATTACTACCTCTCGGCACAAATGAAAACTGTAATTCTTTGGTGTGATGATAAATATGGGGCCAGATGGAAAGAGATGGAAATAAATTGTAAAAACGTCCCAGTGAAAGCAATGATTGGAGACCGTAAATTAGCAGTTACTCTTCAGAATGATTTGAACCCCATGGTGTCTCATACTTCGTCCATTTGGTTTGATGTCATGAAGCAGCTGAATTTGTTAACTGAAATAAGGAAGTTTAGGTGGGTTGCCTATGACTCTGATTTTATGGCAAACACTATGGACTTTGGGTTTAAACAGTGGGTTGGTGGGGGGATCACTGCCTACTGTACAACAATGGAAAAAAGCATACTACAAAGTTTTCAAACACTAAGAGAAAAATACAAACTGGAAAAGGGTGATTTTTTTAGATACCTACAACTACGCCACTACTTCCTTAAAGAAATTGATGGAGACAATACAGATACAGAACTCAATGAAATAGTACAGTTGATCACGCAAATATACACTGGTAGTTACACACCCAAATCCATCATTTCAAAATTGTATCAAGGAGTTGCAGCGGACAAGGGAACCTCCACCAACTACATTGAAGAGAAATGGGACAAGGAGTTGTGTCATGCAATAACCACGGAACAGTGGAACAATATGTGTAAGACTGTGATGTCAACATCATGCTCTGCGGACTGGCGTGAATTTTGCTGGAAAAACCTGGTCCGTTTTTTCATTACTCTAAAACTGAAATCTTATCAAACAACATCTACCCCGCTATGTTGGAGGTCCTGTGGTGGTTCTGAGGCACACCACTATCATATTTTTTGGAACTGTCCTAAAATTAAAGCATATTGGGAAAATATTTGGAAAATCATACAAGAAATTCTCAGTCTACAGATCCCATTCACTTGTATGACACTCTATTTAGGTGATATACCAGAAACAATTACGGGAACTGATAGATATCTGTTGAATATTTTTGCTGCAGCAGCGAAAAAAGCCATCACTCGCAAATGGTTACAAGTCGACCCTCCCACAGTGGATAATTGGCTTGAAATCATAAAGGACATACACGAGATGGAAAGATTGACTTTTGTTTTAAGATTGCAGACGTATATTTACTCTTCAAAATGGACGGTGTATCCGAACAAATAATTGCTATCATGTATAGATAACTGATGTATGCTGGCACCTCATTACCCATTTACGTTCCATAGTGGTTCATTACAACAGATACAAGATTATTGTTACATGAATGCTGCTTAATGTTGATCAATGTGTATATGCTTGACAACTCTGCCTTATGTGGAAAACTGTTCAATAAAAATTGAGTATAAAAAAAAAAAGACACAGATCCTGTCATTCCCAGCAGCTCTGTCTACAGCAGCATAGCAGAGCATAGCGCAGAGACGCAGTCTCACAGCAGATGATCAAATGGTTACCAAATTTTATCTATTAATTTGTGTTCTGTGACACATTTTGCCCCTTTTTTCATGTTACACAAAACAAAGTTCTCCATTTCAATTGGATTTATCTTTGGTGTCTGCATCACACTTCTTTGACTGTTCGACAGTGTAGAGATTTCTTACCTAATAAGGATCACTACGTACCATTAATGTAGTATTTGGCACTTTGGTTATTGATAATGATTAATGATGATGATTAATTACTGCTACTTTTTAACCTACTTTCTGCAGTGGAAACGGGTACCGGATTTGGCTCAGGTTGCGCTTTGTCGTACCGCTCCGTAAGGCTCCATTCTGTCCCTGCACAACACGGCTTTTGTTTGTGACAGAATGCCTGGTGTTGTTACATAGAGCCACATTGGACCAGGTTGGGCCACATTAGCCCCGTTTCCAACGCACAAAAAATGCGTGAATGGACCATTACGGTACAGGTTTCCACCGCAAGAATTACCCTCCGTACCCCTCCGTCGGGGTACTCTGTTGGGGTACCTGGGACCATGGAACGGGTCTGAGCTTGAGGAGCCATCTGCTGATTGTTCACTAATTTACTACATGCCCTCAGTATTTTAATATGTCGGCTGTATGAGTCGTGGTCAGCTTTGCACTGTTTTTTTTTCTTTTCTTTTCTTTGCTACTCAACTTTCTTGTTGGTCGTGAAAGAGTGGATATGGGGCAAGGGGAGACCGGGGCTCGGGACTTTGCATCGGGTCTGTGCTGCCGGGTGCACCATGCTGGGTCTGTCTTTGCATCGCGTCCGACATTTCTGTTCAAACACGATGCAGCAACGGTCAGCGTTCTGTTCAAACACTGTCAGCGCCATCACGCTATCGCGTTTGAACAAAAAGCTCAGACACGATGCACCGCGTCCATGCTGCCGGTCGCGCTCCACAGACCGTGGCTCCAGTGCGCCACGGTCTGTCTTTACATCATGTCCAAGCTGTCTGTTTGCAGCATCGCGTCCGTACTGCCGGTTGCCTCCATGTTCCGGCGTGGAGCTGCCGGAGTGAGACCGGCGGCAGGGTGAAATTTCAGCAGAAAGCTAAGGGCTCCCGTGTCCCGGTGCAGCGCACTGGCGCGGCTCTGTGCCACAGCCAGCCGGGCGCGCTTGAGTATGGGGCAAGTTATCAGGGCATTGGCTCTCCAACACTGAAGTTGCAGCTGCAGCTCTGAGGCTGTAAAAAATAAAAGTTAACAAAACAACTAGTGCAAAGTTAAGGATGCAAACAACAACAACAACAACAGAGGATTCATGAGGTCCAGGTCTGCCACCTGGCTGAGACAACTGTTGTAATGTCACATATCTGCGGAGCTGTAAGCCCCGCCTACTTTTTAACCTATTACCACCAGATTTAGCTCCGGTTACGCTTTGCCGTACCGCTCTCTAAGGCTCCATTCCATCCCTGCACTTTTTGTGCAGTGGAAACACACCAATAGGGTTGCTCCAATGCTCCTTGTTAACTTCAATCTTCTTTAAATGAATAAAGCGCTGAAAAGCAAACACCTGCAGGAAATCACAGGGAGCGCATCGTGACCCAGACTGAAACACATTACTTTGAATGTGTTGTGTTTAACATGAAATAAAGGGCAGGGCGTGTGACTGAACATGGATCAATAGATTATATATGGTGTTCACTGCAGACTGTGAGGCTGGTGAAGGTAGGTTGAAGAAACGTATAACATTTATGTATCTTTTGTCTTTGGAGATTAAACTTGACTTTGTGACATTTACTGGTATCAGTACTTTGTATTGGCAAGTAGCTCAAGATTAGTACTCGTACTCGTCTTTTAAAAAAGTGGAATAGGTGCATCGCTGCCCATGACTGTTTCACCTCTAATGTCCTCTCAGTGGAGATGAAGGGACCAACCTGCTGCCAGGGTCATGTAGCTCTGCTCCGCCACGTCCAGGCGAGGGGACAGGTTGAGGTGGGTCCAGCTGTGACCTGGTCCACACATCTGCACTGAGCCCAACGCCAGCTGTTTGACCAGGCTGGAACCATTCTGCACAAAACTGTGGACATGGGAGGGGACGAGCAGGAAGGGACAGGATGGGACAGGACATGACGGGACAGGAAGGGGATGGGAGGGGACAGGAGGGGACGAGATGGAAGGGAAGGGAAGGGAAGGGAAGGTGAGGGGAGGGGGATGAGGGGAGGGACGAGACGGGAGGGAAGGGAAGGGAAGGGAAGGAATAGGAGGGGAGAGAAGGGGAGGGAAGGGAAGGAACAGAAGGGAAGGGAAGGGAAGGGAAGGGGACGGGACAGCATTTTAATAACACAACCCACCTCTTTCTCGTTTACAACCCGCCTTGTTCTCATTGACAACCTGCCTCGTTCGGAACCCGCCTCGTTCTCGTTCCCAACCCGCCTTGTTCACAACCTTCCTCGTTCACAACCTTCCTCGTTCACAACCCAGAGTCGTTCACAACCCACCTCGTTCACAACCCAGAGTCGTTCACAACCCACCTCGTTCACAACCCAGAGTCGTTCACAACCCACCTCGTTCACAACCCAGAGTCGTTCACAACCCACCTCGTTCACAACCCAGAGTCGTTCACAACCCACCTCGTTCACAACCCAGAGTCGTTCACAACCCACCTCGTTCGGAACCCGCCTCGTTCTCATTCACAACCCTCCTCGTTCACAACCCTCCTTGTTCACAACCCTCCTCATTCACAACCCACCTCGTTCACAACCCACCTTGTTCACAACCCTCCTTATTCACAACCCAGAGTCGTTCACAACCCTCCTTGTTCACAACCCTCCTCGTTCACAACCCACCTTGTTCACAACCCTCCTCGTTCACAACCCTCCTCGTTCACAACCCTCCTCGTTCACAACCCACCTTGTTCACAACCCTCCTCGTTCACAACCCACCTTGTTCACAACCCTCCTCGTTCACAACCCAGAGTCGTTCACAACCCACCTTGTTCACAACCCTCCTCGTTCACAACCCTCCTCGTTCACAACCCAGAGTCGTTCACAACCCTCCTCATTCACAACCCACCTCGTTCACAACCCACCTTGTTCACAACCCTCCTTATTCACAACCCAGAGTCGTTCACAACCCTCCTTGTTCACAACCCTCCTCGTTCACAACCCACCTTGTTCACAACCCTCCTCGTTCACAACCCTCCTCGTTCACAACCCTCCTCGTTCACAACCCTCCTCGTTCACAACCCTCCTCGTTCACAACCCACCTTGTTCACAACCCTCCTCGTTCACAACCCAGAGTCGTTCACAACCCACCTTGTTCACAACCCTCCTCGTTCACAACCCAGAGTCGTTCACAACCCGCCTCGTTCTCGTTCACAACCCTCCTCGTTCACAACCCACCTTGTTCACAACCCTCCTCGTTCACAACCCAGAGTCGTTCACAACCCTCCTCGTTCACAACCCTCCTCGTTCACAACCCAGAGTCGTTCACAACCCGCCTCGTTCTCGTTCACAACCCTCCTCGTTCACAACCCAGAGTTGTTCACAATCCAGAATCATTCACAACCCTACCTTTAAACCATACTCTCTGTGATGGGACTGCAGCTTTTGGTAACCCACTACTCTCAACATGTATCCTGATACATCTACTTATGGCTCAATATTTTCACCATTACTGAAATGGTGAAACAAACAAGTTCAGTTTGATTTCACTTCTTTTCAACTGCTTTTAATCCTGCAAACATGTTTTTAACTCATCTTGGTCTTCAGGTGTTAGTCAATGGAGAATCAATGCGAGAACCACTGAATAGTAAACCATTAGTGACACCAGTAGTAGGAGAGAGTCAATGAAAACAGTAAGAAGCCAACCTGGACATTTTCTTGAACACAATGTTGAGAGCAGTGGTGTAGGCTCCCTGGATGATGGCATCAAAATACGATGGCACCAGGTCACGAGGGAGAAGCTTCAGGTAACCAAACATGGCCTCCAACCAGCGACCCACCTGGAGGTGAAACAATGAGTCAAGTCATGGCTCCGCTCAGCGAGACTACCTGCTGGACACTGAGGGTCAGTCAGACCTGAGTGAGTGAGTGAGTGAGTGAGTGAGTGAGGGAGCCAATGAACAGATGGATGAATTAATGAATGAATGAATGGATGGATGAATGGATGAATGCGTGCATGAATTAATGAATGGCTTATTTCGGTTACAGTTTCTGTGCAAAAATTGAATTTTTCTGCATTCAGTTCATTAATAGTTCTTTTAAGTTAACACACTCGTGTGTTTTTGTTTTTGTTCTGTAGCTGAAATGGTTCCAGGCTGAAATTGAAGCTTATTTTTGCTGACGTGAAAAATCCATAAAGTTCCCCAGGACACCAGTGATACAAGAAAAAAAAATGAAAAGACTAAACATAAGAGAATACAGAAGAGAGAAAAAATGTAAATGCATACATATAGAATATAACAAAAGTAATACAAGAGAAAAACAAAAATATCAGAAATCATTTTTCCATTAATTATTGTACTTTATAATGTTTTTTTGAAGATTTATAAAATTTTAAGTCATTACAAAGTCCATTCCATAAAATGTCTGCCAGAAAGGAAACATTTCTATTTAACATGGTTCTTCTCAGACTTCATCTTTCAAAAACACACAATACTCTTAAATCATCTTCTTAATTTAAAAAAAAGCTGTGGGAAGACTTTTCTTCTTCACTTGAAATAGTATTTCTAATGCTCAAAATATACAGTATATCTGAATTTTAAGATACACAAGTCTATGAACAGTTTATTAGTGTTTTCTCGAAAGGAAGCTTTATTTATTATTTGAATAATTATTTTCTGGAGTTTAATGACGGTCTATATGTGTTCTATATGTATTTCCTCAAACCTCAACACAATATGTCATATATGGCATAATAAGTGAGAAATACAATAAGCGCAAACATTTCTTGTTCAAAAAGTTGTTTGTTTTATAAATAATACCAATAGTTCAAGATCATTTATTTTCTATTTATTCTATATGTGACTTCCAGCTGAGTTTATAATTGAGGATTACCCCCGGGAATTCAGTCTCTCTTTCAATTCTTTCTCCATTTAGGATGAACTGGATGTCACAATTTGTCCAAGTCCCACCAAACACCATAAACTTAGTTTTATTTTCATTTAATGATAACTTATTAATATCAAAATAGTGGGAGTTGAGAATAGTGGGTTATTTTCTACAGTTGTCAACAGTTGTTTACTGTCTGATTCAGAGCAATATAAAGTTGTATCATCTGCAAATATTCTACATTTCAATTTATTAAATATTGTACAGATGTTATTTACATAAAGTATAAATAATTTAGATCCCAATTGTTGAATAATTATTTTATATTTCTTGTAACACCGTATTAAGTGTGTTGATGTAACTGAACACATTATGCATGATGATTGGACGAGTGTAATGTAATAACTCACAAATGTTTTTCACAAATGTTTTTTAAAATGAAGAAACCATCTGGAGCAAAGGTAACCGTGTCCTCGGAAGAGCAGAGTGACCATGAAAAAGCATAGAGTGGACAGATAAGGGATACTATTAAGTTCAAAGAACAGGAACAGGTGCAAGAAAGCCCCCCCCCCCCCCCCCCCCCCACGTGATAAGTTCGAGGACACCACTAAAAATGCAGAGTGGACATCATTAAAAAATGCAGAGTAAGCAGAAGAAGACAAAGCTGAGTCTCTTTTGAACATGCCGACGGACACTATGGTTATCTCCAGATGGTCAGAGGAAAGTCCCTTTGAAGGTGCCGACGGAAGCCCCGCTTATTTCTAGGTAGTCAGATAAAAAAGTGTGAAACACCTGGCAGATCAAAGGGGGTAGGACCCTCAGAATGTGTATATAAGGACTGAACCAAACGAACGATCTTTGTGTCTCTTGGTTGACCGGGGGCTCCGAGTTTTAGAAATAAAACTCTTTTTGCATCCAGATCTCGTCTCCCAGCCTGTTTTCTTTGTTTGTAGACTAGCTGAGTACCAGTATAGTTAGAGAATTATTAATTTGTGTTCGTGGAAGATTTCTGACATCGCAGTACTTGGCCCTGGACAGCACTCCATCAAAAAATCCACGACACAATACAGAACTTTGTGGAACACCACACATCACTTTTATAATGTGACACTGTATTATTAATATTACATTCTGATACCTATCATCTAAATAGCTTCTTATCCAGTTTAGTGTCACACCTCTTATGCCATAATGATCCAGTTTCTGCAGATGTAAGAAGGTTAATGGTGTCGAATGCTTTACGTAGATCAATAAAAAACACCTACAGTTTTGTCTCTTGTCTACCACTGTAGCTCTTTTCTCTACCATCCCAGCTTAAGAAGTGGATCCTGAGCGCTTATTGATGGTCGCTCAATAACTCATATTTATCCATGAAACCATACATTCTACTTACAAAATATTTTTTGAGTATTTTTTAAACCTGAGGTAGCAAAGACACAGGTCTGTAATTTGATAATACATGTTTGTCACCATGTCTATAGATTGAGACCAATTTATCCATTTTCATCCTGTCTAGAAAAATACCAGTCTGAAATGATTTGTTGCATGTACTGTAAGTGAAGAGTTTAGGACTCTCTCCAATTTACTTCTTTAATCCATAATGTAGACATTTTACTTTACTTTCAGTACTTACATGTTACTTTCAGACCACTTCTGATACGTCACTCTCACAGACTGCACCAAGGAACATGTATGGAATTAAAACTGTGCCATCAGATTCTGAATTTGAATTTCTAACTCTGAATTTTTTTACCATCAAAATCAGACTTTGAATTTTAAAAGGTGTCTAATTTCAAGTACGTATCTTTTTTTGCTTCTGATTTTTCTTCAACAGCTAAAAATATTCAGTGTGTAAAAATTCAATGTGTCTAAAAATTCAGCTGCAAAAAATATTCAGCTGTAAAAAAATTCAACTGCAAAAAAAATTCAGCTGCAAAAACAAATTCAGCTGCGAAAAATTCAGCTGCAAAAGAAATTCGCTGAAAAACAGCCAGAATATCTGTGCCATCAGGACGATGCAATCGATACCTGTCTCATTCACCCAACATCCAATCAAGGGAAGCTTTGTTGGTCACATGACAACTGCAACAACACTGGGCCAATCAGCCGTGGCGGCCAGCGGTAGTGATGGCGCTTTGGTGAGTATTTGCCATTTATGTCTGTAAATTCTGCATGAGACATTACCCCACACATTGCAAATCACCAGAAGTTATAAAACAACATATGTGGCAAACTTTTAAGGATGTGTGAAAATGTTTTCAAAGAAATTACATTTACTAATTTTAACAAACATAACCAGGTCAAGGTGATGGTGGTGCTAGAAGCACTATTGCAGGGGTTGGTTAAACCGTCAATGACCTGGTTATGTTTGTTAAAATTAGTCAATGTAATTTCTTTGAAAACATTTTCACACATCCTTGGCTATTGTTGCATGTTGGAGCTATCAGGCATGTTGGCCATTGGGCACACTGGGGCTAAATGGTCGCATTGGCCATTGGGCACGTTGGGGCTATTGGGCTTGTTGGCTACTGGGCATGTTGGCTATAGGGCGTGTTGGGGCTGTCGAGCATGTTGGGGCTATCGGGCGTGTTGAGGCGATCTGGTGTGTTGGGGCGATCAGGCATGTTGGCTGTCGAGCTCAGGCGCATTGGCTATCAGGCTCGGGTGCGTTGGCTATCAGGCGTGTTGGCTATCAGGTGTGCCGGCATCCTGCTGCTGTGCTGGCACACTTCCTGTTCCGGCTGTGGGCCACGACGTTCCAGGACGTTTTCAGGTCCGGTGTTCCAGATCCCAGACTCTGTGGCTTGGTGTCTCACCTCAGCTCGATTGCTACTCAGGCTCTTTCCTGTTGATACTGGGCAGCCGGGGACAAACCGGGCTGACTCCGTCATCTGCTGTTTGTGCTCTCTCTCGTTTCCCGCCTGGCAGGCAGTGGGAGGCGCCACAGCTCACACTCTCTGACGCTCTGACGTTTGTCAGACCTCAGTGAAACAATCAGCTGGACACAGTGTTCAGGGTCATTGACTCATGGACAGAAAATATATTGAGACATTTTGAACCCTAGCTGCTTGAGAACTCCATAGATATAAGACGTGGTTTAACTATTAAATCTTAGTGAGATCTAGAACTCAATCTAGATGTAGAACTTGATCTCACTAAGAGAACTTGAGCCTTGCATGGCTGCAGCCTCCAAAGGTGTGTGAATGTGTGTGTGAATGGGTGAATGCAATGAGCTATGTAAAGCTTTGGGGCTGCTTATGCAGCTATAAAGCGCTATATTTAGATGTAGTGATCTCTGTGAAGTTCAGAGAGAGGAGCTGTTGTACTGCTGGTGTGTGATGCTCATTAGCCACTGACTTCACTTTGCTTTAACTCATCCCACATGTTTGAAACATCCATCTGACCACTGGTGGAGCTTTGATTCAGTGTCGATTTAGTTTGAGATGCGCCGGGACCAGTCTTTATGTGATGTGGTTGTTCGTGATGAGCCCACCTGCTCCACAGTGCCCCCCTGAGCCAGCAACCTGTTGACAGTGTAGTCCAGGATCCAGTCTCCTTGTCTCAGGTTTTCACAGAACGGATGCTGAAGGTCATTACGAGGACGAAGCTCCGCCATCACCGACATCAGGCCTGAAGAGGAGAACAGACTGAATGATGATCATGGATCATATCTCTTTGTCCCCTTTCAAAGTCCTCTGGGGTCCTGGACCATCTGGGTCTTCCTCCAGAGCAGACCAGAGTCCTGCACCACCTGGGTCCTCCTCCAGACCAGACCAAAGTCCTGGACCACCTGGGTCCTCTTCCAGACCAGACCAGAGTCCTGCACCACCTGGGTACTCCTCCAGACCAGACCAGAGTCCTGCACTACCTGTGTCCTCCTCCAGAGCAGACCAGAGTCCTGCACCACCTGGGTACTCCTCCAGACCAGACCAGCGTCCTGGACCACCTGGGTCCTCCTCCAGACCAGACCAGAGTCCTGGACCACCTGGGTCCTCCTCCAGGCCAGACTAGAGTCCTGCACTACCTGTGTCCTCCTCCAGACCGGACCAGAGTCCTGGACCACCTGTGTGGTCCCCCCCAGAAGGAGCTGCCTGGTAAGCCTATGGTGGGAGATCACCAGGGGGTGGTGGGGGGTGGAGGAGTCTCTGCTGATGGAGCAACAATCTGCAGACAAAACTCATTCCAGCCACTGGTGTCCTCCATCTTTCAGTCATAGCTACCTCCACCCTCCCCAGTGAGGGAGAAGGTGGAGAGGAGCAGTAACAGAGATATTAACTATGGTGGACAGAGATGGTTCCTGCAGTCGCAAGCTGAGGTGCGTGGGCAGGTGGAGGTGGAGGACGATGCAGAAAAGATCAGATGTGAGGAAGATGGAGGACGAGTGACAAGTCTCAATACCTTGCAAGCCTCCGTAGACGAGGGACGACCAGCCAGGGACGTGGTAGCAGCCCCGTCCTTCCTGCTGCTCCTGGGGGTGGCAACGGAACAGCAGCACATTGAAGTCAGCCAGAGTAAGTCGGGAGAACCATCTGAGGAGGAACACACACCGAGGTTCTGCCAGAGCCATCAAACTGAACACAGCCACAAGCATTCAGCAGGTTCTGCTCTGAGAAACAGTGAAAACTAGCAGCAGGGTCTGGTTGAAGACTCATTTGCTCTTTTAAAATTATGAATGTATGTTCTGGAATATTATTTTAAAGAGTAAAGGTTCATTGCTCTGATAACTTTCAACAAACGGTTCACAAGATGTTGTTCTTCTCCCCATGCTGGTCAAGAACTCTCACTGTCAGAATGAAGTTTTAAATATGTTTGCAACTCTGGACAAATACAAAGTGTGATAACAATGATCAAGATCTAAACGTGGAGTCCAGACTCAGTTCTACTGAGTTTTGATTTACTTAAATTTAGTCTAAAGCTGAGGTGTCAAACATTAGGCCTGTGGTCCAGAATGGCTCAAGATGACAACAAGAGGATCCAAGCTACCGAGCCAGAGAGAAAATGCTCAAGGACTTAACAGACTTTGGAACACATTTCTTCAGAGTTTGGGACACGGGCTGACTTCTGGTGATGCTAACATGAAAGCTACTGCAGCTACCTGGTCGCTAGCACACGCTCGCCTCAAAGGCATACGGTGAGTTTGTAAAAATGCAACAGGAGTCTTTTTCTGGACATTTCACTGGAGTTATTTTTAGCCGTAATTGTTTGACGTGGTGAAAATATTCACACATTCCTCATGTATACTGTGGAACACAACAGAGAAAACCATCAAGTTGAATCAGCTGAAGGTGGTGGATTTGAAGGCATACGCACGTGGCTGCAGGCTGGGCCAGCACCGCTGGGGAGTCCTGTCCAGGCAGACTGTGGGTCTGGGACTGAGGACTGAACTGAAGCAGCTCGAGCCTCAGGGCATCCACATGCTGCTGGGTGGTGGAATCCAGAGCCGCTCTGGTGAGAACAAGTCCAAACACTGGTCAAATAGACAAGAAACACCACAGTTCTGTTTAGTCCATCTGGATATTCACCTGAAGATGATCACGTAACCGGGAGGCAACTTCTCCAACACCATCTCTTGATTAGCAATAGCATGCTGTCTGTTTCTGATCTCCACTTCACTGTCCTGCAGCTATGACAGATTACAACATACTTTATGTAATCTGGATTATTAATCCTCTCATCTCATGACTCTGAGGAGGATTTAAGAGAAGATTGTATTACCTGGATGTGTTCTCTAATCACTATCTTCCATTTATTGACTCCATTGTCAGAGGTGTTGACAATGGTCACAGCTTCCAACAGCACCTCCTGGATCTGACCTGTGACCAGAGGAAAGAGTCCAGGTCAGCAGCAGGTCCTCTCTGAAGGTCTGGACCAGGCCCTGCTTGTTGGACCCTCACCTAGTATGAAGATGGAGGGAACGTCTGTCTCTGGACTCCTGGATGCCCTCCGAACCACAGCTACCACTGACCGGTGAGAATAGGGACAGTGTCTGGTCACCACAACCACGTCTCCATCCAGCTGCCTCACATCCACCTGCATCAAGAGGACATGTTAGACCGGGGGCAAGGCCTCTGCACCAAGGGCAAGGTCCCAGCACCAAGGGCAATACCTCCATACCAAGGGCAAGGCACCAGGAGTATGGCCTCTTTGAGAGGGACTGTGTAGGATCTGTGGAGAGTAGAGGGTCTGTAAAGGGTGGAAGATGGCGGGTCTGTGGAGGGTCAGTAGAGGGTGGAGGATGGAGGGTCTGTGGAGGGTCAGTAGAGGGTGGAGGATGGAGGGTCTGTGAAGCGTGGAGGGTCAGTAGAGGGTGGAGGGTCTGTGTAGGGTGGACAGTCTGTAGAGGGTGGAGGATGGAGGGTCTGTCAATGGTCTGTAGAAGGTGGGGGATGGAGGGTCTGTGGAGAATGGAGGGTCTGTTGAGGGTGGAGAATAATGTAGAGGGTGGGGGTCTATGGAGGGTCTGTAGAGGGTGGAGAACTGGATTTGTCACTAAAGAATGGTGAATCCGGTCGTCACTGTTCATCTGGTTTTCCTGAAATTTTTATTTTGGTGGTTGTTTATGCCTCATTCCACTCTGCAGCATGTGCTGATACAGTACGGCATGGGAGAGGATGGTATGGTACAGTATGGTATGGCATCGTATGGCTCAGTACAATATGGTACGTGATGGCACAATACTGCACAATATGTTACGTAACAGTACAAGATGGTACGGGACGTACAGTACAATGCAGTATGGTAAGGTACAGTACGTTGCAGTATGGCATGGGATGGTACAGTACAGTATAGTATGGTACAGGATGGTACAGTAGGGTAAGGTACGGTACAGTACCTTACAGTATGGTACGGGATGGTACAGTATGGTACAGTACAGTATGCTAAGGGACAGTACGATGCAGTATGAATACAGTATGGTAAGGTATGGTACAGTACAGTGTAGCCACGGTTCCACCGCGCAGTACATACTGGAGCGGGGCGGAGGGGGAGGTTACAGTACAGCAAAATGCACCCAGGCCCAACTCTGTCACGATGTCCCACCAAAGAAAGTTTGGTAAAATGGAGGCGGGGTTGTGAACGACTTGGGGACATTCCAGCGAAGATCACAGAAGCAGCAGCTTTACCCAGCCACAACTCTATGACCATTAGTCATTCTCTGTGACGTTCTCAGGCTGGTCTAATCTTGAATATCATGTTACTGTCTAGATAGAACTGCTCAGGCTGGTTTGATCTGGAAAATCATGTTACTATCTAGATAGAGCTGCTCAGGTTAGTTTAATCTAGAAAATAATGTTACTGTCGAGATCGAGCTGCTCAGGCTGGTTGAATCTCACAACAGTTGGAAAATATTTGGATCAGTGTGATAACTGCATGTAAACAATAACATGATGGTTTACGGCCAATGAAATGTTTAATTATTGCAGGCAAGTCCAGAGTGGCAATCGTCATGACCAATCAGCAGACGGCTGCATTACAATTCCTCCTCACAGACCTGTTCCTCGGTTTTAAGTATGAAGAAAATCACAGCCAGTGGTTGGAGTTTCTTCCCGTACCATCCACAACTTTTTCAGCTGGACCACGAGAAAACCCATTCCGACCTGCCATGTCCCACGTTCGTCCTGCGATGCCCTGACACAGAAAGTAACTGCGGCTTATGGTATGGTACAGTATGGCACGGTGTGGGAGGGGTTTCCCTGTGTCTCCACTGACAAAAGTTGTGGATGATACTAAAAAAACTGTAACTACCGGGTACAATTTTCTTCACCCCTCCATTGAGGTACCCAACACTGAGGAAGGGTCTCAGGAGGTGGAGCTACAATGCAGCCATCTGCTGATTGGTCAGTGCTGATTGTCACTCTGGACTTGCCCTCAATATTTAAACATTTCATTGACCATAAACCACCACCTGCATTTTAACTGTGCTCTCTGTGGTGGAACCACACAACAATGTTAGGTATGGGTACACTTTGCTTTGCCATACCATACTGTGTCATACCATACTGTACCATACCATACCATATTGTACCGTGTTGTACCATACCATATTGTACCATACCATGTACAATTGTACTATGCGGTGCTGTACCATACTTTACCATACTGTGCCATACTGACCCATGACACACCATACCATACCATACCATACCATACCATACCATACCATACCATATCATACCATACCATACCATACCGTGCTGTGACTTACCATAACATGTTGCACCATGCGGTCCTGTACCAGACCGTACATTACGATACTGTCGTACTGTGCCAACTCTCAGGCCCTGTTTACACCACAATGTTTTCAAGTCCAAATGCAGAATTTTGGAGTCCGTTTCCATGACAACAGTGCTCAAAGCCACTGAAAACACAAACGATATTTTTGAAAAACGGCACTGGGACTTTTTGACAATGCTCAGCTCCATCAGTGGTGTAAGCAGGCAACAACAACACTTTGTAGTGTGAAGGTGGTTTAAAGCACACGGCGGGAGGACCTGGGTGAAGCCCTCAGCAGAAAGCTGCTGGTGCAGGCTGTTGAGGCTCCGCCTCGCAGCTACAATCCCTGTCCTCAGGTGGGTTCCCTGGTGGTTCTCTGTGGGAGCGTCATGGTTCCAGCAGGCGTATGGAAGAGCTTCACTCATCCCACACATCTGAAACACACAGACAAAACTCATGTCAGAACAGGGACAAATAAGGGAAGGACATCGGATCTAAAAGTGCTTCTGTGGTGGACGAGGGAAGAACGCGAGAAGAACGAGTGAAGAATGGGAGTTGGATGCAGCTTCTTCCAACACACTCTGGTGTCCACTACAAATTGAAGTGAACTTTGTGCCACCTTGGTCATGGTGGCATGAGATTAGACGAGAGTAGTTTCACAGCTGTGATGTCTACATTTTAACGGCTTTCACTAAATGGTGGATGTTTTGGGGTCAGTTTTGCATTTTCTCCCGTCAACTTAGGTTGTAAAATGGCTCCTGGACGAAGATGAGCCATCCAGATGGGATTTTACGGTCACTCATACCTTATATGGAAGTTCCATGCATACCATTTGCACCGCTATAAAATGAGACGAGATCCTACACTCACTTGAGTAAGCAGATTGGCAGCGCTAACTCCCGGGTTGAACGTTCACCTGTATTTTTGATCCTAAACTACTTGTGCAATAAATCCTTTTCTACGCAAGCAAGAAGGCATCACCAAAGTCTTTTTTCATCCTCTTTGACACACCTGTTGTCGTTTACTTCATAACCTGGTGCCCAAACAGGGACAAGGGTTTATTGTTTACTGTGTGGCGGCCGTTAGGACCCAGGCCTCTCACCCAGCAGGACAATGGGAAAGGGGGCGGGGTTTAGCGCTCCCGCTCCTGGGCTGTTGCTGTACTGTTCGTTGTTGAGTTTTGGCAGTTGCAGAATAAAGACGAGTTTTTACCTTCAGCTCCAGCTCATCCTTCATCCTGCTACATCGGTGACTCCGTTATGGACATGTTCGAGGGAGCAGAAGACTGTGACATTGATTCGTCCGCGTCTCCACAGCCTCAGCAGCCGGCAGTTTTCACCGCGGCTTTGAGGCTTCTCAACTTCTGGCAAAATGACCTGGCTTCGTGGTTGAGCATGTCGAAGCCCTCTTCTGACTGCGAGGAATCATGAGGATGAGCAAAGGTACTACTTGATCGTCACCGCCTTAGACCAGCAGTCCACTCGGCGGGCCATGCAGCTTTTGCGCACTCCCCCGCGGCTCGGGAAGTACACCGCGCTCAAACAACTCCTTTCTGCCGGAGGTACAGCCATTCTGCCGCTGAAAGGGCGGACAGACTCCTCTCCCTGCCTGGTTTAGGGGACGGCTCGGCCATGGACTTGATGGACAACATGCTGTCGCTGTTGGGCTCCGATGAGGGTGGATTCCTTTTCCCCCACATGTTTCTGCACCAGCTCCCGCTGCCAGTGTGCGCAGCTTTGGCTAACTCCCTGTGTTTGGCCGAGGGGGACTGCCGAGGTTTAGCCGAGGAGGCTGATTGGGTTCTGCTGGCGACAAGGAGATTTGCTGTACAGGGTGTGAAAAGCGGAGCGCTCCCAGCTGGTGACGGAGGACGCAGACCTGGCGGTGGGGGCTGGAGTTGCCGCCCGGAGACGACGCTGGACCAGCCTGTGTTTTTTCCATCAGCGGTTTGGCGCCCAGGCGCGATGTTGGGTCCCTCCTTGCGCGTTCGAGGCACCGGGAAACGCCAGGGCCAGCACTCAGGCGCAGCTGTGGGTGCTGGTGGATGGAGTGAGCTGCTGTTCGTCAAGGACTCGGTGTCAGGTAAGCATTTTCTGGTGGACTCGGGCTCGCAGCTGAGCCTCCTCCCTCCAGCCGGCACGGGCATGTCGGCCGGGGACATAGGACCTCCGTTGACCGTGGCCAACGGTTCCCCCATCTTATCTTTTGGCAGTAGGTCAGTGACTGTATGTTTCCACGGATTCCAGTTTAAGTGGGACTGTGTCATCGCCTCCATTACTATTCCCATTATCAATGCTGATTTTCTCTTTGCTCATGATTTGCTGGTTGATGTCACGAATCGATGCAGTATCATTTGCTACTTTTCCGTGTGAGACCGGGGGACCTGGGCCGTTAACCTGCGCTAATTTTTTAGCATCAGAGAATGTGTTTCAGCGTTTGTTGGGGGAGTATCCGTCTTTGACGAAGCCTGTATTTTCCACCACGGTACAGTACGTTGCAGTATGGTATGGGATGGTACAGTACAGGATAGTATGGTACAGGATGGTACAGTATGGTAAGGTACGGTACAGTACCTTACAGTATGGTACGGGATGGTACAGTACAGTATGCTAAGGGACAGTACGATGCAGTATGAATACAGTATGGTAAGGTATGGTACAGTACAGTGTAGGCACGGTTCCACCGCGCAGTACATACTGGAGTGGGGCGGAGGGGGAGGTTACAGTACAGCAAAATGCACCCAGGCCCAACTCTGTCACGATGTCCCACCAAAGAAAGTTTGGTAAAATGGAGGCGGGGTTGTGAACGACTTGGGGACATTCCAGCGAAGATCACAGAAGCAGCAGCTTTACCCAGCCACAACTCTATGACCATTAGTCATTCTCTGTGACGTTCTCAGGCTGGTCTAATCTTGAATATCATGTTACTGTCTAGATAGAACTGCTCAGGCTGGTTTGATCTGGAAAATCATGTTACTATCTAGATAGAGCTGCTCAGGTTAGTTTAATCTAGAAAATAATGCTACTGTAGAGATCGAGCTGCTCAGGCTGGTTGAATCTCACAACAGTTGGAAAATATTTGGACGGAATATTTGACTAGGAACGGCGTCAAGCATTTCATTGCTACCATGGGCCCACCAATTTTTGCGCGCACATGCGGAAAAGCTAAAGAGGAGTTTGCCAATATGGAGCGTTTGGGCATCGTGAGGCGTTCTAGTAGCCCGTGGGCCTCGCCGCTTCACCTGCGACCAAAAGCAGACGGGTCATGGCGGCCATGTGAAGATTTTCGCTGCCTTAACAATATCACTGGGCACGATCGCTATCCCGTTCCGCATTCAAGACTTCAAGACTTTTCTGTGCACTTTGTGGGCACATCTGTGTTTTCTAAAGTGGACCTATTGCGCAGTTATCACCAGGTTCCTGTGCGTGCAGATGATGTGCCTAAGACTGCAGTGATTGCCCCATTTGGGCTTTTAGAGTTCCTGCGTATGCCTTTTGGCCTTAAAGGGCCAGCACAGACTTTTCAGAGGTTGATGGACTCGGTGCTGCGTGACCTCGCTTTTGGGTTCGTTTACCTGGATGACATCTTGGTGGCTAGTTCTTCAGTTGAGAAGCATTCGTCACACCAAAAGCAAGTTTTTCAGCGCTTTGAGGAACACGGCCTTATTGTCAATCCTGCTAAGTGCCAGTTTGGTCTGCCTGTGATCGACTTTTTGGGTCATCGTGTTTCAGCTCAGGGTGCCATTTCGTTGCCTTTTAAAGTGCAAGCGGTGACAGATTTCCCTCGTCCAGCCTTAGGCCTTAAGGCCCTGGGCATGATTAATTTCTACAACCGTTTTCTTCCGCGTGCCGCGCACCTTCTGCAGCCACTTTATGGGGCTTTGTGTGTGAAGAAAGGCTCCGACCCGGTGACTGGACACCAGATCGTGTCCAGGCCTTTGAGAGGCCAAGACTGGTCTTGCTGATGCAGCTCTTTTAGCCCATCCAGCACCTTCAGCACCCGTCTCTTTAACGACTGACGCATCTGATATAGCGGTGGGGGCTGTGGTGGAACAGCAGGTGGCTGGAGTTTGGCAGGCTTTTGCATTTATCAGCCACAAGCTACGAGACAGCGAATGCAAGTATAGTGTTTTTGACCGTGAATTGTTGCCATTGTATCTTGCAACTCGTCATTTTCGTTTCCTTTTGGAGGGCAGCTCATTCATAGCTTACGTGGATCACAAACCACTGACCTTTGCGATGTCTAAGCTAACGGAGCTGTGGTCTTCTCACCAGCAGCGCCATTTGGCATCCATCTCCAAGTTCACGACCGACATCCAACATGTGGCTGGTAAAGCGAATTGTGTCGCTGATTGTCTCGTATGCTTGTGTGTCTGGTGCATCTGGGGGTGGATTTTTCTGCTATGGCTGCCGACCAACTTGATGACTTAAACATCTTGACTCTTCAGTCTGCGAGTACGGGCCTTCGGCTGGAGAATGCGATTTTGGAGGAGGGTGGTCTGTCTCTCCTCTGCGATGTCTCTACGGGTCGGCCCCGCCCCGTAGTTCCAGTTTCTTGGCGCCGGGGCATTTTTGATTCTATTCATTCCGTTTCTCATCCAGGGGTGCGGGTGTTTGTGAAATTGGTCGGGGCTAATTTTGTTTGGCCGGGCCTTCGCCGTGATGTTAAAGAGTGGGCAGCTGCGTGTGTCGCGTGTCAGCGTGCTAAGGTCCACCAGCCCAGTAAGTCACCCCTGGAACAGTTCCCCATTCTGGCGAGACATTTTGACCATGTGCATGTGGATTTGGTGGGTCTTCTGCCTCCTTCACAGGGTTTTACCCACCTGCTAACAATGGTGGATTGAATCACCAGGTGGCCAGAGGCGGTTCCGCTGTCCTCCATGACTTCCTCAAATGTGGCGCGCGTGTTCCTTTCTGCTTGGGTCTTGTGTTTTGGTACCCCGTCATATTACTATATATTGTGTCAGAGCTTTGGTCTTTGATGGCAGGGTCTCTGGTTGTGCAGGTGCATCGTACTATTGCATATCACCCTCAGGCGAATGGCTTGTGTGAGCGTTTTCACTTATGGTAATTGGGTGGACCATTTGCCTTGGGTAATGCTGGGGTTGCGTTCGGCTCTTAAGGAGGATCTAAATGCGTCCCCTGCCGAGCTCGTGCTTTGTCAGCTGCTCCGTGTTCCTGGGGTAGTTTTACCTGTAAGTTCTGCGCCACGACCCCGGTCAGACGTCGGTCCATTTTCTGCCAGCGGTTTTTTGCCTCTCACCCAGCAGGACGATGGGAAAGGGGGGCGTGGTTTAGCGCTCCCGCTCCTGGGCTGTTGCTGTACTATTCGTTGTTGAGCTTTGGTGGTTGCAGAATAAAGATGAGTTTTTTACCTTCAGCTCCAGCTCATCCATCCTGTCACAACTTCAAAATTAACATGGAACCTCAAACACTAACACTACTGTTCGGGGAACTAATTAATTTCATACCAAAATATTTTTTTTCTAATCCAATAAAGGAGTTTTGTAGCCGGACTCTCTGATGTCTGCTCATGTACACTATAAACATCCTCAGTACTTGGCCTGATAATGAGGATAGAGTCTAATTTTCAGAACCCAGTTTCTATCATAACTCCAGAGGCGGAGAACAACACAGACCGAAGCTCAGTCTGGACACTTTTATCTGAACTTTTATCTGAGAGATTAGTGCATATGTGACTTTGTCATAGTCATCTTTTACCTTGATCTGTTGATGAGAAGTGTGTGAACTCCCCTTACCTGGTACCTGTATCCAATACTTCCTGTCACCTGTACCCACCACTTTGTCACCTGTACCCACCACTTTGTCACCTGTACCCACCACTTCCTGTCACCTGTAACAACCACTTCCTGTTATCCGTACCCACCAGTTCATGTCACCTATAACCACCACTTCCTGTCACCTGTTCTCACCACTAGAAACCTTGTATTATGACAATCACTGAGAGAGCACACCAACCAAAACTAAAAGTAAAGTAAACAAACTGTAGAGCAGGGGTGTCAAACGTACGGCCCGCGGGCCAGATCCGGCCCGCAAGCGGGTTTGATCCGGCCCGCGAGATGTTTATGTGAAGTAAAAAAATGAGCTGCAATTTTGCAATAAACTGCTGTTATAATTGCGTCCATTGGGTGGCGCACTAGCAATTGTGTTAAGGAAACACCCCCGGTTTATTCCGGGGCGGAGCAAGCAAGCAAGGTCAAGCAAGCGCAGCCAATCAGGATGAGCTACTTGTTTTGCCAGCCCTAATTATTACGGCTTCTACTTTTAGTATTATATGCTTTGTCACCCCCCTTGCCCCAATAAGTCACTGTCAAAAAGGATTAAAGTGGACACAGAGTGCAGAGCGTTCCTAGAAAAATGGTCATCCTCCTATTTTTTCACAGAAGTGAAGGGAAAGCAGTATGTTTGGTGTGTTCACTGCATGTTGCAGTGCTGAAAGAATACAGCCTTCGTCTCCACTACGGGAGTCTTCATGCCGACAAATATGACAACTTCCCAGGACAGCGGAGAAAAGAGAAGGTGGATGAACTGTTGTCAGGTCTGAAGAAACAGCAGTCTGTTTTTACTCACAGCCGAGACGTCAGTGACGCTATATCAGCCTGAAAAGCGACAGACTTTTGCAAATCTCAGCCTGAAAAGAAACACCATTGCAGACAGGATTTCCGACCTTTCCGTGGATTTGGACAGCCAGTTAAAGAACAAAGTAAATGCCTTTATTGCATTTTCAGTTGCAATCGATGAAAGCACGAACATTACAGATGTTGTACAACTGGCCATTTTCATCCGTGGAGTAGACGATACATTGATCGTCACCGAAGAGTTGTGGAGATGAAGCCAATGTCACAACGACAGCCGCTGATATTTTCGGCCCCCTGGACCGGGTGGGAGTGGACTCTGGCCAGGTTCCCCAACTTGACAGCCTCGCTGCAAAGCTGTGGTCCATGTTTGGAACCACGTATCTTTGTGAGCAAGTTTTCTCTGTAATGAGCATTAATAAAACAAAGCTGCGCTCCAGGCTCACACAGTCACTGAATCACATCCTGAAGTTGACTGTCACTCAGAATGTGACGCCTGATATTGATGGTTAAAGCTAAAAGATGCAGGTATCGGGAGTCAAATAATCAATGTAATCCCACTCAAAGTGCTGCATGAGACACCTTCATGTAGTTCTGTGATCTATGAGACACCTTCATGTAGTGCTGTGATCTATGAGACACCTTCATATAGTGTTGTGATCTATGACACAGTTCTGTGAATCACTGTGTTTGTGTTCTTTGTCGTCAGAATTTTCAAAAAACTTGAAGGGATTTATGATTAATAGTATTGTTGTTTGCACTATTTTGGACACACTGTCCTCAGGCTCCAGCTTTGTGTTTATATGTATTTCTGTTGATGTGTATTGTTTTTAATTTAATTGATTTTATTTTATTTGTATATTTAACCTATTCTTGATTTGTGACTGGTTCTTGCACTTGTCGGGGCAACAGGATTTTATTATTTTTATCTACATTGCTGCCTGAGAAATGACACCCTGATGTAGTTCTGTGGTCTGATCCTGTTCTGGTTCTGTGAATCACAGGCATTGAGTGTTCTTTGTCCTCAGAATTCTGTGAACAGTGTTTTATGATTTATAGTGACGATGTGTTTGTACTATTTTGGACAGTATTAAAACAAAGAAAGCCATCTGAAGTTGTTGTTTTTAAGTTATATACCATGATTTTACTGGTCCGGCCCACTTGGGAATAGATTTTCCTCCATGTGGCCCCTGACCTCAAATGAGTTTGACACCCCTGCTGTAGACCATGAATATGTAAAGTAGCCAACCTGTGAATCACGATGAGTCTTTGAAACGCCCAGAAGAAGGATGTGCTTGTGTCTTTACATTGGTACAAATACAAAGCCACTTTCTCAGGTGTGCGTGGTCTCACCTGGTGGAGCAGCAGCTCATCGTATCCTCTGGTGCTGCCTGTAGCGCTGCATGCCATAGACACCAGCGTGGAGTCTGCCATGATGTTGTACACGGAATGACCCTCAAACAGCACAACAAAAGTATTACAGCATAGAACACTAAAGTAAGCAGCACAGCAACATGGTGGAGATGTACAGTAGTTTCTTCCTTGTGGGGCTTAAGTCAGTCAGCTTGTTATAGCTCACCACCATTCATCAAGGTAATCCCCAGCAGAGTCACTCTGTTCACAGTGCTAACATCAGGTTAGCCACTGTCTGATCCAGTCTGGAGGTTTACTGAAAGCCTTCATCTCGCAGTGAAGAGCCCTTTCTCATTTATTCATGAAATATTCTCATGACGAAACATTCAGACCTCAACCCATTGCTGCAGCTGCTTCTTGATAGCAAGGTAGCATCAGCAACATAGCATTAGCAAGGTAGCATTAGCAACATAGTAGTAGCAAACTAGCATTAGCAATTTGGCGTCACAACATAGCATTAGCGAGGTAGCATGAGCAACATAGCAGTAGCAAGGTAGCATTAGCAATGTAGCATCAGCACCATAGCATTAGTAAGGTAGCATCAGCAACATAGCATTAGCAAGGTAGTATTAGCAAGGTATCATCAGCAACATAGCATTAGCAAGATAGTATTAGTAAGCTAGCATCAGCCACATAGCATTAGCAAGCTAACATCAGCAACATAGTATTAGAAAGGTAGCAGTGGCACAATAGCAATGTCGCATCAGCACCATAGCACTAGCATCATACGGGTTGCACTAACCTTGCTCACTTTAAGAAGAGCAAATATGGGTTTGTGATCTTTATATGAATTTGAATTGAGAAAAATAAACCTTGTTTCATTTCAAATATCCTGCTTGTTCAGGTTTCAGACAAATGTTCAGAAATGAAGGAGAAGATTTGACATCTCACTCCAACATTTATCTATATATCTTGGTGGTTCGTGAAGGTGATGACAGAGCAGCCATGGCGTCACACCGCAGCAGAGCGGCCACGTCACCACGCTGCAGCAGGGTGGCCACACTGCAGCAGAGCGGCCATGGTGTCACACCGAGTGGAGGTGATGACAGAGCATCCATGACATCACACTGTAGCAGAGCGGCCATGGCGTCACACTGAGTGGAGGTGATGACAGAGCATCCATGACATCACACTGTAGCAGAGCGGCCACGGCGCCACACTGCAGTAGAGCGGCTGGTACCTGCATGGGGCAGTAATAGTTGGGGCTGGTGTCCTTAAGCATGCTATGAGCAGCAGCTGGGGTCAGGGGTCGAAGGCTGGGCTGGACGAAGGCTCCTATTGGCTCTTCACCAAAGCAGGAGAGTCCACCTCCATTCCTGAGACTGTCAGGAACAACTGGGGAAGAGCGACAGACCAGAAACCTCAGCTGAGCAGCAGCAGTCATGAAGAAACGCTCACATAGCTGCAACGTCCTCAAAACCACAAACATGTTCATCCATCAACAGAATGTCTGGCCACAGAGACTGTGAGAAACATTCTGGTGTGTTCTTTACACATACTCTAAAGGAACTCGTCTCTCATTGGGAGGCCCGTCCAGGTCCCAGTGTGATTTCTCGTCTGTCCATGAAGTTACCTGGCTGACGGCGTCGCCTTCTCAACCACTTCAAGTGAAAACTGAACCTGTGTTGGATTTTACATGACCGCAGTGCTCCGTCACTGAAAACACAACTCCACCACAGACACAACGCTCCAACTCCGTGTCCAAGGAAATGGGACAAAACTATACTTGCCATGACTCCTAGTCCATATTTTCCTGGATTTGGTACTTTTATTTTGACAGTCACCATAATAGCAATCCAACTTGGTACTTTTATTTTGTCAGTCACTGTAATAACAATCCAACTTGGTACTTTAATTTTGAGAGTCACCATAATAACAATCCAACTTGTTGGTCTGTCCACTAGAATCTCCGTGTTCTCCTGTTGTTAATGTTTAGAGCTCATTATTCTCTCTGTGTGTGTGCATGTGCATGTGTGTGTGTGTGTGTGTGTGTGTGTGTGTGTGCGTGTGTGTGTGTGTGAGTGTGTGTGTGTGTGCTATCAGTACTAACACTAATGACCATTAGTGGTCAACATGAGCAGTGTTTTCAGTGTAAAAAAGACATAATTTTCATACATTGCTGTGTAAACATGAAACTTTTGTGAAACAAAGAAGCAGAAACTGTGGCTTACTTCCACATTGTTAACGGGGCCTGAATTACAGCTGGAAAGGCGAATGAATGAATGTGCTCCATGAACCTGAGCTACCAACTCACTTCTCTCCTTGAGTCATGTCAAAACTGCTCCGATTCCTTTGAGGCATTTTATAGTATTCATTTATCTAAAAGATCTAAGGAAAGGTTTTTTAAATCTTAATGACTCGTACAGAACCCATTTAATGTCACATTCCAGTGATCCCAACTTTACAGTTAAGATTTCATGAATGCCCATCTGACGGCCAAGGCGTTGTCCAGGTCTTCACATTGCAGAGCAGCCACCAGATCCAGTGTGGCATCAGAAAACAAGCTTCATGCAGGCACATCAGACACATCAGGCACAGCAGACACATGAGACATGTCAGACACAGCAGGCACATCAGAGACACTTCAGAGTCATCAGACACAGCAGGCACATCAGACACACTTCAGAGTCATCAGACACAGCAGACACATAAGAGACATCAGATACAGTAGACACAGCAGACACATTAGACACATCAAAGACAGTAGACACAGCAGACACAGCAGACACATAAGAGACAGCGGACACAGTAGACACAAGAGACATCAAACACAGCAGACACATAAGAGACAGCAGCCACAGCAGATGCATCGGAGGCATCAGACACATCAGCGACAGACACAGTAGACACATCAGACACAGCAGAGGCAGCAGAAACAGCAGTCATCAGAGACATCAGACACATAAGAGACATCAGACACAGCAGAGGCAGCTGGCGAAGCGGCGGTGAGTCGGAGTGGATACCTCGCACCAGACTGGTGATCCCCAGGCGGTTCACCAGGAGCGTGTCAGTAAGCTGCCTGCCGGCCGCCAGCTCAGCAATCACGTACAAGTTGGGCCTGACGGCTCTGGCTGCTGCAAGCATCGCCTACAAGGACCAGACCACAGGAAGGTCGTCACCATCAGCATGGAGGACGGTACCTCAGAGCCAACAGTACCACAACACCAAAACTGCAGTTCCACAACACCAAACCTGCAGAACCACAATACAGAATATACAGTACCACAACTCCAAACCAACAGTACCACAACAACAAACCTACAGTACCACACCAAACAAACAGTACCACAACACAAAACCTACGGTACCACAACACAGAGCCAACAGCACCACAACACCAACCCTACAGTACCATGACACAGAACCCACAGTACCACAACACAAAACCTACAGTACCACAACACAGAATGTACAGTACCACAACACCAACCCTACAGTACCACAACACAGAATGTACAGTACCACAACACAAAACCTACAGTACCACAACACAGAGCCAACAGCACCACAACACCAACCCTACAGTACCATGACACAGAACCCACAGTACCACAACACAAAACCTACAGTACCACAACACAGAATGTACAGTACCACAGCATTAAAACTACAGTACCACAACACCAAAACTGCAGTAACACAAAACAGAACCTGCAGTACCACAATACAAAACCTACAGCATCACAATACAAAACCTACAGTACCACAACACAAAACCTACAGTACCACAACACAGAAGCTACAGTACCACAACACAAAACCTACAGTACCACAACACAGAATGTACAGTACCACAACACAAAACCTACAGTACCACAACACAGAAGCTACAGTACCACAACACAGAACCTACAGTACCACAACACCAACCAAACAGTACCAAAACACAGAACAAATAGTACCACAACACAAAACCTACAGTACCACAACACAAAACCTACAGGACCACAACACAGAAGCTACAGTACCACAACACAAAACCTACAGTACCACAACACAGAAGCTACAGTACCAAAACACAGAACAAATAGTACCACAACACAAAACCTACAGTACCAAAACGCAGAAGCTACAGTCCCACAACATAAAACCTACAGTACAACACAAAACCTACAGTACCACAACACAGAAGCTACAGTACCACAACACCAAACCTACAGTACCACAACACAGAAGCTACAGTACCACAACACCAAACCTACAGTACCACAACACAGAAGCTACAGTACCAAAACACAGAACCTGCAGTGCCACAACACCAAACATGCAGTACCACAACACAGAACCTATAGTACCACAACACAGAAGCTACAGTACCACAATACAGTATGGGTTTCATGGTTGGTTATTAGTGTTAAATTACTGTAAGTAATAGATTACTGAAAATAATAAATCACCGCAAGTAATTTATGAAAAATTGGAATTATAATGGAAGTAACCTGTCATTTACTCAAAAACAACTCCTGAAGTACTTGAGTAATTGCTTAAAGTTAGTAAATTGTTGAAAATAATTTATTTATGAAAAATTATTAATTTGAATAAATTGCTTATTTATCAATTAATGATTGAATGGGCACCACCAGATAATCTGGAAATAGCTAATACCAAAATATTAGTCTTGCTTGTATAAAGGTTTAATTAAGTTAGTTAATATTTCTGGGTAAATATAATAATCTTGAATAACAGGGAAGGTGTGAGATTCGAGTACAGACTGCTACAAATTAATGAATTGTCAACAATAAATACACAATAATTACCATGAATCGATCAATTCAGCTAATAGGCATTTATTTACAAAAGTGTATTAATTAATTAATTTGTTTATTAACTAAAACGTATTAATTTAGAAATAATTCAGAAATCATCTCATAAACCAACACATTCAAGTAGCAAATGTTGACTAACACAGATCTAATCTACTAAACACTATGTACAAAGAAAGAGTGTGTGTGTGTGTGTGTGTGTGTGTGTGTGTGTGTGTGTGTGTGTGTGTGTGTGTGTGTGTGTGTGTGTGTGTGTGTGTGTGTGTGTGTGTGTGTGTGTGTGTGTGTGTGTGTGTGCTTTCAGAACTAAAACTAACAACCGCACTAACTAGTGCAGTGGTTCCCAACCTTTTTTGACCAGTGTACCCCTTGAGCTGGTTTCCATGTGAAAAGTACCCCCTCTCTCGTGTGTGATTATTCGCCTTAATGTGTACTTATATTTAACCCTTTGTCTTTCTATCTATCCAACTGCTCATTTAAATAAAACAATTATTGTGAGTGTAAAAACATACCTTTTAATGAGACACTTGCGCTTGCTTGTCTTTCATAAGTCTTTCATAATTCCTTTTTTCACTGGGCTCCCCTGTGCCTGCGTCCGAGGCGACGGTAGCAGTAGCGGTAGCTGGACGTTTACTCCTGCCTAGCCATGCATCCATGTTTACAGTCGGTATGCAGCTAGAGTTAGCTAGCTTTGCGAATCGTGCGCGCCCGCAGCAAGAACGTGAACCTTTTTTTTTTTTTTTTTTTTTTTAAAGCGCGCCACTTTATAGTCTTTTCATATTATGTGCATTGTAGTGTTACAATCACTGTGGACGAACTGCTACTCATGGAAAATAAACGTATGGCCTTACTAAAATTCATGATATAATACAATATAATAGAGTATAATTTTTTTTTTTGTGTGTGGATACTGTAGGCTAATTTATAATCTTTCTGCATACCCCCTGCAATACCCTCGCGTACCCCTAGGGGTCCGTGTACCCCCGGTTGGGAATCACTAAACTAGTGGACCAACATGAAAACGACATTGTTTCAGTGTTTCTGCTGAAACTGTTCTGAACCACAAAACAAAGAGTGGTTGTTTCATGTTTGAGCTGTGGGTGATGAGGCCATACCTCCGTCACATGCAGGGGGGTGGAGGAGCAGTTGAGTAGGCAGACTCCGGCGAAGACCTTGGCGGTGATCTGGGTGTAGGCCGTCATGTGAGCCCACAAGTAGGGACAGTCCTCCGGTGCCGCGCCGTAGCGCAGCCTGACGTCGCCACTGTCACACGCCAGCTGCCGTTGCAGGTATTCCTCTGGGTCTGCAGCACAAAGCACAGCTTCCTGTGAAGTCCTGAGTTCCAGGAGGTGCGCCTGCTCCATTGGGCCTGGTCCTACCTAGGTCAGCAGACCTCCTCAGGTGATCTCCTCTTTGGAAGGCATGGTAAGCCAGGATTCTCTGGGCCCAGGTGCTCTGCTCCACCAGCTGCTGCTCCTCAGCCAAGCTCAGCTCCCCAAACGGGACAGTGAAGTACCTGCAGCAGGAACACCTTCAATTCCTCACATCCACAGTCCTGCTCCAGATCAGGTCGTCCAGAGATATAAAACACTAAATGCCTTATGGCGCCACCTGTGATGTGCCTACAGCACCGCCATTTTAAAGAGGTCACCCGCTTGTGCCAAACATCAAGATCCCAGGCTAGAAAATCCACAAAAACATTTGTAGCTCGCTTGCTAGTCTACATAGCAACACAAGTAAGAGCTTTGCCTCAGCTTTAACATGAGGTATTGTTTGTGTTGCTACGTGGACGAGCAAGCAAGCTACGAATGTGTTGGTGGATTTTCCCACCTGGAATCTATATGTTTAGCACGTGGGTGACCTCCCCAAGAGGGCAGCGCTGTAGGCATGTCTCGTCAACAGGTGCTGATAGGCCGTGCGGCATCCAATGTTTATATCTATGAGGTCATCCATGTGTGACAGGAAGTGGCAGGAAGTGAGAGCATCGCGGAGTGGTCACCTGGGGCAGAGCGGGTGCTTCCTGGAGACCACACCCACATGAGGTCCTTCACCTGCGAGACGCTCCAATCGCACCTGCTCCACCAGAGAGTCCAGCACCTGGAGAGAGGATAGGGTTACACACACACACACACACACACACACACACACACACACACACACACACACACACACACACACACACACACACACACACACCTGCTCTGTGCAGTGGTTGCTCCTGGTGTACTCCTCCCAGTTGAAGTGCTCCAGTTGGGCCCTGAGGCGGCTGCAGGACTCGTCCATGTCAACTGTCTTCAGACTGACAGGAGGGAAAAACTACAATCACCAGGAGACAAATAATTCTGTGTTTCACTGAACATCATAACGACTGATACTTTTTGTAGTTTTAATTCAGACACATTTTTTTAAACCTCAGTTTTTATTAAATAACAATGCTGGCTTCTGTTTGTCTCTGCCTCATCACTTGGTAATTATAAAAGCAGTTCTAGAACGTCCACCAACAAACATCAAGTTGTGGGGCAGCAGCACTTTTAAAAAAATGTCCTCCATTAGCTCAACATCTCAAACTCCTCCTCCTATGCATCCACCACTCAGTCAGTATGTACTTGAGCCACAGGTCAGTCTGAGGGTTCTGCAGGGTGCTACAGGGAGCTGCAGGGTTCTGCAGGATGAGACATGGTGCTGCAAGGTTCTGCAGGGTGCTACAGGATGCTACATAATGCTGCAGGGTGCTACAGGGTTCTACAGGGTGCTACAGTGTGTGTGTGTGTGTGTGTGTGTGTGTGTGTGTGTGTGTGTGTGTGTGTGTGTGTGTGTGTGTGTGTGTGTGTGTGTGTGTGTGTGTGTGTGTGTGTGTGTGTGTGTGTGTGCGTGGAGACACTGAGGATGTCTGTGAGTCCAGAGGATGTTGCTGTCCTCTGGGAGGGAGGGTCAACTGAGGACAAGAGGCTGTGGCCTCAGTCCTTTCCAGGAGAACTGGTCTAGTCCAGTCCCTTCCAGTAGAACTGGTCTGGGTCCAGTCCTTTCTAGGAGAACTGGTCTAGTCCAGTCCCTTCCAGGAGAACTGGTCTGGGTCCAGTCCTTTCCAGGAGAACTGGTCTAGTCCAGTGCCTTCCAGTAGAACTGGTCTGGGTCCAGTCCTTTCTAGGAGAACTGGTCTAGTCCAGTCCCTTCCAGGAGAACTGGACTGGTCCAGCTCTTCCAGGAGAACATGGAGTACTTCTCTGGGACGCTGCCATCAGATGGGAGGTGTATCTTTTGAAGAGCGGCTTTATGTTGAAGTGACGTTTGAAGTACTATTACTATCATCAGTGGAGTAAAACTAACTGGTCTCAAATCACTTCTACCAAATCCCATCCATCCGTACAACAAAGTGATAAAAAGACTGATAGTACACAGACAGTCTGGATACAAGAAATACAGTCTACTACTTTCTCATGGTCCAAGGTGGCGGTTTTCCTGGCCTCAACAGCATGGTTCTGATGGTCCAGGTAGACAGCGGGACACATGGTTCTCATGGAGCAGGACACATGATTCTGATGGTCCAGGTAGCCAGCGGGCCACATGGTTCTGATGGAGCAGGACACATGGTTCTGATGGTCCAGGTAGCCAGCGAGACACATGGTTCTGATGGAGGAGGACACATAGTTCTGATGGTCCATGTAGCCAGTGGGACACATGGTTCTGATGGTCCAGGTAGCTAGCGGGACATATGGTTCTGACAGTCCAGGTAGCCAGCGGGACACATAGTTCTGACAGAGTAGGACACATGGTTCTGATGGTCCATGTAGCTAGTGGGACACATGGTTCTGATGGTCCAGGGAGCCAACGGGACACATGGTTCTGATGGGCCAGGTAGCTAGCGGGACACATGGTTCTGACAGTCCAGGTAGCCAGCGGGACACATAGTTATGACAGAGTAGGACACATGGTTCTGATGGTCCATGTAGCTAGTAGGACACATGGTTCTGATGGTCCAGGGAGCCAACGGGACACAGGGTTTACAGTCTGCTCTGCAGTCTTGACCTTGAGCTCCATACAATGAAGCAGCAGACTGTGGAAGTCAACACCTGACTGGCAGGGGGAGCTCGTAGCTTGAGGCGTGCGGTGATTGATCGGTGGAAGGCGGTGGTTGACCGGTGGAAGGCGATGGTCCCGCCCACCTTCAGAGACAGCCTGTAGCACCAATCTGCTCTTGGCTTAAAACCCATAATGGCTGTCTCCCATTGTTTCTGTCACTGGGACACTGGAGGTACCTCGCCAAGGCCTGGGTTAAGGTCATGGAGACTCTGAGGTGCCCAGTTGTCACATCCCCCCAACATATCATTGTGTTCCAGTCCTGGACCTGAGAAGCCAGTACTGGTTTTTCCACTAGAGCCTGAATGTCCCATGAGGACAGAAGTCTCACCTGTGAGAGGACGAGACGATTCCAGTAGAGTTCAGGTCCACTGTCCGTCCAAACCGCCGCGACTCAGGGTCCTGAAGTATCTTCAACTCTGTGGAACCCACCTGAAGGGAGGGCCACACTGCACCTGTACACACATGTACACACACACACACACACACACACACACACACACACACACACACACACACACACACACACACACACACACACACACACACACACACACACACACACACACACACACACACACACAAGCAAACAAACAAATACACGGTCAGAAAGGAGCGAGGACAGGATCAAGAAAAGGAACTGGGGCAGGAGCGAGGACAGGAAGTAGGAGAGGAGTTCAGAAAGGAGCTAGGAAAGGAACAAGGGTAGGAAGTAGGAGAGGAGCTTGGAAAGGAGCTAGGACAGGAATTATGACAGGAGCTAGAACAAGAATGAGGAGAGGGACAAGAAATGGAAGGCTCGGACAGATAACGTGTCATGTCACTCATGTTCCATGTCAGTTACGTTCCATGTCAGTTACGTTCCATGTCAGTATTGTTCCAGGTCTGTAACGTTCCTTGTCGGTAACGTTCCAGGTCAGTAACATTCCTGGTCAGTAATGTTCCAGGTCACTAACGTTCCGTGTCAGTATCGTTCCATGTTAGTAATGTGCTATGTCAGTAGTGTTCCATGTCAGTTACATTCCATGTCAGTAATGTTCCATGTCAGGAAAGTTCCAGGTCAGTAACATTCCATGTCAGTAACGTTCCTTGTCGGTGATGTTCCAGGTCAGTAACATTTCTGGTCAGTAATGTTCCAGGTCACTAAAGCCCCCTTTCCACCGCATAAAAGTGCGGTGGAAACGTGGGACGGAGTGGAGCAGTACGACAAAGCGAAGCCGGAGCTCGGCTCCGGTATCCGTTTCCACCGCAGAGAGGAGCTGAAAAAGTGGGCGGGACATCCGCAGATATGGGACGTTACAACAGAAAAGAAAGTCATCAGATCTAGATCTTATGAATCCTCTGTTGTTGTTTACATCCTCCACTTTGCACTTGTTGTTTAGTTAACTGTTATTTTTTGCAGCGGCAAAAAAAAAAAGTTCTTTTTTGCAGCGGTTGTTTTTTGCAGCGGCAGAGCTGCAGCCGCAACTTCCTTGTTCTGAGAGAGCGAACGCTCCAGCCACTTGCCCCGCACTCGAGTGCCCAGGTGCGGGGCAAGTGGCCGAAGCGTTGGCCCCGGTTGGCTGAGGCACAGACACAGGAGTCTTGAGCTTTCTGTTCAAACACAGGAGCAGCCACTTCACTTTGGCACTGATCGCGGTCTGGCAGCACAGCGCCGGAACATGGAGGCGCCGAGCTCCGAGCTCCGAGCTCTGAGCTCCTCTTCATCGCTTCTGCGGTCCATCCCCGCAATATAGCGCCACTGACCGCGGTTGAACAGAACGCTGACCGCCTCTGGTAAGTGGAACTGCCCGAGCGCGATCAGCGCCAGAGCCGAAAACTCAAGGCTCCCGTGTCCCAGACGCGCATCCACACCACGGCGAGTGCTATGCTGCAAACAGAAAACTCCAACGCGATGCAAAGTCCCTCCCCCCGGTCTCCCCCTACATCAAGTCCGCTCTTTCATGACAAACACTAAAGTTGAGCACTAAAGAAAAGAAAAGGAATAAAAAGCTGCAAAGCTGACCACACTGACAGCAGAGGATTCATACAGCCGACACATTAAAATATTGAGGGCGTGTAGTAAATCACTGACCAATCAACAGACAGCTCCTCAAACTCAGACCTGTTCCATGGTCCTGGTACCCCGACGGAAGGGGAGCGGAAAAGCGGCCACCTTTGGAGTGGTCTGGAGCGGTCCAGTCCGCATTCCTGTGGTGACACGTGAACCAGGGCGGTCTAAACCGGTCTCGGCTGGCACTTTTTGTGCGGTGGAAACGGGGCTTATCGTTCCAGGTCACTAACGTTCCATGTCAGTATCGTTCCATGTCAGTAACATTCCAAGTCAGGAGTTACAACATTACAACAGTTGAGGAGCTAAAGAATCTTCAGCTCTCCCTCCACATATGAACTGTGCAAACATCAATCTTCTTCTTAAACCGGATAAAGATCCTACACTACCATCTAGCTATCGCCCGATATCACTAATCAATGTAGATCTTAAAATAATTAGTAAAACATTAGCAAGCAGAATAGAAAAAATTACACCCCACATAATACACCCTGATCAAACAGGGTTCATTAAAGGACGACACTCCACTAACAAAACACGCAGATGAATTAATCTTATAGACCACTGCCACCACAATAAATAAAAGGCCATTATCACCTCCTTAGATGCAGAAAAAGCTTTTGATTGGGTAAATTGGAAATTTCTACTCACTACACTATCGAAATTTGGATTTAGACAAAATTACCTCTCCTGTATAAAAACATTGTACACCTCACCCAGTGCCTGTGTTAAAACAAATGATCAAACTTCCTCAAGGTTCAATCTTGAGAGAGGTACCAGGCAGGGGTGTCCACTCTCAACATCTCTCTTTGCAATTTTTATTGAACCATTAGCAGCAGCCATTAGACAGAACAATAACATAAAAGGAATACGAACAGCAAATGTAACCCATAAAATATGCCTTTATGCAGATGATGTATTACTTTTCCTACAAAACACACATACCTCTCTTCAAAAACAATAGAGTTAATAGACAGATTCTCTGCAATTTCAGAATATTCTATAAATTGGAATAAATCAGTTGTCTTGCCAATTAACTCTATTTTTCAGCACACATCAAATACTCCACTAAAACCAGGGAACATCAAATACCTCGGCATTAATATCTCAGCCAAACTGTCAGACTTGGTGCACTTAAACTACACCCCCCTTATTAAAACAATAGAAGAGGACCTCACTCGGTGGAGGACACTTCCTATATCACTTATGGGGAGAGTAGCAACAATTAAAATGATGGTCCTGCCTAAAATTAACTACATCTCTTCAATGATTCCAAAAAACCACCAAAAACATGGTTTAATAAATTGGATTCCCATATCTCAAAATTCTTATGGAAAAGCAAACCATCACGTATAAGTTTAAAAACACTACAGAACACCAAGGACCAAGGAGGCTTAGAACTTCCAAACTTTTATGATTATTATCTTGCCAATAAATTACTTTATGTTATAAAATGGATTAATCAGAAACCCTTAGATGAAGGCTGGCTGGACATTGAAAAAACCTTCTGTGAAGATCTCCATATCAGAGACCTTCCTTTCTTCAGCCCTGTCATCAAAAAACACAACTGCTTTAAAAGCATCAATATAAACAATCTCTGACAGCTTGGTGGGAATTTCTTAAAATGAATGGATCATCACTCATTCCCTGCAAACTCACACCTTCTGGAACAATCCTGACATCCTGCAAAGGAAGAAACTAATAAACTTCACAAGATGGCAAAATGAAGTAGAAAGGAATATGAAACTTGGAACACCTTTTCTTCAAAAACTCTTTCATTCCATTTAATGATCTAATTGAAACTTGTTGTATCAGTCAAAACAATTTTCTGTAATATATTCAGCTCAAGTCAATAATACAAACAAAGTTCAAACTAGAAGAGATGAACCTAAACTTACCTCAGACAGTGACAAACCTCCTGAAGATCTCAGCACCAAAATCACTTTCTAAAATGCTTTCAATTCTGACATGTTCAAATACCACAATATCCCTTCAACCTCCAAATAGGAAGCAGATCTTAACATCAACACAGACCCAACGCAATTTAGGTTGACACGGTCCCCAATAACTAAATACACCATGTAGCCATGTGGGGGGGGGGGGCGGTGGCGCCACCTTGGGGCTCTTAGTCTGTGGCTTGGATGGCCTGGCCTGGGGGGTGTTGGGGTGGGGTTGTGTGAGGGGGTCTGCTCTGGGTTGGGGGTAGTTCTGCTGGGGTGGGGTGGGGGTGCTGGGCGTCGGACCCCGGCTGGACAGCCTGGCTGGGGTGGGCATGGGGCTTCGGGGCCTTGGGGGCTGGGTGCCCTCCCCTTTCTGGTGGGGGTGCCCGCTGCGGCGCCGGGGGTGGGTCCTCCCTCTGCCTCCCTCCCCCCACTGGGGCAGGTTGACCCCTGCTGCCATGCTCCGGGTCTGCCTCGCTCCCGGATCTGGAGGGGTGGGAGACAGTGGGGCTCCTGGTTTGGATGGACAGCTGACTGAGGGTGACCCCCAGGGCCGCAAAAATGGGAGATGGCCCAGGAGTGTGTGTGTTCGTTCTATATATAAGTATGGGTGTCGTCTGGCGTGAGTATGTGAGGGTGTGGGGGGCAGTGTTCCCTAACCACTGGGTTCTGGACGGGCTCGTGCTGTTGGGTGGGGTGGGGAGGGCTTCCTGCCCAGGTCCTCTTGCAGTGCCTTGTTGGGGCAGGTGTTGGTCCCCGTGTTCCAGGCCAGCCACTCGGGGGTGGGGTGGGGCAGCACTGGGGGGGTTTCAGCTGGGCCAAGGTCCTAGCAACGGGGGGGACCACCTCCTTCTCAACCCCCCCTACCTGACCTCACCTTACCTCACTCAACAATAGGGACCAGTGGGCGGGGCCTAGGGTAGGGGGTCCAGGCTACTTAACTGTGGTCTGGCCCCTCCCCCAACTTTGCACCACCCACAATTTTATCTACACTTAGTCATACAGGGTCGCAAGGGGATAAGCGAGCTCTCACATCCAGAGATTTAAGGAACTCTGGGCAAAACTCATCCACTCTCCCCAGCTGCCGGTGCACCGCCAGGTTGGGGGGTTTGTGGTGGGGGGAACAGCCACCGGGGGTGCAGCAGGCTTTGTTGCGGCTTGGTTGGGGCCTGGGGCTCTGCGCCCTTTATCTTTCTCTTGTTGACCCCTCTTGCCTGGGGGGGGGTCTCCTCTACACTCCATCTGGTGCATTCCTGGTTGGGGCGTGGCTCTCCGGGGTGGTTTGTCAGGGCTTACCCGGGTCCGGGGTGCTGCCGGGTGCCAGAGTGGTGGCGTCTGGCCCTGGTGGCCTCGGGCCCCAGGGTGGTACTGCAGGCCCCTCACAACAGTTCCAACCACATCCAGTGGACAAACCAGACGCACGCACACACACACACATTTCCACTCCTCATCGATGAGATGTGCTGCTGATTTTTCTTGTTTTCTGCTATTGTTCTTTCAATTATAAAATCATGTTTTTGTTTTTTGTTGTTTTGTTTTAGCTTTTGTTATCATTGTTGTTGTTCTTTTTTCTTATTTTTTTTTTTTGCCTACCTGCTAATTTATACTCTTGCTAGAAATCATGTTACTGTCTTGATAGAGCTGCTCAGGCTGGTTTAATCTAGAAAATCATGTTACTGTCTAGATCAGGGGTCGGCAACCCGCGGCTCCGGAGCCGCATGCGGATCTTTCGTCCCTCCACTGCGGCTCCTTGAGCCTCTGTCCCACTGCAGTTCATCCCGGAGCGGGGTGGTATGGGAGGTAAGGCAAAGCGCACCCAGAGACATATTGCGTTGCGCAGTGCCGCTTCAAAGAGTGGGGCAAAATGTAGGCGGAGTGCTGTAACGTCATAACGCAACAAAAATTGGCACGAAGAACGTAGAATTGCGGCTGCAGGTCATGACAGCTGCGCTCCACGGCTCAACTGGTATCTGAAGCTGGGAGCTTCCTGTATCTTTGACAGGAAAACCGCTTCGCTGCGGAGCGCCGACAATTCCGGGAGGGTTCATCGCAGACTTGTTGAGAGTGACGGCAAATTATAGTGAATTACACAACAATTACAGGACATTGAAGGCCATTCTTTGACATTACCCACCATAACATCAGTGATATTGTGAGTGAAACGGGACCAACTGGCTCTTCGAGCATTAAAGGTTGCCGACCCCTGGTCTAGATAGAGCTGCTCAAGATGGTTTAATCTAGAAAATCATGCTACTGTCTTGATAGAGCTGCTCAGGCTGGTTTAATCTCATAACATTTGGAAAATATTTGGATCAGTGTGATAACCATAAATAATATATGTAGCCGTAACAAGGGTATTGCATGTTGTCCACCATCCACCCCCACCCCCACTTCTAATAAAGGCAGCAACATGGGGAGACTCTTAATCTCTTCCTGTTGCAAGAGCAAAAAAAACAAAAACATTCCATGTCAGTATCATTCCAGGTTGGTAACGTTCCATGTTGGTAACGCTCCATGTCGGTAATGTTCTTGTCAGGAATGTTCCAGGTTGGTAACGTTCCATGTCGGTAATGTTCTATATCGGTAAAGTTTCTTGTCAGTAATGTTCCATGTTAGGAATGTTCCAGGTCAGTAATGTTCCATGTCAGGAACGTTCCATGTGAGGAATGTTCCATGTCAGTAATGTTCCAGGTCATTAATGTTCCATGTCAGCAATGTTCCTGTGTTTGTTCTCACCGTTCTGCAGGAATTGTCTGAACTTCTCCACAGCTTCATCTACATTGACCTGCTTGAACTCCCACAGCCGGAGTTTAGAGAAAACCTGCTGCCACAGGATCCCACGCAGAGCCTGACACACACACACACACACACACACACACACACACACACACACACACACACACACACACACACACACACACACACACACACACACACACACAATAGACTTACTCAAACAAATTCCACAATTCATTGATTGTGGTTTTTCTATCAAGTGGAGCTTATCTCTAACAGAAGTAAAGAACTTAGATTTAGCTGGTGGCTACATGTTAACAATAGCTGATGGCTACATGTTAGCATTAGCTTGTGGCTATATGTTAGCTTTAGCTGGTGGCCACATGTTAACATTAGCTGGTTACTACATGTTAACATTAGCTGGTGGCTACATGTTAGCATTAGCTGGCGGCTACATGTTAGCATTAGCTGGCGGCTACACATTAACATTAGTATTGTTGTTGACCTGGCTGTGTCCGACCACTTTTGTGTGTTTTTTAATGTCACCAGTTTTAACCAGCAGGGGGCCCCGGTCAGAACGGGGAGGAAATGTTACATAACTTCTGAGGTGGCTGATAATTTTATTAAAATTTTCCAGAATATCCCTGCTTAGGTTTTGCCCGCTCCATGTGATTTTATTGTTGACGATTTTAACAGTAAATTAAAGTCAACTCTAGACCTGGTGGCTCCAATTACTACAAGAATCATCAATAAATCCAAACCACCAGCACCATGGACAAACAGGGAAACTCACCAATACAAAATAAACTGCAGGGTCGCCGAGCGGAGGTGGAGGAAATCAAAACTTACGGTTCATTATCAAATTTTCCAGGACCACCTCAAAGCCTACAATAGAATAGTCAGACACTCAAGATTTTCATATTTCTCAAAACTCATCAGTGACAACTAAAATAACTCCAAACTCCTCTTCTCCACCTTTGACTTTTTAACAAACACCAATTTTAATAAAAACTCGCTACCCTCTCCCTCCTTTTGTGAGGATTATGCCCCCCACCTCAGAAGCAAAATAAATGACATCAGATCCAGTTTTTTACCTTTACAAACTGTACCTTTGAACTCACCTGGACTGGTTCTTCACCAGAGGAACCACTGGACTGTTTAGCTCTGGTTGATGCAGGAACACTTGGTCGAGTTTCCTCCCAAGTTAAACCAACAACCTGCCTTTTAGATCCAATTCCTACCTCACTTTTTAAGTCATTTTATGGGTTCTTTGAGGAACAGCTTGTAAACATGGTCAACTGCTCTCTTCAGACGGGTGTTTTCCCCGACGGTGGTGAGGCCCCTTCTGAAGAAGAGCAGTTTAGACCCCAAGGTTCTTAATAACTATCGCCCTGTATCCAACTTACCATTTTTTAGCAACATTTTTGAAAAAATTGTTTTTAATTATTTAAATAATTTTTTGCTAATAAAATAACATTTTAGAGAAGCATCAGTCTGGTTTTAGGAAGAACCACAGCACAAAGACGCCCTTTTAAAGATTTTAAATGACCTCAGGTACAATCAAGACTCCCAACAACTCACAGTCTTGATTTGATTGGATCTTAGCGCTGCTTTCGACACTATTGATCATTGTATTTTACTTGACAGACTTAGAAATCTGGTCGGCGTCTCTGGAAATGTTTTTAATTGGTTCAGTTCTTATCTCACAGATCGACGCTGCTTTGTAAGTTTGGATACACGTTCCTCAGGTACCCATGAACTCCACTATGGGGTCCCCCAGGGGTCGATCTTAGGCCCAATCCTTTTTAATTTATGCATGCTGCCACTAGGGGATGTCATCAGGAGACATGGCGTCAGCTTCCACAGCTATGCTGACGACACACAGCTGTATGTGGCCGTGTCTCCTGATGACACAAGGCCGATTGATGCCCTTTTTAACTGTATTTTAGATATCAAGTCATGATGGCAGCAAACTTCCTCCAGCTCAACCAGGACAAAACAGAGGTTTTAGTTGTAGGTCCTGAACACCAGAGACAGAAACTTTTACCAAAACTGCTAGATTTTAACTCATCTTCATCTCTAAAGAACCTGGGCGTAACTTTTGACTCTGAGCTTAATTTTATCTCACACATCAAAAATGTCAAAAAGATGGTTTTTATCACCTGAAGAATATAGCCAGACTCCGCCCATTTCTCTCTCAGGGAAACACTGAGGTGCTAATGCTTTTATCTCTTGTCGAATTGACTATTGTAACGCCCTGCTCTCTGGTCTCCCCAAGAAAACTTTAGCACCACTACAACTCTTACAAAACTCTGCTGCACGAGTGCTGACGAGGACCAGAGGGCGGGCCCACATCACGCCTGTTTTAAAATCACTGCATTGGCTCCCCGTTCGCTTCAGGATCGATTTTAAGATTATTTTACTAGTTTTTAAGTGTCTTAATGGTTTTGCACCCTCTTATTTATCCGAACTACTTTTATCATATCAACCCTCGCAGGCCCTGAGGTCCTCCGGCACTTTTAATTGTCCCTCAAACGAGGACCAAGACTCACGGGGAGGCTGGTTCAGGTCCTATGGCCCCCGTTTGTGGAACAGCCTGCCGGGGAACCTCAGGGCAGCAGAGTCCGTTGCGGTTTTTATAAAAGGGCTAAAAATTCACCTTTTTAATCAGGCTTTTAACTGATTTTATATATGTGTATGTATTTATATATTTATGTATATATGTTTATGTATTTTAGCAATTTATTGATCTACCGTATTTTCCGCACTATAAGGCACCTAAATACCTCAAATGTTCTCAAAAGCTGCCAGTGCGCCTTATAACCCAGTGCGCCTTATATATGGAAGAATTGCTTTACTTGAGACTGCTATTTGACAGCTGAACAACCAGAAGCTTTTATTTTGACAACTCTAACTTCACAACAGGATCTTCAGAGCGGACGACACTCCACACAACACCTTCATCACTCATGGTTGCACACCAACATTCTAACAAACCAAAATAAACTAGATGAAATAATGACTCCCTAAACTGGGGAACAAAAACACATAAACACAATCAACACAACACCAAGCCCAACAACAACCCACTATAACCTCCAACAACACAAAACATGAATTCCCATCATGCCTTGCAGTGACCACCTCTGTGCAAATGCATAAAGGAGCCGATAGCTGCAATGCATTATGGGAGTTTCTGTTTGTGGTGCTTTAAATGCAATTATTGGGGGTTCTATTTGGTTTGTGGTGTCGGTAATAATTGTGTTGTGTTGTGTTTTTGTTGCTTAGTTCATGTAGTTTAGTTTATTACCGGTAGTTGTAAGTTGTCAACCAGCAGTGAAGAAGGTTTTGTGTGTAGTGTCGTCCTGGCATAGGCTGCAGGTAGGACTATCAAAATAAAGTGTGTGCACCTCTCTGGGTGTTAGAATCAGTGGAAAATGTAACATAATGGCTTTGAGCTATAAAGGTTGTGTCATGACCTCCACCTCTGGCTCTGCCTAGTGGCAGCATTTTTCCCTTCCCCCTCCCTCCTTTCCTTTTTCCTAGGTGGGCGTGTGCTGCATGCTGTGTGAGGTGTGGACGAGTGCAGTGCAGTGCTGATTTCCTGAGTGCACTCACCTGCGGCAGGGTGTGGCTTCACTCAACATGCACCTCTCTCTATAAAGCTGGCAGCAGATGAAGACTCGGTGTCGGACCGTAAAACTACCTACCGTTAGTTGAACTCTGTTCTGCCTGACTTCGACTCAGTCTGTTTTTTCCCTGCGTTAAAGTTTGTCTCTCCTCGGCTGCAGCTCTTGACCCACCCTGCTGCACCAAGCTCCTGCATGAGACTCAGCTCGTTGCCCCGTTCCTACACCTTCAGCACAGGACGCCCGGACAACCATCCTCCTGGCTGCAGCCCACGCCACCTCCGTGGGTCTCCAGCGTCGACCACGCCATTCATCCCGCTCCGCTTCGTACCAGGCAGTGTGCTCCCTTAGTCTCCCGCTGGGTCCTGATAGTTTGGTTGGGGTGTTTTCGTAGTCTGTGTAGTGGTTCTATATTGTTTATTCTGGAGTACTGTTTGGTTGGGCTTAAGTTTGTAGTTTCTAGGTTTAGTCCGTACGTCTTTAATTCTGGCTCTTGGAGTTCTGCTTGCTTATGTTTTGGTTTGTGTTCATTGTCACCTCATTTATTAAAAGTACTCTGAGAGTATCCCTGTTTGCCGTGTCTTTGTCCGCAACTGAGTCTCTGAGTGTGATCCGTGACAGTACGGTCCGACCAAGATGAACTCAGCGGACAATGTGACCGGCGCTGATCAGGTCTCTCAGGCACCAGGCCTGGAACAGGCTATGGCCAGTCATGGCGCCATGTTGGGTCACCACGACATGCTGCTACGCACTTTGGTAGAGAGTAACCATGCTTTATTAAATCAAGTCTCTCAGCTAACCAGCAAGGTTAATTCTTTAGCCACAGTTATGACTACTTCCTCAGCTGCCCCAGTAGTTACTGTTCCCACTCCTAGTTCGGCATCTCCCAACACGAATCCTTCACCACTCCCTTTTCCTCGTGAACCCGCTGTGCCCACACCGGAACGCTACGCCGGAAACTTGGGTTCCTGTCAAGCGTTTCTTACTCAGGTTTCCTTGGTTTTTGAGTTACAGCCTATGTCTTATGCTTCTGATAGGTCTCGAATAGCTTATTTGGTTGGGTTGTTGAAGGGCCCGGGGAGGGATTGGGGAGCATCTGTTTGGGAGAGGCAAGGCGAAATATGCTCCTCATATTCTGCCTTCACCAATGAGATGAAGAAGATATTTGACCACCCTGTTCGGAGCCGGGATGCCGGAAACCGCCTTACCACCTTGCGGCAGGGGGCCAGGAGTGCAGCGGAATTTGCAATAGAATTTCGTACTCTTTCCGTGGAGAGTGGATTCAATGATGCAGCCCTGCAGAATGCCTTCTATCGAGGAGTTGAAGGACCAACTCGCCACACGAGAGGAGGCTGCAAACCTGGATACCCTCATCGCTCTGACAATTAATCTGGATAATCGTCTACGGGAACGCAGACGAGAACGCAGCCAGCCATTCCGACCAACTGCAACCCGCTTCCCGAACCCGGTTCAGGCAAGTCCAGTGAACTCCCCGTCATCTGAAACTGAACCGGAGCCCATGCAGATTGGGTGGGCGCACATCACACCTCAAGAGAGGAAACGACGCCAAGCCACGAACGCTTGTCTGTACTGTGGCCGGACTGGCCATTACATTGCCACCTGCCCCAACCGTCCAGCAAAAGGGGTGGCTCACCAGTAACGGGAGGAATCCAGGTGAGCCGAACCATGACCTCCTCCCCTCCACGTCTCCAGCTGGCCGCTTCTCTCTGCTGGCGAGTTCAGCCTGTCCCAGTGAATGTGTTAATTGACTCTGGCGCCAAAGAAAACTTCCTGGACAGCCAACTCGCTGAGCAGCTCCAGATCCCGATCGAGCCTCTCAAAGTTCCTGTTGAGGCCCGAGCACTAAATGGCCTTCCGTTAGCCCAAGTCCGGTTCCGATCCGTCCCTGTAAGGTTGGTGTTGGCTGGAAATCATCATGAAAGTCTGAGGTTTCATATTATAGATCACTCCAACCCACCTGTAGTCCTGGGTTACCCCTGGTTGAAGCTGCACAATCCCCAGATAGATTGGAGCAGAGACAAGGTTTCGTCATGGAGCCCCCAGAGTCATGCCAGCTGCCTTCGATCTGCCCTGACACCTGCGACAGCTGATCTTCACCGGTCACCTGTTCCTGTGGACCTGTCCAAGGTTCCTCCAGAGTATCATGACCTGGCACCAGTGTTTTGTAAAGAGAGTGCACTCTCTCTTCCCCCACATCGCCCTTATGACTGTGCTATAGAGCTCCTTTCGGGTGCGACCCTTCACAAAAGCCGCCTATATAATGTGTCCAAGCCTGAACAGACTGCCATGGAGGATTACATTCGTGATTCGCTGGCTGCAGGGATCATCAGACCATCCTCCTCTCCGGTGGGTGCAGGGTTTTTCTTCGTGGACAAGAAGGATGGCACCCTACGTCCCTGCATAGACTTTCGTGGCCTGAATGAGATCACTGTGAAGAATCCATAGCCCCTACCTCTGATCAACTCGGCATTTTCCTCATTACATGGTGCCAACATCTTCACCAAACTCGACCTCAGAAATGCCTACCACCTCATCCGGATCCGCCAGGGGGACGAATGGAAGACAGCTTTCAACACTCCTCTGGGACACTTTGAGTACCTAGTGATGCCCTTTGGGCTCACTAATGCCCCTGCTGTCTTCCAAAGTCTAATCAATGATGTCCTTCGGGATATGATAAACCGGTTTGTTTTTGTTTACCTCGACGACATCCTTATCTACTCCCAGACCCCAGAGGAGCACACCCTGCATGTCCGACAAGTCCTGGAACGACTCCTCAAGAACCGGTTGTTTGTGAAGGCAGAGAAATGTGAATTTCACACCTCTATTACATCCTTCCTCGGATATGTGATCTCACGGGGGGAGCTAAGGATGGATCCTCAGAAACTGTCTGCAGTAAAAGATTGGCCAGAACCTGAAACCCGGAAACAACTTCAGCGGTTTTTAGGGTTTGCCAACTTTTATCGGAGGTTTATAAGTGATTACAGCAAAGTGGCTGCACCCCTTACCGCTCTGACCTCCACCTCTCAAACCTTCTCCTGGACCACTGAAGCAGCCCAAGCCTTCCAGTCATTGAAGGACCGGTTTACCTCGGCGCCAATATTAGTTCAACCCGACCCAACGCTGCAGTTCATCGTCGAAGTGGATGCATCTGATACTGGTGTGGGAGCAGTATTATCTCAGCACAGCCCGAGTGATGGTAAGCTGCATCCATGTGCCTTCTTTTCCCGTCGTCTCTCCCCAGCGGAACAGAACTATGATGTGGGAAACCGAGAGCTGCTGGCAGTGAAGATGGCCCTGGAGGAGTGGCGACACTGGTAGGAGGGGGCGGAATAACCGTTTGTGGTGTGGACGGACCACAAGAACCTGGAATATGTCCGCTCCGCCAGGAGGCTCAATTCGAGACAGGCTCGCTGGGCATTATTTTTTGGTCTCTTCCAGTTCACCCTCACGTACCGCCCCGGATCCAGGAATGTGAAGCCGGATGCCCTGTCCCGCCTGCACTCCAGGGAGGAGCAGTCCAGAGAACCTGAGACCATCCTGCCCAAGACCTGCCTAGTTGCCTCTCTGACATGGGAGATCGAGAACCTGGTACAGAGTGCACCGGACCAGTCAGACAATCCAGGTACTGGTCCACCCAGGACCCTATTTATCCCTAACACTGTTCGCTCACAGGTTCTCCAATGGGCTCACTCATCTCGGTTGACCTGCCATCCTGGAGCTGCCCGTACCCTTAGTGTCCTGAGGCAGAGGTTTTGGTGGGAAACCATGGAGAAGGACACCAAGGAGTTTGTCGCTGCCTGTTCTGTCTGTGCCCGTCAAAAGTCCTCGACCAAGCCCAGCTCTGGTCTACTGCAGCCTCTACCTGTACCACACCGGCCCTGGTCACACATTGCGGTGGACTTCATTACAGGATTGCCTCCTTCCAACGGTAATACAACCATTTTAACTGTGGTCGATCGGTTTTTTATAAGGCGGCACATTTGATCGCTCTTCCTAAACTCCCCTCTGCTAAAGAGACGGCTGAGACAATGGTAGCACAAGTCTTCAGGATCCATGGGATACCAGTGGATATTGTGTCAGACCGTGGACCTCAGTTTACGTCGGAGGTGTGGAGGCTGTTCTGCAAGGCTCTGGGTGCCACAGTCAGTTTAACATCTGGGTTTCATCCACAGTCAAATGGTCAGACGGAGCGGGCGAACCAGTCCCTGGAAACCCTGCTGAGATGTGTCACGGCAGAAAACCCCACTGCCTGGAGTTCTCAGCTTCCATGGGTAGAGTACGCTCACAACACGCTACCTAACTCTTCCTCTGGCTTGGTTGCCTTCCAGTGCTCCCTCGGGTACCAGCCGCCATTGTTCCCATCTCAGGAAGAGGAGATTGCTGTCCCATCCATTCAGGGTTTCATCAAGAGATGCGAGAGGACGTGGAAGAAGGCCAGGGCCTCACTAACTCAGTCAAACCAGAGGATGGAACAACAGGCAAATCGCAGACGCACTCCTGCTCCAGTGTATATGCCGGGACAAAAGGTTTGGCTCCGGGCCAAGGATCTTCCCCTGAAGGTGGAATCTCGGAAGCTGGCACCACGGTTTGTTGGACCATTTGAGGTAGACAAGATTGTTAACCCTAGTTCGGTGCGGCTCAAACTTCCTGCCTCCATGAGGATCCATCCGACTTTTCATGTGTCCCAAGTGAAACCTGTCAGAGAGAGCACTCTGGCCCCCCCTGTCCGTCCCCCTCCACCACCCAGGATGGTGGACGACGCACCTGCGTACACAGTAAGACGCCTTATGGATGTGCGCCGACGGGGTCGCGGACTTCAGTTTCTGGTGGATTGGGAGGGGTATGGCCCTGAAGAACGCAGCTGGGTACCCCGTCGCCAAATTCTGGACCCCGAGCTGATCCGCGACCTGAAGAGACGACGGCCAGACCGCTTCACGTGTGCACCCGGAGGTGCACATAGAGGGGGGGGTACTGTCATGACCTCCACCTCTGGCTCTGCCTAGTGGCAGCATTTTTCCCTTCCCCCTCCCTCCATTCCTTTTTCCTAGGTGGGCGTGTGCTGCATGCTGTGTGAGGTGTGGACAAGTGCAGTGCTGATTTCCTGAGTGCACTCACCTGCGGCAGGGTGTGGCTTCACTCAACATGCACCTCTCTCTATAAAGCTGGCAGCAGATGAAGACTCGGTGTCGGACCGTAAAACTACCTACCGTTAGTTGAACTCTGTTCTGCCTGACTTCGACTCAGTCTGTTTTTTCCCTGCGTTAAAGTTTGTCTCTCCTCTGCTGCAGCTCTTGACCCACCCTGCTGCACCAAGCTCCTGCATGAGACTCAGCTCGTTGCCCCGTTCCTACACCTTCAGCACAGGACGCCCGGACAACCATCCTCCTGGCTGCAGCCCACGCCACCTCCGTGGGTCTCCAGCGTCGACCACGCCATTCATCCCGCTCCGCTTCGTACCAGGCAGTGTGCTCCCTTAGTCTCCCGCTGGGTCCTGATAGTTTGGTTGGGGTGTTTTCGTAGTCTGTGTAGTGGTTCTATATTGTTTATTCTGGAGTACTGTTTGGTTGGGCTTAAGTTTGTAGTTTCTAGGTTTAGTCCGTACGTCTTTAATTCTGGCTCTTGGAGTTCTGCTTGCTTATGTTTTTGGTTTGTGTTCATTGTCACCTCATTTATTAAAAGTACTCTGAGAGAATCCATGTTTGCCGTGTCTCTGTCCGCAACTGAGTCTCTGAGTGTGATCCGTGACAGGTTGCTGACCACTGGTCTATTCCATGCGCCTTATAATGTGGTGCGCCTTATATATGAACAAAGTTGTAAATTATGTCAATCAATGTAGGTGCGCCTTATAATCCGGTGTGCCTTATAGTGCGGAAAATACGGTACTTTTATCTATTTTAGATAATTATCTAATTTTCTACTTTTCTTAAGTTATTAACTGAATTTTTTATCTCCAGTGGTTCCTCTAGGGGGCGCTACACTGGTGGTGGCTGGATTTGCCCCTGATGGTGCTGTCCCCTGGGTTTCCCTGCCCCAGGCACCTGGCTGGTCCCCCACGTATGTGGTGGGATTGGCTGGTCTGCCTGGCTGAGGGGGGCGGTGCCCCCTGTGGTTAAACGTTGTGCCACCCCCAGCATGGAAGGCCCTTTCCTCACCTTAGTCCTCGGTGCCCTGCCATGTCTTCATATCACTAGGCATGTCTTCACTTATGGTGTGGGTCTGCATGTGTGCGTGTGTGTTCATTTGCTTTTTATTCATCTATTTTATCTTTGCACTGTTTTTAATTCTTGTTAAAGCACTTTGTGTTACTTCACTGTATAAAAAAGTGCTATATAAATAAAGATTGATTTGATTTGATTTAATTTGATATTGGAAGGTGCTGATGTTTCCTTGGCAACGTCCTGCTGACTGACAGTCAGAGAACAGTGTGTGGTTGAAGAGAAGAACATGCAGACTCACGGTCAAGTGATGTTCCTCCTGAAGGAGTGCCGGTAGTCCTTGTTTGGAGAACTCCCCAGCAGCCAGCTGACAGCTGAAGTGCCACAGGGCTCTGTCCAGGAGCCATGCTGGTTTCAGTTCTGGACAGTTCTCCAGGTTGTAGCCACATTCAGGGTGGAGTGAGATCCAGGGACTGTCAGCAGCTACCGGAGAGAAGAAATGCTCACCATCACTTCACAACAAACCCGATACACAAACACGCCCGATACACACAACAGACAGAGAAAATGAAGTCACTTGTGGCTCCACAATATTTGAAATTTCTTTACTTCTGCAACATTGCTGCTTTACTGCTAATTTACTGCTTTACTTCATCTTTACTGCTGCTTTTCTGCTTTACTTCTACTTTACTTCATTTTTACTGTTACTTTACTGCTACTTTAGTGCTTTACTTCAGCTTTAATGCTGTTTGCTCAAGTGTGGTCGTGTCAGTCTGGCAGTAAATCCATACTTACCTGTGTGATCATAGACCACATCAGAGATGCAGACCATCTTCCAGTCATCTCTCAGCAGCTCCACCAGGTCCCTGACGTCTTCCCAGTTGGATCTTCGCCCCTCTGGATAGAAGGTGGTGTCCAGCTCCAGCTGGTTGGAGATGGAGTAGCAGCGTCCAGAACCCCCCAGCTGCTGCAGCGGCGTCACATGGATCATGTTGTAGCCTGGACCAGAGAGAGACACCTTGATATGACTGTTCCTGGAGCTGCTGAAGAACCATACGACCCAACCTCACCCTCTCACACAACACCCAGGACTTCAGTCACTTCAAGCACACCTCACCCTCTCACACAACACCCAGGACATCAGTCACTTCAAACACACCTCACCCTCTCACACAACACCCAGGACTTCAGTCATTTCAAGCACACCTCACCCTCTCACACAACACCCAGGACTTCAGTCACTTCAAACACACCTCACCCTCTCACACAACACCCAGGACTTCAGTCACTTCAAACACATCTCACCCTCTCACACAACACCCAGGACATCAGTCACTTCAAACACATCTCACCCTCTCACACAACACGCAGGACTTCAGTCACTTCAAACACACCTCACCCTCTCACACAACACCCAGGACTTCAGTCACTTCAAACACACCTCACCCTCTCATACAACACCCAGGACTTCAGTCATTTCGAACACACCTCACTGTCATGACCTCCACCTCTGGCTCTGCCTAGTGGCAGAATTTTTTCCCTTCCCCCTCCCTCCTTTCCTTTTTCCTAGGTGGGCGTGTGCTGCATGCTGTGTGAGGTGGAGTGCAGTGCTGATCACCTGAGTGCTCTCACCTGCAGCAGGGTGTGGCTTCACCCAACAATGCACCTTTCCCTCTATAAAGCTGGCATCAGATGAAGACTCGGCGTCGGACCGTAGAACTACCAACATACCGGACCCACCCTGCTGCACCAAGCTCCTGCCTGTAACTCTGTCCTTGGCCCACCCCAACGGCTTCAGCACATCACCACCTCCCGTGTCCTCCAGCTCCAGCCACGCCACTCCGCATTTGCCGCTTCATTCTGGGCAGTGTGCTCCTTAGTCTCCCGCTGGGTCCTTATAGTTTTGTTGGGTAAAGTACCTGGGTTGTCATTAGTTCTGTCTCACTAGCGTTTTGCTTTCCTTGGGTTTTTGGTTTTGAGTTCTTTGCCTCATCACTTATTAATAAAGTGTTATGAGAGTATTCCTGATTGCTGTGTTTCTGTCCGCACCTGAGTCTCTGAGAGTGAACCGTGACACTCACGCTCTTACACAACAAAAGGACTACAGTCACTTCAATCCCAGGACTAGAGTCAATTCAAACACACCTCACCCTCTCATACAACACAGGACTACAGTCAATTCAAACACACCTCACCCTCTCATACAACACAGGACTTCAGTCACTTCAAACACACCTCACCCTCTCACACAACACCCAGGACTTCAGTCACTTCAAACACACCTCACCCTCTCATACAACACAGGACTTCAGTCACTTCAAACACACCTCACCCTCTCATACAACACACAGGACTACAGTCAATTCAAACACATCTCACCCTCTCATACAACACAGGACTACAGTCAATTCAAACACACCTCACCCTCTCATACAACACAGGACTTCAGTCACTTCAAACACACCTCACCCTCTCACACAACACCCAGGACTTCAGTCACTTCAAACACACCTCACCCTCTCATACAACACAGGACTTCAGTCACTTCAAACACACCTCACCCTCTGACACAACACCCAGGATGACAGTCATTTCAACCAATTTCACCCTCTGACACAACACCAGGACAACAGTCACTTCAGCACCCAAGACTACAGTCACTTCACTTCAACAGTTTTCTCTATATTTAGACTGGGTATTGGTCATCTCAACAAACACGGCTGGCGTACAAATGGGCCCTGAGGAGGGTGGAAATGTAGACCACCAGGGAGGGAACAGAATGTGGACCAACCAGGGAACAGGATGTAGCCCAACCAGGGTAAAGAATGTAGACCAACCAGGGAACAGGATGTCGAGGTTCATACATAATGTTTTTTAGATGAGGCTCCTGGACTGATGTATGGTGGCCACTGGTCAATGGCAAGTGACTACCAACACCCAGCAAGCCGGAGCAGGAGAAAGACTGGCCTCAGCAGGAGGTTTGGTTACAGAGCAGAAGATGTTTGTAGGTGAGCCAAGTGGCTGTAGGGTCCACTGTGCCAAGTGGCTGCAGGATCCATGGTGCCAAGGGGCTGCAGGGTCCACTGTGCCAAATGCCTGCAGGATCCATGGTGCCAAGGGGCTGCAGGGTCCACTGTGCCAAGTGGCTGCAGGATCCATGGTGCCAAGGGGCTGCAGGGTCCACTGTGCCAAATGCCTGCAGGGTCCATGATGCCAAGGGGCTGCAGGGTCCACTGTGCCAAGTGGCTGCAGGGTCCATGGTGACAAGGTGCTGCAGGGTCCACTGTGCCAAGTGGCTGCAGGGTCCACAGTGCCATAGTGGCTGTAGGGTCCATGGTACCAAGTGGATGCAGGTTCCATGGTGACAAGGTGTTGAAGGATCCATGGTGCCAAGTGGCTGCAGGGTCCATAGTGACAAGGTGCTGCAGGGTCCATGGTGCTTTGTGGCCGCAGGGTCCACTGTGCCAAGTGGCTGCAGGGTCCATGGTACCAAGTGGCTGCAGGGTCCATGGTACCAAGTTGCTGCAGGGTCCACTGTGCCAAGTGGCTGCAGGGTCCATGGTACCAAGTGGCTGCAGGGTGGCTTCTAACTGGTCACAATGTGTGAGCAAGGCAGTGCCCTCTTATGGCTGCTGGGACGTATTGCCATGTACTGACTGTTAACACCCCCCTGAGGTCTGGTCCAGACAGCTGGCCGATCTCTTGCGGTCTACTTTCATATTAAAGGTAATACTATCTCTAAAGTACATCTCCATACTCACCATGATATTTCAGTTGTGCTGCCCCAGTGTCCCTTTGGGAGGTAACATGTTAGTACAATGTTACAAAATGCTGACACACTGTCAGTGAAGGTACTGACTTCAGATGTCCTGCTGGGGACAAGCTGCTTTTTGACTTTGAGGGTTTTAGATGTCCTCGTCCCCGGAGAGCTGTTGGACAGTGTGTCTCCAGTTTTACTTACCAGTCTCCTTCGCCACCAGGAGCTTGCTGAGCCACGTGTCCAGCGGTCCGAGACATTTGGCCAAACAAGTTTGGCTGCTGATACAGTGGAGCGGCAGGACATCACTGCTGGGTCCGACTGTCAGCACTGGATCCACCACGATGTTCCCGCCACTCACCTTCTTCTTCCCCCTTTAGGAAATGAAATGTTTTCAGAGGTGGACACATGCCTATAGTCTGGGCTCTTCATGACATGTTGCAACTCAAAATAAAAACGAGTCAGTGTTTATTCTTTCTGGAGTAACACAACATCTGAGAAAATACCCAAAGCTGTTTTGACACAAAAACAATATGTTGATTCTTGTGATTGTAAAGCGTCAAATTCATTACGGTTCATCTTTTTTCAAAAGTCCAATGTGGTTTTGGAGCGAAGGCACACTAATTCATCTGAAAAAGGAGGTAAAGCAACTCACCCACAGGAGAAGTAGTACTGGTATGATCCAGCCACTGTCAAGTCCAACCTGCAGTATTTGTCCCAGTCATCCTCCTGGCCGTTTGGGTAAACCCAGTCAAGCGGGTGGAACTGTAGACCATGGAACTTGTAGCCATTGGTTGGGTAGTTGGTGTACACCCGGACGTCTCGACCCTGGAGTGTCGGGCCGAGACGAAACTGCAACTCATAGCCTGCCGACAGAAAATACTCGTCAATATGTCAAATTACAATAAGCCGATCCACAGACTCTCATCTATCGGACAATTCGTCACAAATTAACCTCAATACTGCAAATCTTTAAAGTATTGAGGTTACTACGAGAAACTGCACAGTGGCAACACAGTCCCCACAGACTCTGTCCTGCCATTGTGAGGCACCAAGGCAAACCACTACACCACCCTCATCACTTCAACATCTCAAAGACACTGAAGTGATGAAGACTCTTATCCAAAGTGTCTGTCCAAATGCAACACAGACTCAGCATTTTCATGTGAGAGCAGGATTACTGGCGTGGACCAGCAGTCATTGCTCAGTCGGTAGTCACAGGTTCGATTCCCCAACTCCTACCTGTACACATGTGGAAGTGTCTTTGAGCAAGACGCTGAATCCCAAACTGCTGCCAAGTGGAGGGATGGAGCTCTGCCGGCAGCTGCTGCCACGGTGGTGTGTGAATGAGTGAATGTGATTAATGAAATGTACAGTGGTACTGGTATTGATACTGGTACGCAGTGTAAAATAGCTTTATAGGTGGAATCTGTTTACTGTGACTGACAGGAGCTGTTTGGCTAAGGGTGCTTTTCTGCACTCAGCTTTTGGTTTTCAGAAATTGTCTGATCTGTTTTAAAAATAAAAGAGAAAGTTTGTGTTCGAGCCGCCATGTTGGTCTGGTTTTACTGAAGGAGCTGACAGCTGTCCGCGCAGACTGGGGGCGGAGTCACAAGACATTGTCTGAAGCGGTGCATGCCGTGAGTTTGGGTTTGGCTCTGGATAGCCGCCTACTGCCCAGAGCTATATTCCACTACAACTGGGAGTCAGCCCTTTCAACTGGGATTCATTCCATTTTAACTGGGATTCATTCCATTTTAACTGGGATTCATTCCATTTTAACTGGGAGTCATTCCATTTCAACTGGGATTCATTCCATTTTAACTGGGAGTCATTCCATTTCAACTGGGATTCATTCCATTTTAACTGGGAGTCATTCCATTCCAACTGGGAGTCATTCCATTTTAACTGGGAGTCATTCCATTTCAACTGGGATTCATTCCATTTTAACTGGGAGTCATTCCATTTCAACTGGGAGTCATTCCACTCCAACTGGGAGTCATTCCACTTCAACTGGGAGTCAGCCCATTCCAATTGGGAGTCTTTCCACTCCAACTGGGAGTCATCCCACTTCAACTGGGAGTCATTCTATTTCAACTGTGAGTCATTCCATTTCAACTGGGAGTCATTCCACTCCAACTGGGAGTCATTCCACTTCAACTGGGAGTCAGCCCATTCCAATTGGGAGTCTTTCCACTCCAACTGGGAGTCATCCCACTTCAACTGGGAGTCATTCTATTTCAACTGGGAGTCATTCCACTCCAACTGGGAGTCATTCCACTTCAACTGGGAGTCAGCCCATTCCAATTGGGAGTCTTTCCACTCCAACTGGGAGTCATCCCACTTCAACTGGGAGCCATTCCATTTCAACTGGGAGTCATTCCACTTCAACTGGGAGTCAGCCCATTCCAATTGGGAGTCTTTCCACTCCAACTGGGAGTCATCCCACTTCAACTGGGAGCCATTCCATTTCAACTGGGAGTCATTCCACTTCAACTGGGAGTCAGCCCATTCCAATTGGGAGTCTTTCCACTTCAACTGGGAGTCATCCCACTTCAACTGGGAGCCATTCCATTTCAACTGGGAGTCATTCCACTTCAGCTGGGAGTCATTCCACTTCAACTGGGAGTCAGCCCATTCCAATTGGGAGTCTTTCCACTCCAACTGGGAGTCATCCCACTTCAATTGGGAGTCTTTCCACTCCAACTGGGAGTCATCCCACTTCAATTGGGAGTCATTCCACTCCAACTGGAAGTCATTCCACTCCAACTGGGAGTCATTCCATTCCAACTGGGAGTCATTCCATTTTAACTGGGAGTCATTCCATTTTAACTGGGATTCATTCCATTTTAACTGGGAGTCATTCCATTTCAACTGGGAGTCATTCTATTTCAACTGTGAGTCATTCCATTTCAACTGGGAGTCATTCCACTCCAACTGGGAGTCATTCCACTTCAACTGGGAGTCAGCCCATTCCAATTGGGAGTCTTTCCACTCCAACTGGGAGTCATCCCACTTCAACTGGGAGTCATTCTATTTCAACTGTGAGTCATTCCATTTCAACTGGGAGTCATTCCACTCCAACTGGGAGTCATTCCACTTCAACTGGGAATCAGCCCATTCCAATTGGGAGTCTTTCCACTCCAACTGGGAGTCATCCCACTTCAACTGGGAGTCATTCTATTTCAACTGGGAGTCATTCCACTCCAACTGGGAGTCATTCCACTTCAACTGGGAGTCATTCCACTTCAACTGGGAGTCAGCCCATTCCAATTGGGAGTCTTTCCACTCCAACTGGGAGTCATCCCACTTCAACTGGGAGCCATTCCATTTCAACTGGGAGTCATTCCACTTCAACTGGGAGTCAGCCCATTCCAATTGGGAGTCTTTCCACTTCAACTGTGAGTCATCCCACTTCAACTGGGAGCCATTCCATTTCAACTGGGAGTCATTCCACTTCAGCTGGGAGTCATTCCACTTCAACTGGGAGTCAGCCCATTCCAATTGGGAGTCTTTCCACTCCAACTGGGAGTCATCCCACTTCAATTGGGAGTCTTTCCACTCCAACTGGGAGTCATCCCACTTCAATTGGGAGTCATTCCACTCCAACTGGAAGTCATTCCACTCCAACTGGGAGTCATTCCATTCCAACTGGGAGTCATTCCATTTTAACTGGGAGTCATTCCATTTTAACTGGGATTCATTCCATTTTAACTGGGAGTCATTCCATTTCAACTGGGAGTCATTCTATTTCAACTGTGAGTCATTCCATTTCAACTGGGAGTCATTCCACTCCAACTGGGAGTCATTCCACTTCAACTGGGAGTCAGCCCATTCCAATTGGGAGTCTTTCCACTCCAACTGGGAGTCATCCCACTTCAACTGGGAGTCATTCTATTTCAACTGTGAGTCATTCCATTTCAACTGGGAGTCATTCCACTCCAACTGGGAGTCATTCCACTTCAACTGGGAGTCAGCCCATTCCAATTGGGAGTCTTTCCACTCCAACTGGGAGTCATCCCACTTCAACTGGGAGTCATTCTATTTCAACTGTGAGTCATTCCATTTCAACTGGGAGTCATTCCACTCCAACTGGGAGTCATTCCACTTCAACTGGGAGTCAGCCCATTCCAATTGGGAGTCTTTCCACTCCAACTGGGAGTCATCCCACTTTAACTGGGAGTCATTCTATTTCAACTGGGAGTCATTCCACTCCAACTGGGAGTCATTCCACTTCAACTGGGAGTCAGCCCATTCCAATTGGGAGTCTTTCCACTCCAACTGGGAGTCATCCCACTTCAACTGGGAGCCATTCCATTTCAACTGGGAGTCATTCCACTTCAACTGGGAGTCAGCCCATTCCAATTGGGAGTCTTTCAACTTCAACTGGGAGTCATCCCACTTCAACTGGGAGCCATTCCATTTCAACTGGGAGTCATTCCACTTCAGCTGGGAGTCATTCCACTTCAACTGGGAGTCAGCCCATTCCAATTGGGAGTCTTTCCACTCCAACTGGGAGTCATCCCACTTCAATTGGGAGTCTTTCCACTCCAACTGGGAGTCATCCCACTTCAATTGGGAGTCATTCCACTCCAACTGGAAGTCATTCCACTCCAACTGGGAGTCATTCCATTCCAACTGGGAGTCATTCCATTTTAACTGGGAGTCATTCCATTTTAACTGGGATTCATTCCATTTTAACTGGGAGTCATTCCATTTCAACTGGGAGTCATTCTATTTCAACTGTGAGTCATTCCATTTCAACTGGGAGTCATTCCACTCCAACTGGGAGTCATTCCACTTCAACTGGGAGTCAGCCCATTCCAATTGGGAGTCTTTCCACTCCAACTGGGAGTCATCCCACTTCAACTGGGAGTCATTCTATTTCAACTGTGAGTCATTCCATTTCAACTGGGAGTCATTCCACTCCAACTGGGAGTCATTCCACTTCAACTGGGAGTCAGCCCATTCCAATTGGGAGTCTTTCCACTCCAACTGGGAGTCATCCCACTTCAACTGGGAGTCATTCTATTTCAACTGGGAGTCATTCCACTCCAACTGGGAGTCATTCCACTTCAACTGGGAGTCATTCCACTTCAACTGGGAGTCAGCCCATTCCAATTGGGAGTCTTTCCACTCCAACTGGGAGTCATCCCACTTCAACTGGGAGCCATTCCATTTCAACTGGGAGTCATTCCACTTCAACTGGGAGTCAGCCGATTCCAATTGGGAGTCTTTCCACTTCAACTGGGAGTCATCCCACTTCAACTGGGAGCCATTCCATTTCAACTGGGAGTCATTCCACTTCAGCTGGGAGTCATTCCACTTCAACTGGGAGTCAGCCCATTCCAATTGGGAGTCTTTCCACTCCAACTGGGAGTCATCCCACTTCAATTGGGAGTCTTTCCACTCCAACTGGGAGTCATCCCACTTCAATTGGGAGTCATTCCACTCCAACTGGAAGTCATTCCACTCCAACTGGGAGTCATTCCATTCCAACTGGGAGTCATTCCATTTTAACTGGGAGTCATTCCATTTTAACTGGGATTCATTCCATTTTAACTGGGAGTCATTCCATTTCAACTGGGAGTCATTCTATTTCAACTGTGAGTCATTCCATTTCAACTGGGAGTCATTCCACTCCAACTGGGAGTCATTCCACTTCAACTGGGAGTCAGCCCATTCCAATTGGGAGTCTTTCCACTTCAACTGGGAGTCATCCCACTTCAACTGGGAGCCATTCCATTTCAACTGGGAGTCATTCCACTTCAGCTGGGAGTCATTCCACTTCAACTGGGAGTCAGCCCATTCCAATTGGGAGTCTTTCCACTCCAACTGGGAGTCATCCCACTTCAATTGGGAGTCTTTCCACTCCAACTGGGAGTCATCCCACTTCAATTGGGAGTCATTCCACTCCAACTGGAAGTCATTCCACTCCAACTGGGAGTCATTCCATTCCAACTGGGAGTCATTCCATTTTAACTGGGAGTCATTCCATTTTAACTGGGATTCATTCCATTTTAACTGGGAGTCATTCCATTTCAACTGGGAGTCATTCTATTTCAACTGTGAGTCATTCCATTTCAACTGGGAGTCATTCCACTCCAACTGGGAGTCATTCCACTTCAACTGGGAGTCAGCCCATTCCAATTGGGAGTCTTTCCACTCCAACTGGGAGTCATCCCACTTCAACTGGGAGTCATTCTATTTCAACTGTGAATCATTCCATTTCAACTGGGAGTCATTCCACTCCAACTGGGAGTCATTCCACTTCAACTGGGAGTCAGCCCATTCCAATTGGGAGTCTTTCCACTCCAACTGGGAGTCATCCCACTTCAACTGGGAGTCATTCTATTTCAACTGTGAGTCATTCCACTTCAACTGGGAGTCAGCCCATTCCAATTGGGAGTCTTTCCACTCCAACTGGGAGTCATCCCACTTTAACTGGGAGTCATTCTATTTCAACTGGGAGTCATTCCACTCCAACTGGGAGTCATTCCACTTCAACTGGGAGTCAGCCCATTCCAATTGGGAGTCTTTCCACTCCAACTGGGAGTCATCCCACTTCAACTGGGAGCCATTCCATTTCAACTGGGAGTCATTCCACTTCAACTGGGAGTCAGCCCATTCCAATTGGGAGTCTTTCCACTTCAACTGGGAGTCATCCCACTTCAACTGGGAGCCATTCCATTTCAACTGGGAGTCATTCCACTTCAGCTGGGAGTCATTCCACTTCAACTGGGAGTCAGCCCATTCCAATTGGGAGTCTTTCCACTCCAACTGGGAGTCATCCCACTTCAATTGGGAGTCTTTCCACTCCAACTGGGAGTCATCCCACTTCAATTGGGAGTCATTCCACTCCAACTGGAAGTCATTCCACTCCAACTGGGAGTCATTCCATTCCAACTGGGAGTCATTCCATTTTAACTGGGAGTCATTCCATTTTAACTGGGATTCATTCCATTTTAACTGGGAGTCATTCCATTTCAACTGGGAGTCATTCTATTTCAACTGTGAGTCATTCCATTTCAACTGGGAGTCATTCCACTCCAACTGGGAGTCATTCCACTTCAACTGGGAGTCAGCCCATTCCAATTGGGAGTCTTTCCACTCCAACTGGGAGTCATCCCACTTCAACTGGGAGTCATTCTATTTCAACTGTGAGTCATTCCATTCCAACTGGGAGTCATTCCATTTTAACTGGGAGTCATTCCATTTTAACTGGGATTCATTCCATTTTAATTGGGAGTCATTCCATTTCAACTGGGAGTCATTCTATTTCAACTGTGAGTCATTCCATTTCAACTGGGAGTCATTCCACTCCAACTGGGAGTCATTCCACTTCAACTGGGAGTCAGCCCATTCCAATTGGGAGTCTTTCCACTCCAACTGGGAGTCATCCCACTTCAACTGGGAGTCATTCTATTTCAACTGGGAGTCATTCCACTCCAACTGGGAGTCATTCCACTTCAACTGGGAGTCATTCCACTTCAACTGGGAGTCAGCCCATTCCAATTGGGAGTCTTTCCACTCCAACTGGGAGTCATCCCACTCCAACTGGGAGTCATTCCACTTCAACTGGGAGTCAGCCCATTCCAATTGGGAGTCTTTCCACTCCAACTGGGAGTCATCCCACTTCAACTGGGAGTCATTCTATTTCAACTGTGAGTCATTCCATTTCAACTGGGAGTCATTCCACTCCAACTGGGAGTCATTCCACTTCAACTGGGAGTCAGCCCATTCCAATTGGGAGTCTTTCCACTCCAACTGGGAGTCATCCCACTTCAACTGGGAGTCATTCTATTTCAACTGGGAGTCATTCCACTCCAACTGGGAGTCATTCCACTTCAACTGGGAGTCATTCCACTTCAACTGGGAGTCAGCCCATTCCAATTGGGAGTCTTTCCACTCCAACTGGGAGTCATCCCACTTCAACTGGGAGCCATTCCATTTCAACTGGGAGTCATTCCACTTCAACTGGGAGTCAGCCGATTCCAATTGGGAGTCTTTCCACTTCAACTGGGAGTCATCCCACTTCAACTGGGAGCCATTCCATTTCAACTGGGAGTCATTCCACTTCAGCTGGGAGTCATTCCACTTCAACTGTGAGTCATTCCATTTCAACTGGGAGTCATTCCACTCCAACTGGGAGTCATTCCACTTCAACTGGGAGTCAGCCCATTCCAATTGGGAGTCTTTCCACTCCAACTGGGAGTCATCCCACTTCAACTGGGAGTCATTCTATTTCAACTGTGAGTCATTCCATTTCAACTGGGAGTCATTCCACTCCAACTGGGAGTCATTCCACTTCAACTGGGAGTCAGCCCATTCCAATTGGGAGTCTTTCCACTCCAACTGGGAGTCATCCCACTTCAACTGGGAGTCATTCTATTTCAACTGTGAGTCATTCCATTTCAACTGGGAGTCATTCCACTCCAACTGGGAGTCATTCCACTTCAACTGGGAGTCAGCCCATTCCAATTGGGAGTCTTTCCACTCCAACTGGGAGTCATCCCACTTCAACTGGGAGTCATTCTATTTCAACTGGGAGTCATTCCACTCCAACTGGGAGTCATTCCACTTCAACTGGGAGTCAGCCCATTCCAATTGGGAGTCTTTCCACTCCAACTGGGAGTCATCCCACTTCAACTGGGAGCCATTCCAGTTCAACTGGGAGTCATTCCACTTCAACTGGGAGTCAGCCCATTCCAATTGGGAGTCTTTCCACTTCAACTGGGAGTCATCCCACTTCAACTGGGAGCCATTCCATTTCAACTGGGAGTCATTCCACTTCAGCTGGGAGTCATTCCACTTCAACTGGGAGTCAGCCCATTCCAATTGGGAGTCTTTCCACTTCAACTGGGAGTCATCCCACTTCAACTGGGAGCCATTCCATTTCAACTGGGAGTCATTCCACTTCAGCTGGGAGTCATCCCACTTCAACTGGGAGCCATTCCATTTCAACTGGGAGTCATTCCACTCCAACTGGAAGTCATTCCACTCCAACTGGGAGTCATTCCATTCCAACTGGGAGTCATTCCATTTTAACTGGGAGTCATTCCATTTTAACTGGGATTCATTCCATTTTAACTGGGAGTCATTCCATTTCAACTGGGAGTCATTCTATTTCAACTGTGAGTCATTCCATTTCAACTGGGAGTCATTCCACTCCAACTGGGAGTCATTCCACTTCAACTGGGAGTCAGCCCATTCCAATTGGGAGTCTTTCCACTCCAACTGGGAGTCATCCCACTTCAACTGGGAGTCATTCTATTTCAACTGTGAGTCATTCCATTTCAACTGGGAGTCATTCCACTCCAACTGGGAGTCATTCCACTTCAACTGGGAGTCAGCCCATTCCAATTGGGAGTCTTTCCACTCCAACTGGGAGTCATCCCACTTCAACTGGGAGTCATTCTATTTCAACTGGGAGTCATTCCACTCCAACTGGGAGTCATTCCACTTCAACTGGGAGTCATTCCACTTCAACTGGGAGTCAGCCCATTCCAATTGGGAGTCTTTCCACTCCAACTGGGAGTCATCCCACTTCAACTGGGAGCCATTCCATTTCAACTGGGAGTCATTCCACTTCAACTGGGAGTCAGCCCATTCCAATTGGGAGTCTTTCCACTTCAACTGGGAGTCATCCCACTTCAACTGGGAGCCATTCCATTTCAACTGGGAGTCATTCCACTTCAGCTGGGAGTCATTCCACTTCAACTGGGAGTCAGCCCATTCCAATTGGGAGTCTTTCCACTCCAACTGGGAGTCATCCCACTTCAATTGGGAGTCTTTCCACTCCAACTGGGAGTCATCCCACTTCAATTGGGAGTCATTCCACTCCAACTGGAAGTCATTCCACTCCAACTGGGAGTCATTCCATTCCAACTGGGAGTCATTCCATTTTAACTGGGAGTCATTCCATTTTAACTGGGATTCATTCCATTTTAACTGGGAGTCATTCCATTTCAACTGGGAGTCATTCTATTTCAACTGTGAGTCATTCCATTTCAACTGGGAGTCATTCCACTCCAACTGGGAGTCATTCCACTTCAACTGGGAGTCAGCCCATTCCAATTGGGAGTCTTTCCACTCCAACTGGGAGTCATCCCACTTCAACTGGGAGTCATTCTATTTCAACTGGGAGCCATTCCATTTCAACTGGGAGTCATTCCACTTCAGCTGGGAGTCATTCCACTTCAACTGGGAGTCAGCCCATTCCAATTGGGAGTCTTTCCACTCCAACTGGGAGTCATCCCACTTCAATTGGGAGTCTTTCCACTCCAACTGGGAGTCATCCCACTTCAATTGGGAGTCATTCCACTCCAACTGGAAGTCATTCCACTCCAACTGGGAGTCATTCCATTCCAACTGGGAGTCATTCCATTTTAACTGGGAGTCATTCCATTTTAACTGGGATTCATTCCATTTTAACTGGGAGTCATTCCATTTCAACTGGGAGTCATTCTATTTCAACTGTGAGTCATTCCATTTCAACTGGGAGTCATTCCACTCCAACTGGGAGTCATTCCACTTCAACTGGGAGTCAGCCCATTCCAATTGGGAGTCTTTCCACTCCAACTGGGAGTCATCCCACTTCAACTGGGAGTCATTCTATTTCAACTGGGAGTCATTCCACTCCAACTGGGAGTCATTCCACTTCAACTGGGAGTCATTCCACTTCAACTGGGAGTCAGCCCATTCCAATTGGGAGTCTTTCCACTCCAACTGGGAGTCATCCCACTTCAACTGGGAGCCATTCCATTTCAACTGGGAGTCATTCCACTTCAACTGGGAGTCAGCCCATTCCAATTGGGAGTCTTTCCACTTCAACTGGGAGTCATCCCACTTCAACTGGGAGCCATTCCATTTCAACTGGGAGTCATTCCACTTCAGCTGGGAGTCATTCCACTTCAACTGGGAGTCAGCCCATTCCAATTGGGAGTCTTTCCACTCCAACTGGGAGTCATCCCACTTCAATTGGGAGTCTTTCCACTCCAACTGGGAGTCATCCCACTTCAATTGGGAGTCATTCCACTCCAACTGGAAGTCATTCCACTCCAACTGGGAGTCATTCCATTCCAACTGGGAGTCATTCCATTTTAACTGGGAGTCATTCCATTTTAACTGGGATTCATTCCATTTTAACTGGGAGTCATTCCATTTCAACTGGGAGTCATTCCATTTCAACTGGGAGTCATTCTATTTCAACTGTGAGTCATTCCATTTCAACTGGGAGTCATTCCACTCCAACTGGGAGTCATTCCACTTCAACTGGGAGTCAGCCCATTCCAATTGGGAGTCTTTCCACTCCAACTGGGAGTCATCCCACTTCAACTGGGAGTCATTCTATTTCAACTGTGAGTCATTCCATTTCAACTGGGAGTCATTCCACTCCAACTGGGAGTCATTCCACTTCAACTGGGAGTCAGCCCATTCCAATTGGGAGTCTTTCCACTCCAACTGGGAGTCATCCCACTTCAACTGGGAGTCATTCTATTTCAACTGGGAGTCATTCCACTCCAACTGGGAGTCATTCCACTTCAACTGGGAGTCATTCCACTTCAACTGGGAGTCAGCCCATTCCAATTGGGAGTCTTTCCACTCCAACTGGGAGTCATCCCACTTCAACTGGGAGCCATTCCATTTCAACTGGGAGTCATTCCACTTCAACTGGGAGTCAGCCCATTCCAATTGGGAGTCTTTCCACTTCAACTGGGAGTCATCCCACTTCAACTGGGAGCCATTCCATTTCAACTGGGAGTCATTCCACTTCAGCTGGGAGTCATTCCACTTCAACTGGGAGTCAGCCCATTCCAATTGGGAGTCTTTCCACTCCAACTGGGAGTCATCCCACTTCAATTGGGAGTCTTTCCACTCCAACTGGGAGTCATCCCACTTCAATTGGGAGTCATTCCACTCCAACTGGAAGTCATTCCACTCCAACTGGGAGTCATTCCATTCCAACTGGGAGTCATTCCATTTTAACTGGGAGTCATTCCATTTTAACTGGGATTCATTCCATTTTAACTGGGAGTCATTCCATTTCAACTGGGAGTCACTCTATTTCAACTGTGAGTCATTCCATTTCAACTGGGAGTCATTCCACTCCAACTGGGAGTCATTCCACTTCAACTGGGAGTCAGCCCATTCCAATTGGGAGTCTTTCCACTCCAACTGGGAGTCATCCCACTTCAACTGGGAGTCATTCTATTTCAACTGTGAGTCATTCCATTTCAACTGGGAGTCATTCCACTCCAACTGGGAGTCATTCCACTTCAACTGGGAGTCAGCCCATTCCAATTGGGAGTCTTTCCACTCCAACTGGGAGTCATCCCACTTCAACTGGGAGTCATTCTATTTCAACTGGGAGTCATTCCACTCCAACTGGGAGTCATTCCACTTCAACTGGGAGTCATTCCACTTCAACTGGGAGTCAGCCCATTCCAATTGGGAGTCTTTCCACTCCAACTGGGAGTCATCCCACTTCAACTGGGAGCCATTCCATTTCAACTGGGAGTCATTCCACTTCAACTGGGAGTCAGCCCATTCCAATTGGGAGTCTTTCCACTTCAACTGGGAGTCATCCCACTTCAACTGGGAGCCATTCCATTTCAACTGGGAGTCATTCCATTTTAACTGGGAGTCATTCCATTTTAACTGGGATTCATTCCATTTTAACTGGGAGTCATTCCATTTCAACTGGGAGTCATTCTATTTCAACTGTGAGTCATTCCATTTCAACTGGGAGTCATTCCACTCCAACTGGGAGTCATTCCACTTCAACTGGGAGTCAGCCCATTCCAATTGGGAGTCTTTCCACTCCAACTGGGAGTCATCCCACTTCAACTGGGAGTCATTCTATTTCAACTGTGAGTCATTCCATTTCAACTGGGAGTCATTCCACTCCAACTGGGAGTCATTCCACTTCAACTGGGAGTCAGCCCATTCCAATTGGGAGTCTTTCCACTCCAACTGGGAGTCATCCCACTTCAACTGGGAGTCATTCTATTTCAACTGGGAGTCATTCCACTCCAACTGGGAGTCATTCCACTTCAACTGGGAGTCATTCCACTTCAACTGGGAGTCAGCCCATTCCAATTGGGAGTCTTTCCATTCCAACTGGGAGTCATCCCACTTCAACTGGGAGCCATTCCATTTCAACTGGGAGTCATTCCACTTCAACTGGGAGTCAGCCCATTCCAATTGGGAGTCTTTCCACTTCAACTGGGAGTCATCCCACTTCAACTGGGAGCCATTCCATTTCAACTGGGAGTCATTCCACTTCAGCTGGGAGTCATTCCACTTCAACTGGGAGTCAGCCCATTCCAATTGGGAGTCTTTCCACTCCAACTGGGAGTCATCCCACTTCAATTGGGAGTCTTTCCACTCCAACTGGGAGTCATCCCACTTCAATTGGGAGTCATTCCACTCCAACTGGAAGTCATTCCACTCCAACTGGGAGTCATTCCATTCCAACTGGGAGTCATTCCATTTTAACTGGGAGTCATTCCATTTTAACTGGGATTCATTCCATTTTAACTGGGAGTCATTCCATTTCAACTGGGAGTCATTCTATTTCAACTGTGAGTCATTCCATTTCAACTGGGAGTCATTCCACTCCAACTGGGAGTCATTCCACTTCAACTGGGAGTCAGCCCATTCCAATTGGGAGTCTTTCCACTCCAACTGGGAGTCATCCCACTTCAACTGGGAGTCATTCTATTTCAACTGTGAGTCATTCCATTTCAACTGGGAGTCATTCCACTCCAACTGGGAGTCATTCCACTTCAACTGGGAGTCAGCCCATTCCAATTGGGAGTCTTTCCACTCCAACTGGGAGTCATCCCACTTCAACTGGGAGTCATTCTATTTCAACTGTGAGTCATTCCATTTTAACTGGGAGTCATTCCACTCCAACTGGGAGTCATTCCACTTCAACTGGGAGTCAGCCCATTCCAATTGGGAGTCTTTCCACTCCAACTGGGAGTCATCCCACTTCAACTGGGAGTCATTCTATTTCAACTGTGAGTCATTCCATTTCAACTGGGAGTCATTCCACTCCAACTGGGAGTCATTCCACTTCAACTGGGAGTCAGCCCATTCCAATTGGGAGTCTTTCCACTCCAACTGGGAGTCATCCCACTTCAACTGGGAGTCATTCTATTTCAACTGGGAGTCATTCCACTCCAACTGGGAGTCATTCCACTTCAACTGGGAGTCATTCCACTTCAACTGGGAGTCAGCCCATTCCAATTGGGAGTCTTTCCACTCCAACTGGGAGTCATCCCACTTCAACTGGGAGCCATTCCATTTCAACTGGGAGTCATTCCACTTCAACTGGGAGTCAGCCCATTCCAATTGGGAGTCTTTCCACTTCAACTGGGAGTCATCCCACTTCAACTGGGAGCCATTCCATTTCAACTGGGAGTCATTCCACTTCAGCTGGGAGTCATTCCACTTCAACTGGGAGTCAGCCCATTCCAATTGGGAGTCTTTCCACTCCAACTGGGAGTCATCCCACTTCAATTGGGAGTCTTTCCACTCCAACTGGGAGTCATCCCACTTCAATTGGGAGTCATTCCACTCCAACTGGAAGTCATTCCACTCCAACTGGGAGTCATTCCATTCCAACTGGGAGTCATTCCATTTTAACTGGGAGTCATTCCATTTTAACTGGGATTCATTCCATTTTAACTGGGAGTCATTCCATTTCAACTGGGAGTCACTCTATTTCAACTGTGAGTCATTCCATTTCAACTGGGAGTCATTCCACTCCAACTGGGAGTCATTCCACTTCAACTGGGAGTCAGCCCATTCCAATTGGGAGTCTTTCCACTCCAACTGGGAGTCATCCCACTTCAACTGGGAGTCATTCTATTTCAACTGTGAGTCATTCCATTTCAACTGGGAGTCATTCCACTCCAACTGGGAGTCATTCCACTTCAACTGGGAGTCAGCCCATTCCAATTGGGAGTCTTTCCACTCCAACTGGGAGTCATCCCACTTCAACTGGGAGTCATTCTATTTCAACTGGGAGTCATTCCACTCCAACTGGGAGTCATTCCACTTCAACTGGGAGTCATTCCACTTCAACTGGGAGTCAGCCCATTCCAATTGGGAGTCTTTCCACTCCAACTGGGAGTCATCCCACTTCAACTGGGAGCCATTCCATTTCAACTGGGAGTCATTCCACTTCAACTGGGAGTCAGCCCATTCCAATTGGGAGTCTTTCCACTTCAACTGGGAGTCATCCCACTTCAACTGGGAGCCATTCCATTTCAACTGGGAGTCATTCCACTTCAGCTGGGAGTCATTCCACTTCAACTGGGAGTCAGCCCATTCCAATTGGGAGTCTTTCCACTCCAACTGGGAGTCATCCCACTTCAATTGGGAGTCTTTCCACTCCAACTGGGAGTCATCCCACTTCAATTGGGAGTCATTCCACTCCAACTGGAAGTCATTCCACTCCAACTGGGAGTCATTCCATTCCAACTGGGAGTCATTCCATTTTAACTGGGAGTCATTCCATTTTAACTGGGATTCATTCCATTTTAACTGGGAGTCATTCCATTTCAACTGGGAGTCACTCTATTTCAACTGTGAGTCATTCCATTTCAACTGGGAGTCATTCCACTCCAACTGGGAGTCATTCCACTTCAACTGGGAGTCAGCCCATTCCAATTGGGAGTCTTTCCACTCCAACTGGGAGTCATCCCACTTCAACTGGGAGTCATTCTATTTCAACTGTGAGTCATTCCATTTCAACTGGGAGTCATTCCACTCCAACTGGGAGTCATTCCACTTCAACTGGGAGTCAGCCCATTCCAATTGGGAGTCTTTCCACTCCAACTGGGAGTCATCCCACTTCAACTGGGAGTCATTCTATTTCAACTGGGAGTCATTCCACTCCAACTGGGAGTCATTCCACTTCAACTGGGAGTCATTCCACTTCAACTGGGAGTCAGCCCATTCCAATTGGGAGTCTTTCCACTCCAACTGGGAGTCATCCCACTTCAACTGGGAGCCATTCCATTTCAACTGGGAGTCATTCCACTTCAACTGGGAGTCAGCCCATTCCAATTGGGAGTCTTTCCACTTCAACTGGGAGTCATCCCACTTCAACTGGGAGCCATTCCATTTCAACTGGGAGTCATTCCACTTCAGCTGGGAGTCATTCCACTTCAACTGGGAGTCAGCCCATTCCAATTGGGAGTCTTTCCACTCCAACTGGGAGTCATCCCACTTCAATTGGGAGTCTTTCCACTCCAACTGGGAGTCATCCCACTTCAATTGGGAGTCATTCCACTCCAACTGGAAGTCATTCCACTCCAACTGGGAGTCATTCCATTCCAACTGGGAGTCATTCCATTTTAACTGGGAGTCATTCCATTTTAACTGGGATTCATTCCATTTTAACTGGGAGTCATTCCATTTAAACTGGGAGTCATTCTATTTCAACTGTGAGTCATTCCATTTCAACTGGGAGTCATTCCACTCCAACTGGGAGTCATTCCACTTCAACTGGGAGTCAGCCCATTCCAATTGGGAGTCTTTCCACTCCAACTGGGAGTCATCCCACTTCAACTGGGAGTCATTCTATTTCAACTGTGAGTCATTCCATTTCAACTGGGAGTCATTCCACTCCAACTGGGAGTCATTCCACTTCAACTGGGAGTCAGCCCATTCCAATTGGGAGTCTTTCCACTCCAACTGGGAGTCATCCCACTTCAACTGGGAGTCATTCTATTTCAACTGGGAGTCATTCCACTCCAACTGGGAGTCATTCCACTTCAACTGGGAGTCAGCCCATTCCAACTGGGAGTCTTTCCACTCCAACTGGGAGTCATCCCACTTCAACTGGGAGTCAGCCCATTCCAATTGGGAGTCTTTCCACTCCAACTGGGAGTCATCCCACTTCAATTGGGAGTCTTTCCACTCCAACTGGGAGTCATCCCACTTCAATTGGGAGTCATTCCACTCCAACTGGAAGTCATTCCACTGCAACTGGGAGTCATTCCATTCCAACTGGGAGTCTTTCCACTCCAACTGGGAGTCATCCCACTTCAACTGGGAGTCATTCTATTTCAACTGTGAGTCATTCCATTTTAACTGGGAGTCATTCCACTCCAACTGGGAGTCATTCCACTTCAACTGGGAGTCAGCCCATTCCAATTGGGAGTCTTTCCACTCCAACTGGGAGTCATCCCACTTCAACTGGGAGTCATTCTATTTCAACTGTGAGTCATTCCATTTCAACTGGGAGTCATTCCACTCCAACTGGGAGTCATTCCACTTCAACTGGGAGTCAGCCCATTCCAATTGGGAGTCTTTCCACTCCAACTGGGAGTCATCCCACTTCAACTGGGAGTCATTCTATTTCAACTGGGAGTCATTCCACTCCAACTGGGAGTCATTCCACTTCAACTGGGAGTCATTCCACTTCAACTGGGAGTCAGCCCATTCCAATTGGGAGTCTTTCCACTCCAACTGGGAGTCATCCCACTTCAACTGGGAGCCATTCCATTTCAACTGGGAGTCATTCCACTTCAACTGGGAGTCAGCCCATTCCAATTGGGAGTCTTTCCACTTCAACTGGGAGTCATCCCACTTCAACTGGGAGCCATTCCATTTCAACTGGGAGTCATTCCACTTCAGCTGGGAGTCATTCCACTTCAACTGGGAGTCAGCCCATTCCAATTGGGAGTCTTTCCACTCCAACTGGGAGTCATCCCACTTCAATTGGGAGTCTTTCCACTCCAACTGGGAGTCATCCCACTTCAATTGGGAGTCATTCCACTCCAACTGGAAGTCATTCCACTCCAACTGGGAGTCATTCCATTCCAACTGGGAGTCATTCCATTTTAACTGGGAGTCATTCCATTTTAACTGGGATTCATTCCATTTTAACTGGGAGTCATTCCATTTCAACTGGGAGTCACTCTATTTCAACTGTGAGTCATTCCATTTCAACTGGGAGTCATTCCACTCCAACTGGGAGTCATTCCACTTCAACTGGGAGTCAGCCCATTCCAATTGGGAGTCTTTCCACTCCAACTGGGAGTCATCCCACTTCAACTGGGAGTCATTCTATTTCAACTGTGAGTCATTCCATTTCAACTGGGAGTCATTCCACTCCAACTGGGAGTCATTCCACTTCAACTGGGAGTCAGCCCATTCCAATTGGGAGTCTTTCCACTCCAACTGGGAGTCATCCCACTTCAACTGGGAGTCATTCTATTTCAACTGGGAGTCATTCCACTCCAACTGGGAGTCATTCCACTTCAACTGGGAGTCATTCCACTTCAACTGGGAGTCAGCCCATTCCAATTGGGAGTCTTTCCACTCCAACTGGGAGTCATCCCACTTCAACTGGGAGCCATTCCATTTCAACTGGGAGTCATTCCACTTCAACTGGGAGTCAGCCCATTCCAATTGGGAGTCTTTCCACTTCAACTGGGAGTCATCCCACTTCAACTGGGAGCCATTCCATTTCAACTGGGAGTCATTCCACTTCAGCTGGGAGTCATTCCACTTCAACTGGGAGTCAGCCCATTCCAATTGGGAGTCTTTCCACTCCAACTGGGAGTCATCCCACTTCAATTGGGAGTCTTTCCACTCCAACTGGGAGCCATCCCACTTCAATTGGGAGTCATTCCACTCCAACTGGAAGTCATTCCACTCCAACTGGGAGTCATTCCATTCCAACTGGGAGTCATTCCATTTTAACTGGGAGTCATTCCATTTTAACTGGGATTCATTCCATTTTAACTGGGAGTCATTCCATTTCAACTGGGAGTCACTCTATTTCAACTGTGAGTCATTCCATTTCAACTGGGAGTCATTCCACTCCAACTGGGAGTCATTCCACTTCAACTGGGAGTCAGCCCATTCCAATTGGGAGTCTTTCCACTCCAACTGGGAGTCATCCCACTTCAACTGGGAGTCATTCTATTTCAACTGGGAGTCATTCCACTCCAACTGGGAGTCATTCCACTTCAACTGGGAGTCATTCCACTTCAACTGGGAGTCAGCCCATTCCAATTGGGAGTCTTTCCACTCCAACTGGGAGTCATCCCACTTCAACTGGGAGCCATTCCATTTCAACTGGGAGTCATTCCACTTCAACTGGGAGTCAGCCCATTCCAATTGGGAGTCTTTCCACTTCAACTGGGAGTCATCCCACTTCAACTGGGAGCCATTCCATTTCAACTGGGAGTCATTCCACTTCAGCTGGGAGTCATTCCACTTCAACTGGGAGTCAGCCCATTCCAATTGGGAGTCTTTCCACTCCAACTGGGAGTCATCCCACTTCAATTGGGAGTCTTTCCACTCCAACTGGGAGTCATCCCACTTCAATTGGGAGTCATTCCACTCCAACTGGAAGTCATTCCACTCCAACTGGGAGTCATTCCATTCCAACTGGGAGTCATTCCATTTTAACTGGGAGTCATTCCATTTTAACTGGGATTCATTCCATTTTAACTGGGAGTCATTCCATTTAAACTGGGAGTCATTCTATTTCAACTGTGAGTCATTCCATTTCAACTGGGAGTCATTCCACTCCAACTGGGAGTCATTCCACTTCAACTGGGAGTCAGCCCATTCCAATTGGGAGTCTTTCCACTCCAACTGGGAGTCATCCCACTTCAACTGGGAGTCATTCTATTTCAACTGTGAGTCATTCCATTTCAACTGGGAGTCATTCCACTCCAACTGGGAGTCATTCCACTTCAACTGGGAGTCAGCCCATTCCAATTGGGAGTCTTTCCACTCCAACTGGGAGTCATCCCACTTCAACTGGGAGTCATTCTATTTCAACTGGGAGTCATTCCACTCCAACTGGGAGTCATTCCA